>NW_024885073.1:0-53456 GCF_019232065.1 Centrocercus urophasianus
AAGTAGACCAATATCAAACTAGTAGTTTCATCCAAGGTTCCAATGCATTTTATTCATTAAACTCATTGGGATGTCAAGTTGCTTTGTCAGTTGTTTCAGCATCCCTACTTCCCACAGCTTTCTCCTGGAGAAACTGGCTGTTTATGATTTGGACTAATGTACTGTTTGTTAGGTAAAAAGCTGTCTGAATGGCCTGGCACAGGGAGTCATGAATGGATTTAAATGTGGTTCACCAGGGCTCTTTATTGAGGACAATTTTGTTTAACGCTTTTATTAGTGATCTTGGTGAATGGATTAAGTGCACACTGAGTAAGTTTGCAGATGACACCAAGTTGTGTGTTAGTGTTGACCTGCTTGAGGGAAGGAAGGCTCTGCAAAGGGATCTGGATAGGCTAGTTCCATGGGCTGCATCCAATTGGATCGCACTCAGTAAGGATAAATGCTGGGTGCTGCACTTGTGTCACAACAACCCCATTAAGTGTTACAGACTCGGGGAAAAGGTGACTGGAAACTTGACCAGGAGAAAGGAGCTGAGGGTGCTGTCTGATAGCCAGCTGAATATGAGCCAGCAGTATGCTTATGAGGCCAAGAGGGTTCAGAAGTCGTGTGACCAAAACGAATAGGGAAATGATTGCCCTTTGGTACTCAGCAGTGGTGAGACTCCACCTCAAGTACTGTGTTCCATTTTGGGCCCCTCACTAAAAGAAGAAAGTTGTTGGAATATGTTCAGAAAAGAGAAATGAAGCTGTTGAAGGAGCTAGGAAACAAGACATATGAGAAACAGCTGAGGAAACTGGAATTGTTTAGTCTTGAGAAAAGGAGGCTGAGGGCAGACCTCATCGCTCTCTAAAACTACCTTAAAGGAGGTTGTAGTGAGGAGGGTGTTGATCTCTTTTCTCAGGTGACGAGTGATAGGATGCAAAGAAATTGAGAAGGTCAGGAAGATACCCACACTGAACATTCCAATGACTGCTTCTGTTCTTGCTGCTGACCAGGAAAACCTCAGCCTGAAGCAGCAGTGAAACAGGAGGTATCTTAAGGAAAAGTATGTGGGAGTGCTAGATTAGGATGCTGAAAGCTACATCTTTGCCTGCTCACAAATGTAAGCTGAGCTGCTTTTCCCACTTGATTGGCTTTTACTGTTTTGCAGCTTCCGCTTGACTCTTTTATAAATTTGACTGTGTCAAGCCTCCACACGACACAGTGTAACATGGGCATAGTCTCTGATTCTGATATTATTTCAGTAATATTGTTTCAGTGCCAAAATGAGCAAGCATTTTGAATCAAAGTCACAACCCTGGTCAATCTTCTCCTGCTAATTGATACATTTCTAATTTTACTTTTCTATAAAACTTTAACCTCACTAACCAACTCAAGTTAATAGCAGATGCTCTTTATCACTGCAGTGAATCAGAGCATACTGCCTGCAGAGGAAAAAAGAACAAGTAAGACAAAAATGTCACTTCTTGGTATTTACTGGTACAGAAAATGTCGAATACCAAGAAAAACATGATTTTCAGAGATATAAAAGCAGAGATAGATATATTGAGAAATTATTTTCTAAAGATCTGTTTTATTCTCATTTCTTCCCACGGCTGCCATGTTAGCAGGGCTTGGTGTTTAGAGTCAGATGACACTGAGACTGAGTACTTTTATGAGGGATTCTGTGGGAGTAATCTTTGTAATCTATCCCATATATTTGCAATTGAATGCTGGCCCTCATGTGTTTGTATTACTGTGTCTGCAGATCTTGTGAGAAAGAGGAATAGAAGCTGTTCTGTTTTTGTGGAAGTGGATACAAGAGGACAACTATACAGCAGAAGCAAGCATGAAAAGAATGACAGAGAATGGCAGAGGAAATGAGGTCTGTACTAACTGCTGAAAATGCTGTTAATGTTCATATAAAGCACTGCAGTGTACAAAATATATCATGGTAGAATCACAGAATGGCCAAAGTTGGAAGGGACCTCAAGGATCATGAATCTTCAACCCCCTGCCACATGCAGGGCCACCAACCTCCCCATTTAATACTAGAGCAGGCTGCCCAGGGCCCCATCCTACCTGGCCTAGTATATAGAATGTATGTTTGAATTGCTAAAACTATCCAGAGATGTTAAGTCTGAATCCCCTTAAAATTCATTTGCATTTGCAAAATGTATTAGCTGGTTATTATTTCTGTATCAGTTTCTGGCTGGCTAGTATTTCACAGTAACTGAAGATCAACTGATACTGTGAAAACAGTCATAAATAAATTTGAATGTGATTGAGAAAACCCAAAATAAATGCATGATAATCCACTAAAGATAGATTTGAAATAAGATCAGACTCAGCTGCTCAGGGCTTCACCCTCTTGAGATTGAAAACCCCCAAAGACAGACACTGCACAACCTTTCTGGGTAGTCTGTGGTACTGCCTCACTATCTTCATGGAGAAAAAATGCTTTTCCTTATATTCAGGCTCAACCTCTCTTGTTCCAGTTAATACCCATTGTCATTTCTTTCCTGACCTCCACTGCAGTGAGAAGCCTGGCTTCAGCTCCTCCATGACCTCTCCATGCACGTTGGTGGCTGATTGGTATATCATCCCAGAGCTCTCTCTGCTCCGGATTCCCAAGCTTCTCCTTAAGAGGGCAAGTGCTCCAGCTCTCCCAGTGGCCTCTCATGAATTCAGTGCATATGGAGCAGTAACTTTTTTGCAAGACACTTTTACGTTGTATTTCTTCGAAACAGAAAAATGGCATGTTTGTTTCTGTGTCAGATAAATTAACACTGGAAAACATGCATTTTGCTAGGTTTCACTAAGATGTTCTTAAAATCTACTTCTAGTAGTTTTATTGGTAGTTCAAAACTTACGATCAACCTTATCGCTTGCTAGTAGCACTCCCTATGAAACTGTATGCATCAGACATCTAGATTTTCCCACTTCTTCTCAAGACTTTTTGCAATAGAGATGAGAAAATGCTTTTTAACAAGCCCAGCTGCATAAATAGCATGAGTGTGGTTGGCAAGAAAAAGCCAGAGCTTTAAAATCATACTTCCTTTCCTAAATGTTTTTAAAACGTATGGTTTTACTCTTACAACTACTTACAAATAAAAAGTGTACTGTAAGCTTCACTTGTAAAGAGTCTTCTGTGCACTTCTGTGGAGGACAAACAGTTGTCCTTAGCTTAGTGTTAGTGGACTTAGTGTTACTGTCTCTTTTGCTAATTTCAGTGCACTTTTTTCCCATTTACTTGGCACTATCTTCAATTACTTGTGTATATACGTGGGAAGCTCTTATCCTGAATAGAAATCAGAATTAGAATTTAGTTCAACTAGACTGTACTTTTATTCACTGATGTCTCTGAAAGTGCTTGCTAATACCTCCATCTGAAGAGATCATTATTTTGTGTCCACAACTACATATGAGAGTGTCCACAAGTCTCATATATTTAGCTGGCCCTAAGGAGAGGATTTCTCTCCCCTTCTCAAAATTCACATCACTACCTGTGACATTTCTTCTTAGAATACCAAAGATGACAAAGGTGTCCATGGCATTCAGGTGCTATAGACAGCACTGGTTTGAAATATTTGGACTCAGTAGTGCTTGTACGTATTCTGATTTGTTATTACTTGAAAGATACAGGAAGTACAGTGCTCTTCTTAATTGGTAATCAATAGAAAATTAAAACAGAAATTGTGAGTAGCCCTCATTACTAATAGAAACACATTAAAGAGCACATGAAGGTAGAAGAAGGTGTGTGTTTCTGTTAAGCTCCTTTCTCCAATTTTTACAGATAAGTATTGTGAATAAAAATCTTTTGGGGGCTGATGACATTGGTTTTAATTTCACATCCTTAAAAGAATCATCTGTTCCTCCTGAAGGTGTAGAAGGTGTCCAGAAGTTCAAACTCTACTTAGATATTAAACATGCAAAATTTGTGTTTCATTATGAAGTGTCCAAGCTTCTGAAAGGAACTGTTGAATCACTGCATGAATAAATGAAGTCATTTGTTTCTTCCTTATGTTAATTTTTAGACCTACAGTGAAGCATGTATTTCTATGGAAAACAGGTATCCTTGTATGGATTGGTTAAGATTTAAGAATAATATTGCATATTAAGTCACACATAAAACAGCTTACAGACAGGGAAAATATTTTGCTATGATGGAAGAACTAAAATTAAAATGTTTTAAATGCATATTATTTGTATTTCTTGGTTGACGCAAGGAAAAAATATCTCAAAACATACAAAGATCCAATCACGTATGTCAGACAGCCACAGTGCTACAGAGGTAATCTTTAAATAGATTTTGTAAGCATTTGTGAATGTAAACATCAGGATTTAAAAAACAGAAAAATAAGGTTGTTGATGTCTCAAAAAGCAAATTGCATTTTTACTTTTGAACTGGATTCCTGGTTTTTTTTTTCCACTTTTTTTTTTTCTACTTCTAACCAGTTTCTTCCCATTATGAGCAAAATTATGTTGGCTAGAAAAACCTCCGAGTTGCTTCCCAGTTTGCCAGCAATAGAGATAGCAGGATATTTAGTACTTTGTATTGGTGTGACAAGTCAATGAACCTCTACAGTGGAAGAAGCTCTGAGGCCGTGGGCAAGGGGGGTATACTCATGAGGAACACACGGTGTGACTGACTGACAGGGGTGTTGCAAAGAATTATAAACTTCACACAGATGGGACTGGAGGTGGCATCCACCATGCTGGATGAGCTGGCTAAATCAGTGGATCAACCAGCTGTGTAAATGACTGTCCCCGAGTAAATCAAGAGTGCAAAACGTATTCCTTTGCTACTCAGATGAACATGGGGAGTGCATACATCCTTTAGCCTCTCAGTAAGTATAAAAAATAAATTAGTGCTGCAGAGAAACAAAATAAATAAGAGATCTGGAGAGAGCAAAGGGCTTGATTTGGTTTCAACCTGTATATTACTATCTGGGGACTGGGGACACCCAGTGTCATTACAGTAAGCACATTACTGAGACTGGTAATAAGGATCACAAACGTATTGTGATTCAGCTGCATCTTGCAATTGCACTCTTTGAAATGCATTATATTTACACTGGGAATTAAGCACATTGCCCATCACTCTGCTAAATCAAATTGCTGTGTACAGTCAAATATCTTCACGTAAGTAAACTTTGTTTTACATATTAAATTCTTAATGTGTGAAACATCTAAAAGAGCCCGGTCAGAGACTATTGAACTCTGATAACTGGGTACCACATTTTATGAAGTAATAAAGTAATATAAGGGGAGAATAAAATAATTTTACTATCGTAGAACTCAATAACTGCAGTCATTCTTCAAAATAGTATTTTTTTACAGGTTCCATCTATTTATTTCAAGAAACAATAAAATTCAATTACAGCAAATGCTGTAAATCTTCCTCAAATTGTTCGTACAGCTTGGATATGGGAGTGCTATCCTGATTGCAAAGAGAAGCACAACAGATGGCCCATTTCTTGAGCAGGTCAGTGAGATACCACTGCTTATGTACAAAAACTAAAGGTGACATCTGACAAAGGATCACAGACAGGTTAGGATCCTGCATTCATTCTGAAGCAGAAAAAAGCAGTCAGAAGCTCATATATAACAACAGTTATTCATGGGTACTGTCACTCTCATAAGTGTGCTGTGCTGTAAGTTGTCTTGCTCTGTAGGCAAACAGAAAGGCAGCCACTTTGTCTCTGTATGACATAGTGGCCCACAAGGTCTGCAGGAACCCACTTGTACAAGAACCATTGCCTTTGCAAAACATGCTTATAATTCTTGACTCCAGCCCTGGACCTTGCAAAACACTTCCAATTGCATCTCTTGTCCAGTAAATGATACAGGGGTGCTATTACCTTAGAGGAGTCAAGTGGGTGTAACATACTTTACCATCGCTGCTGAAGACCTGCTCATGTGAACCATTTCCATCTCCATCCCCACCTGCAGATGCATGGCTGGATTTTTATCTTAACCATGCTGGGACTTCATTTATCCATCTGTACCATGAGCCTCAGAATATCTTCCCATAGGAAGCCAACCTATATGTGATTAGGTGACTGTAGGCGCTGGAGATGTTCCAACTTGAAATACAACTTGTGGTAAGGTGCATTTACAAATCGACCTACTGACTTTATTTGCCTTAAGTAAAGAGTGTGCAGTTTGAGAGTTAAAGAGCATTCACCACATTCTCTGTGCAGTGCTATTTTGGTCACCACACACAGGGAGTAAATCAAAACATGACACCTTTCCACAAAATATATGTTGAAGCAATATTGTTGGCACAGTTCTTGTTTTCAAATAATGCTGGTTTCAGACACTTCTCACCACTTCTCCCATTCTTCTGTATTCACTTACTCTTTAGGGGAAAAAAACAGCATGCTCATTCCAGTCTCCGTTGTGCCTATGAAAACTGCCATCAGTCCAGCTAACTTTGCCCACACCCACAAGACGCCAGAACTGCAGAAATTTTGCAGTGCTTGTTGAATTCTCACTGTTCAGCAGTTCTGTGAGTGTCAGTGCTTACAAAATGTAGCTTTCCAAGCTTGCTTGTTTGCAGTGGGATCAGCACAATGTCTACAAACCACTTCTGACTGCTTTTATCTGCATTTATGTCTCTCTTCACAGTTTTTAATTTATTTATTTATTTATTTATTTTTAACTCAGGCTCTGGCATCGCTTGAATGTGAGCAATGATTCCATACAGAATCCCAGAATCATTAAGGTTGGAAAAAAACCTACAACCATCTAGTCTGACCATCAACCCATCACCACCATACCCACTAAACCATGTCCCTCAGTGCCACATCTACACATTTCTTGAACACCCTCAGGGATGATGACTCAACCACGTCCCTGGGCAGACTGTTCCAATGCATTACCATTTTTTTTCTGAGAAGAAATTTTTCCTAATAGGCACAATAAAATGCCACCACTTCTTGTCCTATCAGTTATATGGAAGAAGAGGCTGACCCCCACCCCACTACAACCTACTTTCAGGCAGTTGTAGAGAGCAATAAGGTCTCCCTTGAGCCTCCCCTTCTCCAGACAATCTCAGTTCCCTCAGCCATTCCCCATAAGATTTGTCCAGGTCCTTCACTGCCCTTCTCTGAACATGCTTCAGGGCCTCAGTGTCATTCTTGTAGTGAGGGATCCAAAAGTGAACACAGCACTAGAGGTGCAGCCTCACCAGAGCCAAGTACAGACCCCGTGACCAAATACCGCTACACCAATGAACGCAGTGCAGCAAATATCAATACGGACGTGCTGGAAAGAAAGAGGTAAGATGCATGCATAGCTCCTAGTGATAAGCTGGTAGGAATGGCAACGCCTGCAAGGAGTGCAGAATGACGATTACATCAACAATATGCTGTCCTTGAAGCACTTTTTAAGAAGATGAGGTAATTACTAGTCTTTATGCCACCACTGCAAAACAGTCTCAGCACCGGTAATAGGCAATGTAAAGGAGGATATGCAAACAGTCTGAACAGAGGTTGTCTATCCCTAATTGATTTAGTCATATTTAGCACTGAATGAGGTGGGTGGAGAGGTAAAAATAGCCTAAATAGCAAATTCCTCCCAGGTTTGTTTTCTTTAGCTGTTAACCGTGTAAGATAAAAGGCTAATACTGTTTACATAAAATTGAGCTTTGTCGTATTCAGCTACACTGATTTTTGTCTGCTTCCTGTTCTGTCAACAAGGCAACACCAGCGTGCAAGGGCGTGTGTATTAGGAAGCATGCACTGGTGTCTACCAGAAAGCTGCTTGAGGTTTTCCATGTGAGAATAGATTCCACAGAAGAGAAAGGTGAATTCAGATAAAACAGGACCCAGACTTCTGGGCATGGTAAGTGATACAAGCCTGGGCAGTAGATGAGGTTGGAGTGACCCTGGGGAGACAGAAGTCACTGCTCAGCTTTCAAACATAGTAATGCCTATTGCCTATGTCTGTCAAAACACCTGATTCATCCTATTTTCCACCTCAGAAGAAAAACACACGTTTCTGTCATTCTAGATACACAAATTCATTGCCTGCCTGTAGCAGTTTGCCTCTCTTAGAGCAGGTGTTTCACTGATCTATAGCTGTTCTCTCCTCACAAAGTAAATTTAAGTTATTAAAGAAGAGAGATTGTATGAAGCAGCCCCTCTGCATGATCTGCTTAGCTACTAGTAAAAACACTGTTAGATATTCAAAACTGTTTCCTGACACTTAACATTTCTGCTTTTAGGTATGTCTCAAGCTGTAAATCAGTCTGAAAGATTGACAGAAAGCCATTTTAAGGATTCCTGAAGTAAAACTTCTGTTAATGCTTTAGAGTTGTATTTCTTTGCAAAAACAAGGAAATGTCATGTCCTATTACATGTCATGTCTATAACATCATTTCTTATTACTCAAAGCTGCATTTAAAAACAACTGAAACATTTCTGGTCTATTCCAACAATTAAGAATTGATGCATCTAACTATTGAAAAGTTGTAGAATTTATTTTGAAAGTAAAAAAAGCTGATTATATATTTTTTATTTTCTGTCAAATAGAAAACAAATAATTACTCTAGCAGAGAGGAGAAATAAGCCAGTGTAAGTTATTGCAAAATAATCAAAAAGTGACATTTTCTTCTCCTGATTTCTTCCCACAACCTTTGTAAATATCCTGAGACTGTTTATATGAAGATGCAGTTTCAGAGACCTCAGTGGAACAACAGATGCCTAAACCACAGTGCAGGGGAGGAAAGAAAAAGTGGCCGTCTAAGCATGTTTACTTTCAGGGACAAGGAAGTTCTAACTTGTCCCTAAGTGGTGACTCATCGGAGCAGGGCTATAAATGTGAAGGTAACTGCTCTCTAACACATCAGACATCACAAATCCAACATAATGCTTTCAGCTGTCTTCTTCTTCTTGCTGGGTCTGTCACTTTGTCTGACAGTCCCTGTTCCTCTTGATGATAGCCATGAATTCACAGAGGAAGACCTCCAGTTTGCAGAGGTACAGTATAAATTAATCTGCATGTTTTATAAATAGTTGTGTAGTTAGAAATGCATGGAAACTAGGCTTATGACTTTTTTTTCCTTTCTTAGCGCTACCTCAGAACTCACTATGATCTCCGTCCAAATCCCACTGGTGTTATGAAGAAGAGTGCCAACACAATGGCCTCTAAACTTCGAGAAATGCAAGCTTTTTTTGGTTTAGAGGTGACAGGAAAATTAGATGAAGAAACATACGAGCTCATGCAGAAACCAAGATGTGGTGTTCCAGATGTGGGGGAATATAACTTTTTCCCTCGAAAACTCAAGTGGTCAAAAACTAATTTAACATACAGGTAAATGAATGGCATTTTGAGTGTTCCGTCATTCCAGATAACTTGTCACTTAGGTTGCTCAGTATACAAAGTTGATGGGAAAAGAGTGTGTTCAAGTTTGACAGAATTTTTATTGCTATTTAAAATTCTTTGAGTCCCTTAGAGAGTTTCAGTAAGGTCCCCTAGACCTGTCTTACAGTCCAAGGAAGGAAATAAAAATTTTCTTCCATTGTGCTTTTTCATGTAGTAGAGCTGGTGTGTAAGCAAGCTGAAGTGAGCTGGCTTCCATGTAGATACTGAGCACATCCACAGTTCTAAATGAAAGAGGGATAGGAATCACGCATCTCACCTCTGATCCTCACAGAGCTCAATCACTAGATCTCTCTTGTCTCTGGTTTGGCATCTGCTCCCTCTAGACCTGTCCTAGACAAATCTGCCAGAGAGGGAGCTCTCCCACAGCATGATGGCTTCATTTTCCTAAATACCAGTGCCATCCGTATGGTGTTTCAGTTAGCTGCAGCCAGTATAAAATCACTGAACTCTTTCAGAGATATCAGTCCAGTATCTGGTAAAAAATATTACTTTAATGCCGGTGATGCTGGCCCACAAAGCCTCTTTGGATCATGCTTAGCCTCTGCAGAAAACGAGGGTCATTAGACATTTTAAATGGCATTAAAATAGTTTTAAGTTAATGATATGGCTTAATGAATATATGTCTTTTTCTAAATACTCAGGTAAAACTAATTATAGAGATCTGTTGAATCTGAGTAACCACAGTGAAAATGGAAATGGTTATTTTTATTTCTTGGAATATTGTATCCAACTGTTCAGGTCTTTATGTTCAGATAAGAACATAGGGAGGTAACAAGCAAAGCTTTTTAATGCAGTGTACAGACAGATGAAAGTGTATTAAATACTTTCTTCAATCTGCATAATTAAACCAGAGACATTATTCTGTTTGATAGAATTGTGAGTTACACTCACGATCTGAGACGCGCTGAAGTAGAGAGAGCCTTCAAAAAAGCATTCAAGGTTTGGTCTGATGTGACACCCCTTAACTTCACCAGAATACGAAGTGGCACTGCTGATATCATGATCTCTTTTGGCACTAAAGGTAAGACAAAGCATGTTCTTCTTACGTTATAGTTATATTGTTGCCAATTAGATGAGATATAATTGATTTAATTGGTTTGAGTGCTATTTTATAGAACATGGTGACTTTTACCCTTTTGATGGACCCTCTGGATTACTGGCTCATGCCTTCCCTCCTGGTCCAGACTATGGAGGAGATGCCCATTTTGATGATGATGAAACTTGGTCAAATGATTCTAAAGGTAAGAGAGGTTCCTGAGATTATTTTAAATGGTGATGGACAATTGTAAATGGTTTTGTTTCGGTCTGTTTTTTTCTGTTTACTGTTCTTTAGGTCGTATGTTCACTGTCTACTCCTTGGAAAGTGGATTTAATTGCTAATCATAAATGGGAATATAACATATGCAAACCATAAATTTTAAGATATACATATCTTAAGTGGAGCAATTTTTAAAAATGCATATTTAATGTGCTCTGTCAGCTTGGCATTTTACTTACAGCTCATGGACAGCTAGTCAGGAATGACCTCACTGTATCTTTTGGAAAAAACATATGTAGTGGCTAATGGAGTGAAGTCCAGCTGGCAACCTGTTACAAGTTGTGTCCCCCAGGGGTCTGTACTGGGGTCCATCTTATTTAATACCTTTATTCAGACCTAGATGAAGGGATTGAGTGCACCCTCAGTAAGTTTTCAGTTGACACCAAGTTGGGAAGTAGTGTCTATCTGCCTGAGGGTAAGGAGGCCCTTCAGAGGGATCTAGATAAGCTGGATCACTAGGCTGAGGTGAATGGGATGAGGTTCAAGAAGGCCAAGTATCGGGTTCTGCACTTTGGCCACAATAACCTCTGCAGCCTTACAGGCTTGGGGATGAGTGGCTGGATGACTGTGAAGAGGAAAGGGACCTGGTGGTGTTGGTTGATGCTCAGCTGAACATGAGCCGACAGTGTGCCCAGGTGGTCAAGAGGGCCAACGGCATCCTGGCCTGCATTAGAAACAGTGTGGCCAGCAGGAGCAGGGAGGTGATCGTCCCCCTGTACTCAGCACTGGTGAGGCCGCACCTCGAGTACTGTGTTCAGTTTTGGGCCCTCACTGCAAAAAAGACATTGAGGCCCTGGAGCGTGTCCAGAGAAGGGCAACGAAACTGGTGAGGGGTCTGGAGCACAAGTCTTATGAGGAGTGGCTGAGGGAGCTGGGATTGTTCAGTCTGGAGGAGGCTCAGGGGAGACCTCATTGCACTGTACAACTTCCTGAAGGGAGGTTGTGGTGAAGAGGGGTTTGGCTTTTTCTCCCAGGAACAAACAGGACCCGAGGAAATGGCCACAAGTTGTACCAGAGGAGGTTTAGGTTGGACATGAGGAAAAACTTTTTCTCTCAGAGAGTGGTCAGGCACTGGAATGGCTGCCCAGATAGGTGGTGGAGTTGCCGTCCCTGGCAGTGTTCAAGAGACATCTGGATGAGGAGCTACAGTTTAGCATTTGAGGTAGCAATGGTGATGGGAGGACAGTTGGGCTAGATGATTCTGCAGGTCATTTCCAACCTTGCAATTCTATGATTCTATGATATACTTTGCACAGCTGGAAGTCAACTACTCATAACTAATTTGAAAATTCCTCTCCTTGTCTATTCAGCAGAGAGCTTTAATGGAACAAAACATTAATTTTTTGTAGTGTTATTTCACCTTTCTAGAATTATTGCCATACAAAAACAATGCAGACTTTCCACTGGAAGTGAATTCCCAACAGAATTTTTTTTCTTTAAGTATCACTAAGACTTCATCCTAGATCTTTCAGCATCACTAAGAAATTTCAAGGAATCCATCAAGGAATCAAAGCTGCCTACAGAACAGTGTCAAATAAGAGATAGTTGAAGACCAGCTATGAGGCAGTTGATTAAGCCCTTCTTAAAACAAATGTTCTAGTAGATGGAAAAAGTCAAGAAATTATATATAATTCTTCCATTTCTCTCTCCTTCATTACCTCACATTAAATCACAGTGTTAAGGCTGAGTAGTCCAGTGCACTTTGGCTGTATGGGGAGGTATACATTTACTTCTGTTGCCATTTGTTATAGGATATAACTTGTTTCTTGTTGCTGCTCATGAATTTGGCCATTCGCTGGGACTTGAACACTCCAGAGACCCTGGAGCACTGATGTTCCCAATTTACACTTATACTGGAAAATCTGGTTTTGTGCTTCCTGATGATGATGTGCAAGGGATCCAAGAGCTCTATGGTAAGTCTGTATAATGTAAAATATGTATTGCCTGTGTCATTATAACCTGTTACAGATATGCTGCACAGTTACTAAAGGCCTTCAGGTGTTCAGTAGCAACACTCATGATTGATTAAGTCCTAATCACTGAACTCATGGCAATCCGACTAAAGGACAAAAGATGCTTAGATTTAGTAGTTCAGGGGGATAAAAAAGAAAGTAATACCGCAGAGGAGTGTTGGTAGCTGTGCTGTTTCTTTGATGAGGTGGAAAAAGAGAGCACACAGAGTCCTTTTATTTTTTTGCCTGAGAAGGTAAAACAGGCAGATATAGAAGGGAGAACAGAAATATTCAGGTTTCAGTCATGGAAAGAATAAAACTTTTAGAGGATCATCAGAATTAGGATAAAGGAAATTAGTCCATTTGCAGCTGAACTACAAAGTCTATAATGCATTTGGCTAAAGGAGAGAAAGAGGAAACAGACTTTCTCTGGTACAAATCATTTGCTATTCTGCTTTTATTCATGGTGGTTTTTGGGGACATTTCCATATCCTATTTAATATTATGAGCCATAGAACAGGAAAGCTGACAAACTGTTATCACATTATATCGTTCCAGGTCCTGGAGACAGAGATCCCAACCCAAAACATCCCAAAACACCAGAGCAATGTGCTGCAGATTTATCAATTGATGCCATAACAAAACTTCGTGGAGAAATGCTGGTCTTCAAGGACAGGTAAAGAGTCTGTTGTGTAATGGACAGTGGCTACTTGATAAAATTTGAGAGCCATTTGAGTTTTTCACTAAAGATCTATGTAAATATAAAAATTCCCAAATCAGCATTGATGTTTTTAAGAAGTTATATCACATGTGTTTTTAGGCAGGACTTGCAGTGCAATTACATCCCAGACTGCCCAACAACGTGAAGTGAAGCTGACATGGCTGAAGGCTGCACTAATTCTTCATATTTTTCATTTCACAGGGCTTTTGTCAATGCGCATAAATCTACTCGCATTCATTTTGATGAAGTTATACTAGATTCAGAAACCTTACATTGAGTGCAATTGTTTCTCTTATTCTGAATGAAAAAAAAACAACCAACCAGACATACAAAAAAAAAACAAAACAAAACAAAGAGCACCCCAACTGCTCTGTTATTCTTTTTTTCTGAACTAGGTTTTTCTGGAGACTGCACCCTCAGATGGTTGAAGCAGAACTTGTTTTAATTAAATCCTTTTGGCCAGAGCTTCCAAACAAAATAGATGCAGCTTATGAAAACCCCATTAAAGATCTTGTCTTCATGTTTAAAGGTGAGTTTTTTTGTTTTGTTGTTGGCAGGAAAATCTACACATTCACTCAAGTTCAATGAGAGACAGAGAGGTAATGAATGGAAGTACATAACATTCTATCTTCCTTACACAAAATACAATGAATGCAGGCTCCACCCCACGCAAACCTACATAACTTTCATTAACTTAG
The DNA here is from genome assembly GCF_019232065.1 of Centrocercus urophasianus. NCBI lineage: Eukaryota > Metazoa > Chordata > Aves > Galliformes > Phasianidae > Centrocercus > Centrocercus urophasianus. The sequence goes on from NW_024885073.1 coordinate 14,062, forward strand.
GAGCTGTACAATCAAACTCCTATGACTAGGATTACTTTTAGCATGAATAGTTTAATACCCATGGAGTATGTGGCCTAAGAATCTGTTAGATATATGAAAATAAGGATCATACCATCTTCATTTTATCATTCTCTCAAAGCTCAGCCTTTAGAAAAGAATAATACATGCTTTATTCCTATTTTCAGGAAAGAAGGTTTGGGCTTTGAATGGCTATGACATAGTTGAAGGCTTTCCTAAAAAGATATATGAAATGGGATTCCCAAAAGAAATGAAAAGGATAGATGCAGTGGTCCATATTGATGACACTGGCAAGACTCTCTTTTTTACAGGGAATAAGTACTGGAGGTAAGCTGCAAACAGACTGGTGCTTCTTTTCAATGCCCTTTTCATAACATGTGCAGAAGTGTCAAAAGATCAGCAAATATTTCTCATTATGCTTCAGATGTTGTCAGTCTATGTTTTTCACAGGTGTGACATTTGTCTAGAATATATCATGAAAGTGCATGCAGGATTTTTATAAATATATGAGCACAGCTTGTAAAAACTGAAAGAGTGAAAGAAAGGAAAGAACAAATTGCCCTATCCATGAGAGTCTATAACGTGGATGAATCTTCTAGATAAAGTTTTATCTTGCTCCCTAAAGTTGTTTGTGTGGCTCCTGTAGGAGCAGGACATCTAGCTTACTTGACAATGGCTGTTTTTCTTGGCCAGGAGGGGGGCTTGCAGCCAGGTCTCTCACATATTTAGAAAAGATGTTACCATCCCTTCCAATAATCTCCATGTCAAGCAGCCTGAGGGCAGAATCACACTGCTGATAAGCTGATGTACAATCATTTCTCTAAAATGGGTAGTTTATGCACTTTTGAAAATATGACTTTACTGGTTTTGTGATTATTGTGTTCTGGTGTAATGGTGCCCTACTTATTGCCTTGAGTTTTATTATTGCACTGAGCGTAAGGGATCGAATGGCTGCTGGCTTCTCTTGGTGTGTGTAACTTCAAAGCATGCAAGGGAACAGACCAGGCTAAGTTCTCTGAATTTTTATTTTCTTTTATGCTTAATGTAGTTATGATGAAGAGACAGAGGTTATGGACACGGGCTACCCCAAGTTCATAGAAGATGAATTTGCAGGAATTGGTGATAGAGTGGATGCAGTCTACCACAGAAATGGTAGGTAACCTGACAATGAAGCTTTATTACTATTAGTTGTGGCTGAAGCTTGACATTAATGTTCTGTAGGATATTCTGTCATTTGTAATTCTGACTTTTTTGACATCAACACTTCTGTTCTTGCCTAGATCAGGCTTCTGATCTCAATTATTCTTTGACAAGTATATTATTATAAAATATGGAGATGTATATCTTCAGAGTCAAAGTAGATAGTAACAGTAATAGTGATAATAGTAATAGTAATAGTAATAGAAATAGATTTTTCAATTTAAATTCATTTCAACTTTCTTTTTCCTCAGGTTACCTCTACTTCTTCAATGGACCGCTGCAGTTTGAATACAGCATCTGGAGTAAAAGAATTGTCCGCATCCTGCATACTAACTCCTTATTTTGGTGCTAAGTACAGATGAGTGCCATGCTACAAGCTGCAGAGCAGCTTTTAGTACACAGAAATAATAATTCAGGCATACAAGTTTATTAGAAGAAAGCAGAGTTCTGTGAAAAAGCACTGGCTACCTAGAACCAAACGTATACTCATATACTGTATATATGGAACTATACAGCTCTATGTCAGTCTGGAACTGCATTAAATTAATAGGAAAACAGGAAAGAAATGATACTGATTTTAAGGGGCATTACACCATTTAAAGTTTGTCTAGCATTAAAGTGAGGAGATGGATACATTCTTCATGATCATAAGCATGACTAAGTCCCAGCAATCTAGCAACTTCTTAGAACTGTGTAGTATTTCTGAAGAAATAGAGCTAATTCTCCCTGGAATGTTTTATTTTAAAATTAATCCTTGTGCTCTTCGCAAAATTATTTCTAAAGTACTGGGGATCCAGACCTGTAAGAAATAAGTCAGGACAGCATGGTGTTTCCCTGAGTAAGATAACACGAGGCTGCAACACTGAAGTTAGGGAGCCCAAAGTTATTTAAATGTATCCCCATCTAAATGGGAATGTCTCCCTAGAAAGAGATGTCCATGTTATATGTGAAAGAAACTGAATGCATAGAGGCAGCAAGGCAGCATCTCAAAGCAGACAGAAGAGCAGGAAAAAGGAACAGCACTCCCTGCAGAAATCATCAGTTTGTATGACACTGGAAAGACAGAAAGCAATACGAAGGGAATCACACAGGTTGAAGCCTTTCATCTGGTAACACAGCCCATGTTTCCAGCTGCTGTGAAGTGATTCAAGTGACATTCAAAGAGGTTATGCCTATCTGTGCTGGCAGAGAACTCAAACGTTCAAATCAAAATATTTAAAATAAAACCTTTTCATGTTTGTCACCTTTTCAGTATTTATAGCAATTGTTTTGGTACCATATAAATTCTGGGGGCTTCTTTTGTGATTTTTGTTGTTGTTTGTTTGTTTTGTTTTGTTTTCAATCACTGAAAATGAAATGGGACTGTGATTATTTCTCAGTTTAAGAAAGTAGTTTTAAATAAACTGGAGGAATGAAGTGACACTGTGGAATTGTTTCAATTAAGATATCCTTCACTGCATGTCATAAAAGCAAGATAGAGCTATGGACTGAAAAACTGAGAAAGCTATACTGTGCATTTTATTCGTCAATTTTTTCACCTCAAAATTCTAGTACATTCTTATCTTGAGGAGTTTTTACTAAAGTTTTGGTTTTTGTTTTTTTGTTTTAACATAATTGATTTTATAGAAAAGACAGGAAGAGGGAAAATACAAAATAATCACCAACCCCAAGCCAACCTCATGAAGTTCAACAAGGCCAAATGCTGGGTAAGGGCAATCCCCAGCACAGGTACAGGTTGGGAAGAGAATGGCATGAGAGCAGCTCTGAGGAGAAGGATTTGGGAGTGTCAGTTGATGAAAGATTCAACATGAGCCAGCAATGTGTGCTTGCAGCCCAGAAGGCCAACTGTATCCTGGGTTGCACCAAGAAAAGCGTGACCAGCAGGTTGAGGGAGGTGATTCTGCCCCTCTGCTCTGCTCTCGTGTGACCCCACCTTGAGTACTGTGTCCAGTTCTGGAGACCCCAACACAAGAAGGACATGGGACTGTGGGAGCATGTCCAGAGGAGGGCCACGAAGATGATCAGAGGACTGGAGCACCTCCCATATGAGGATAGGCTGAGATTTGGGGCCCTTCAGCCAGGAGAAGGGAAGGCTCCTGGGGGAAGGCCTTATAGCGGCCTTCCAGTACCTGAAGGGGGCCTATAGGAAAGCTGGGGAGGGACTTTTTGTAAGGGCAGGCAGTGGCAGGATGGGAGGAAATGGCTTTAAATTGCAAGAGGCTAAATTTAGACTAGATACTAGGAAGAAATTCTTTACTGTTAGAGTGGTGAGACACTGGAACAGGTTGCCCAAAATGGTTACGGATATCCTGGAAGCATAAAGCCAGGCTGGATGGAGCTTTGAGCAAACTGGTCTAGAGGGAGGTGTCTGTGTACAGCATGGGGGTTGGATCTTAAAGGTCCCTTCAACCCAAACCATTCTGTGATTCTATGATTCTATGATAAACTTCCAGAATAAGAATGAAGTTGTAATTAGCTCTTATTGTTACAGTAAGTATCATAAATGATTAAAAAATACTATGAAATTCAATTCCATACTAATTTGAATATTAATAACTAATTTAAACTAAAAATCTTGTTGTATTTTTTGTCTTTAAAACCAGCCCCCACCTTTGTACGTCAGCCTCCCAAGCAAAGCCCATTGAACCCGCACAAATGGCCAGGTTTACACAGGAACAGGCTAGGTGAGTTTGATTCTGTAATTCACATGATGCGGATGGTCAGATGATGTTGCCTATCATCTATTGTGGCCTATTCTGACTGTAAAATGGTAAAGTGAATGTCAGACCTTAAAATGCTTAAAAGACATGCAAGGGAAAACTACAAATAGGAAAACTTATGAAATCAGAATCCTGTTCCACAATATTATATTGATAAAACTGCTAGAAAAATGTCAGTATGATTCAGTATGATTCTCTATATCTAATAAACAGAAAACCATTCATTTCTATATCAGTGTAATTGTTGATAGACACTTGCCTGAGTAGTGCTTGACACTGGAATGCAGTTACGTTTAATCTCTCTTCAGGGATGTAAGGGCCTGGACATTTAACGTTAGTTTTCATTATTTTTAGTACCAAGATCAGCAAAATATTTTCTATAGTCAAAATAGTAAAGAAGCTTCCATGAGCACCAATTAATTCACGTAACTATGCAAATTTCTGAACATTTGGCATAGGAACAGGTACTGCATGGGAAGCTGGGCCTTTTAGAGTCTTCAGCATGATCATACCCAGCTGCTCCCCAGCCCAAACATTCACATTCCTGTTTACTGCTTGGCTGCCTGGAAGCAGCCTTCGGCACAGGTCCAACATGGCTCCAGCTTATGTGTCTGTGTCCCTGGCGAGAGACACGCGTCTCTGCGGTCAGCTCTACCCCAGCTGAGAGAAATACCAGCTTGTCAGTTCCTGGCATTCCAGGTCCTGGAAGGGACCACAAGAATCTGCTGCATGCTCCTCAGTAGCGGTTTCTGTGCTGACTGCACGATCCCAAAGAAGCAGGACTTACACAATGTCTCTAAGAAAAGACAAAATAAGAAAAGAACTCTAAACTTTCCAAAGTGAGAAACAAGGCAGCTGTCCACAAAACTGAATGATACACTGGAAAGGTAACAAATACTGTAAGAGGTTCTGTAATTACGTAAGATTTGCTACTAGCTGGGAAACTGACAAAGAAAATCAATGTTAGTGTTCAGTTTTTATTTTGGTATAGTCTCCAGAAACCTTCTGCAAGAACACTAGATGGCAGTGACAGATTTGCTCCCTGCAGGACCAGTGCAGAAACCCTCAGCCACAGGGGGCAGGACAAAAATAATAGGATGGGTGAGGAAGCTACAGCTACTTATGGCAAAGTCTTACAGTTAGTGAAAATATATCAAACAATAAACAAACAGCACCAATAAATAGAATAAAATGATTATATTTTGTTGAAGTGTGGATCTCCAAGGAATAAAGTAGAACACTGAAATGCTTAGGAAACTTACGGATACGGTCACTGTGAAGACCACTAATTTTTCAGCCCATTGATATTTCTTTTTTCAGTATCAATGCGATACACTTAAACAGTGTATTCACAGAGTCATAGAATGGCCTGGGTTGAAAAGGACCACAATGATCATCCAGTTTCAATCTCCCTGCTGTGTGCAGGGTCACCAACCACCAGACCAGGCTGCCCAGAGCCACATCCAGCTTGGCCTTGAATGCCTGCAGGGATGGGGCATCCACAGCCTCCTGGGGCAACCTGTTCCAGTGTGTCACCACCCTCTGAGTGAAAAACTTCCTCCTAATATCTAACCTAAACCTCCCTGTCAGTTTAAGACCATTTCCCCTTGTCCTATCACTACCCACCCTTGTAAAAAGCCATTCCCCCTCTTGTTTATAAGCTCCCTTCAAGTACTGGAAGGCCACACTGAGGTCTCCCCCGAGCCTTCTCTTTACCATGCTAAACAAGCTCGGTTCCCTCAAACTTTCCTCATAGTAGAGGTGCTCCAGCCCTCTGATCATCTTAGTGGCCCTCCTCTGGACACACTCCAAGAGCTCCACATCCTTCCTGTACTGGGGGCCCCAGGCCTGGACACAGTTCTGCAGATGGGGCCTCACAAGAGCCGAGTAGAGGGGGACAATCACCTCCCTCTCCCTGTTGGCCACCCCTTTTTTAATGCAGCCCAGAACACAGTTGGCCTTCAGGACTGCAAGCACACATTGCTGTCTCATGTCCAGCTTGTCGTCCATGAGTATCCCCAAATCCTTCTCTGCAGGGCTGCTCTCAAGGAGATCTTCCCCAGTTTGTATAAATACCTGTCACTGCCCCAGCCCAGGTGCAACACCTTGCACTTGGAAGGCCAAGTTTCTTGTTGAACCTCATTAGGTTTTCATGGGCCCACTTCTCCAGCCTGTCCAGGTCCCTCTGGATAGTTTCCCTTCCTTTCAGTGCATCAACTGCACCGCTCAGCTTGGTGTCATCCACAAACTTGCTGAGGATGCACTCCATGCCATCGTCTATGTCACTGATGAAGAGGTTGAAGAGCACCAGTCCCTAGACCAACCCCTGAGGGACACCATTTGTGACCGGCCTCCACCCTGACACAGAACCATTGATCACAACCCTTTGGCTGCGTCCAGACAGCCAATTTCTAATCCATCAAACAGTCCATCCTCCAAATTCATGCCTCTCCAATTTAGAGAGAAGGATGTGGTGAGGGACCATGTCAAAGGCTTTGCAGAAGTCCAGGTAGATCACATCCATCTCATCGACAGACTCCAGGAATCTCCTATACTGTCTACCACCCACCTTGCTGCTATCCCAGCAGATAACCCAGCAGGTGTTTGAAATCCCCCATCAGGACAAGAGCACAACACCTCCTGCAACTGAAGCAAGAAGGCCTCATCAACAGGCTCCCCCTGATCAGGTGGCCTGTAGCAGACCCCAGTCACCAGATGCACTTTACTGGACTGATCCTTGATTTTAACCCACAAGCTCTTGATTTGATAGAATCACTGAAATCACAGAAACACCAAGGTTGGGAAAGACCTACAAGATCACCCTGTCCAACCATCCACTTATCACCAATAGTTCTCACTGCACCATGTCCCTCAACACAAAATCCAAACTTTCCTTAAACACCTCCAGGGTCGGTGACTCCACCACCTCCCTGGGCAGCCCATTCCAGTGCCTGACCACTCTTTCAGAGAAGTAGTATTTCCTAACATCCAGCCTGAATCTCCCCTGGTGCAGCTTGAAGCCATTCCTTCTACTCCTATCACCAGTTACACAAGAGAAGAGGCCGACCCCAGCTCACTACAACCTCCCTTCAGGTAGTTATAGAGAGCAGTGAGGTCTCCCCTGAGCCTCCTCTTCTCCAGGCTGAACAATCCCAGCTCCTTCAGCCACTCCTCATAAGCCCTGTGCTCCAGACCCCTCACCAGCTTTGTTGCCCTCCTTTGAACCTGCTCCAGGGCCTCAATGTCTTTCTTGCAGTGAGGGGCCCAAAACTGGACACAGTACTTGAAGTGCAGCCTCACCAGAGTGTTTTTTTTTTTTTTTTTCTCAGCCTAATTTAAAAGAAGTTCTGGACCTCAATCTTCAGTCTTCTAGATGAAAGAGCTGCATGTTCACTTATGATGTGGTGAGTCTATTTACATTCTTTTGCTGAAGGTGTTTGCTCTTCAAATACAATACAGCACTCTTTGGAAAAAATGGCTGCTACTGATCAGAAAGCTCATGGAATGTAAAATCAAGCCATGATGTCAGTCATGATTCTTTTCTTTATACAAGATGGTCTGACTATACACGCTGTAAGTCCACACAAATTTTGGGGTTTGATGAGATGAATCTACTGCTTGTAGGGGAAAACAGCATTTCAAGAGATGATCCCGGCAGTTCTCCCAGACATTTTGCCAGAGGTTCAAAGCTCACAGAGACTGCATTCTGCACTGGCAACTTCCCCTTTCCCACGCAACACCATTGTTCTGTGGCTGGAACATCCTTTTTGCTCACAGCTCTTTAACTGCATACTACAGTATGCATTTCCAGCCAGCATTGTTCAGGAATGCCTCTGGCACTCACAATAGGTACCTCTGCAATGTCATGTGCCCTTATCTCCTGTGTACTGTGCTGTCTGCCCTTCTCTGTCTTTCTCAGAGAAACTGAAAGAGGGAGCATTATCGTCTAAGAAACATCTTTCTAGCAGTAGAGAAATAGATACTGCCTTCTCACTTTCATAATAAACATGTTACTGCCATAGTAGCAAAGCAGGATGCAGTTCTGTGTGCATGTGAGTGAACCACTCAGGTTGTATCTTTACCTCTGTATGAACTGCTCTGAGAGCCTGCTGCCAAGTGGTAGGAACTGCTTCATGGAGTAGCATCCTGAGAATTATCTCATTCATACTGTGTAGTCTGCAATGGACATCACATGGTCTTGTTCTGCTCTTAAAGAAGAAAATTTCCTTTTCTAACCAAAGCTTACATCATCTGAATATAGTTTTCACAGGAAAATAAAATGACCGTAATGACCTGCAGTCAGGAACCTGGGGTTATTCAGGAACCACTTGGATCAGAAGGGTTTGGAGTTCACAGCATCCTTTCTACATATTTACTCAAAAAAATAACTTTTCAGACATGTGCTAGGCTGTCACCAAAGCCATGTCCCCCACAGTGCCCCATTTTGAGAGAATAAATAGTCCAAGGGCTATTAATGTCTGCCATGCAGGAACAGCATGCAGCTACAGTTAGGTGATACTAGAAACAGTGAGTAGTATGAAGGACCCCCCATTTCTGGTCGTGCTTTCGCCTGTGTAGCTCATTGGTGCCCCCCAGGTGATTCATGCTGACATCCCTGAGTCTCAGGCAGGAGGACACTGCTGTCTGTAGCTTTGGCTAGTGAATTCAGTGGAGTCAGTGGAGTCGGTGGAGGAATCAAGGTAACGTAGGTGGATTCAGCAGACAACCATCATGCAGACCCCAGCAGGCAAGGCGTAGCATGCATATACTTTATCTCTTTATCTGCTTAGGAAAACCCTGACATTGTGCGTTTAAAGTCCCTTCTAGCAGGGACTTGAAAGTGCAGGAAGTGCTCTTCCTTACACAGATGACTGGGGCTTATTCTTCATACTAAGAGCAATGTTATGCTAACATTACTGGTACAGTTTACATTTGAAATGAAAATGATTGAAAGTGTGCTGTTTGCATTATGACTACTGATCCACAGGACTTAGTTCCAGAAGGCTTCTCTTCTTCTCCTTTCATTCTAGCCAGAGAATAATCTTTCTTCACATGTTTACCACTGGCTGTGGCTGAGTATTCTTGAGCTCAGCTATTTTGGCCTGGGCCTACAGAGTACTTCAGTAAAAGAAGGTATGCAGGCCTTTGGGCAAGGGTCACAGAAGTATCACAGAAGAACTGAAGCACACTGTGAAGCTTGGGCCACAGAGTTCTGAAGAGGAGATGTCACCACTCACTGAGGCCTAGTCTGAGAGATTTGAAATCAAATCTCTAACCTTACACAGGCCTCCATGTTCTGGCACATGTGCTGGCCATAGTAAGCTGGTAAATCAGAAGTCTTACCTCTGGTCCAAACCATCTGTTCTGCTATAGTACATGTGTGGATAACAGCAAGTGAATCATGCAGAGCTGCAAGAGGGGGTCCAAAGACCTCAATGGTGAAGAGAAGTTGGAGTAAGACAAATGATAGAAAAAATTTGTCATGGAAAGCTGCAAATGCCCATGAAATAAGATATCTGAGGGTACAGTAAGCAGACTGCAATACAGGTACCCCCAAACATTCAGCACATGTCTGCAGTGCCGTGGAGTGCAGCTTCAAACAAGGAATCACCCAATTATGTGACTCAACAAGATGGTGAGGATGTGGTCAAGCAACTGGAAAAACCAACCTATTTCCTTGGTAAAATGCGTGCTCCCCTTCCATGCTTTGATCTATTAGTCTACTACATATGATTCTACAGACAAAGTTGTAAAGAAAATCTGTACTTTTATGATTCTGACAAAGCTTAGACACAAGGTGGTAGATTAGTTTGTGCCCCCACATAGTCCATTCCAGCAGAAACTTAGCTGATGACAAGGCAGGGCACAAATACCTTTACGCTCTAACTGTGCAACTGGATGCTTCAAGGAGCTGAGCTGGATGATCAGTTTCAGTCCCTCAGATGTTTTAGCGCTCAAAGATTTAACCCAAGTAATCCAGAACATCCATGACAGTGCAAGAAAATGAGTGTGGATTTCAGAACTATAAGATGATGTTCTTTTACGGTAGGGCACTTTTCCTACTTCACTAAAATTTTCAGTTTTCAAATTCCAATCATGAGTCCAGCTGCAGTTTCTTGGAATCATCTTTAGAACCTTTCTCATGGAATATTAGCGTGTGCCACGCTAATTATTTTGCAGGAAATTTTATTGACAATATGCTTTGAGAATATTTCTCAGCTTCAGTGTGGAGATTCTGCTCCAAAATAAAAGAAAAGCTTAAATATGTTCATCAATCCAAAAATTATTATGTTTATGTGGATGGATTTCCAAATGAGGAGAAGCAAAATGAAATGAAGCTGTCATTTGCAGCCCCAAAGTATCCTGTTTACAACTTGGTTGGAAATCTTGGTGCAAATTCACTTCAACCAGTAGTAAAAGATGGGATCCCAGCATTTTTTAAAAAAATCATATGCAATCAGCTCTATCTATGGTGATGCAAAATGGTGAAACAACAGGGTAGTAATACAAAAGGAAGAGGTATAACAGTAGAATCATGGTATGTTAGGAAATGCAAAGGAAGTGATAACATCACTTTATTTACAATTACTTAACTTCTACAACTACTATGAGTACCTAGAGTGTGAGTACAGAATTAATAAGGAGAGTTGCTTGGATTTGAATCAGAATTAATGGAATCATAAAGATTTGAATCAAAATGCATAGAATAATAGAATGGCTTGAGTTGGAAGGGAATTCAAAGATCATCTAGTTCCTACTCTCAGTTCAATTAATCAAGTTCAATTCAATCAACATAACAGAAGACTCAGCACTGACTTCACTTGGCTTTGGTTCAGGAAGCAATTGCCCAGATAACAGCTGCTGCGCAGGCACTACGTGGAAGATTTATTCCTTCTGCACAAACAGACTCAGTGACTTGAAAGAAAATGCAAACATCCGTGCATGGTGTTGGATGAACACCTGACCTTGGTGCCATGCAAACGTTTCTGCCAGTTGAAAGCCAAAGCCCTGTGGCAGCTTTCTTCTGGGTGCCAAGCAGGAAGCACACAGCTCAGGGCTTCACATTCGGGAATTTTCCCAAATTATGTTCATGGGACTTAGAGTATGAGTTACACGCTCTGAAACTGAGTCACTTGATGCGCAAAGTAAATATCGGATGTGGGCTCACTGCCCCTGTGTGGGGCTGCACAAGCATCAGCTCCGGAGGGTGAACACTTGTAGGAAGTTCAGGCTCACACACACAGTACTGTGCATGCAGCCTTACATAAACATTGGAAATGTTATTTGTTATGGGTCCTCTTGCTCTGCTCATAGCTCTCTGCATTGGATTTTTCATGGCACTCCAAGGAACGACTTGTGTAATATTGCTACATGCTTAACGTGTGAAGTTTCTCTTAGATGTAATGATTACAGTTGCAGAACATCAGAATGGCTCAGCTGACCAAGTCAGACATCCTTTTGGACTGCCCTATTTCTGTCTATCCCTAATGGTAATGAGGAGTAAACAAAATACCATCATGGACTATTTCGGGAGCTGTTACTCAGAACAAAGATCTCTTCTTTGTTCCTGTTTGGTGATTTTTACATTGCTTTTCTTTAGTTCTGTCTTGCATAGATACAGATGTTCTTAATATCTGCATTCTCACTAAAATCTCAGATTTAAAATAGTACAGTAAACCTCAGGGATTTTTTTGCACTCCACAAGAAAGAGTACTTCCCTATTACCTAATTGTAAACTATTGTCCTACATCACTGAACATGTCATTGTTCTTACGTTAAGGAAAAATAAGTACGACAACCTACTTTCTGTAAGATGCTTCTCTAGTGTCCTTAGCAGATATCTTATTTCAGTTGTTAAACTGGTGTGACCATTTTCTGCCCTTTGATGTGAACAGTGTTGTTTAATCCCCCTGGCAATTTTGGCAGACTTTTATTTTTGGTTACTGCTTTGTAATTTCATATGACCAGAACTAGGCACAATGCTCTGGTCAAAGTGAATCAATCTCTTTCTCAAGTATCTTACTTTAAACTTCCGTGTTCTTTACCTTGTTCTTTATAGACAGGTACATTTTAAGATATTTACCTTAACTGCTGTTATCAGAACTACCATTCTGTTATCAGAATTACCATTAAGTGAAGACAAGCTCAAGAATCCAAAGAAAATAATGAACAAACAAGGAAACTCGAAGGGCATCATCAGTGATTAGCTATCTACAATTTACCATTTACTCTGTGCTTATTAAAGATAAGAGGATTTGTGTAAGCTACTCAAAAAGATCACAAACAAACAGAATAAACTGCAAACACACTATGGGTCAACAGTTGCTGCGAATAATGAATCACAAAAAAACCCAGCCACCCTGTTATAACGGAACCACTCAGGACCATGGTAATGGATAGATATTAGCTTAGACAGCACCAGGAACTTGCATGAAACCACAGTTTGTTTTACTTCCTCTGATGCAAGACAAACTGTGGATAAACTCCTGTCAGGGTGCTTAGAGATCAGATTATTGTGCCAACCTTATGATGCCATGTTTTAGGGAGTAGGTTCAAAAAAACAGCAAAATGAAAGAAATTCAGCCTGCAAAAACTCTTTTGTGAAGTCAGAGATCTAGTTTATGAAAGGAGACAAGTCTAATCAATGTGTGAAGTGCGGACTTTGGGGTGCAGACCTAGAACAGAGATATCAGGAAAAGGAGAAAGTTGTCATTACCAGTAAATTCTGACAATGCTGGCAGTCCTTAAAAGGCAATATGCATAAAGACAAAACTTCCAGGTGCAAGAACTGTCAAGCCAACTTTGATAAATATGTAAAACCCACACATTGGATCACATATGGAAATAGACAGGGAGATTAAATCATGCATCATTGCAGACCAGGCTACAGATTTGTGGAGGTGTAGTTACACCCTCTTTCCCCTGACATTACCACAGCTGCAGCTGTGGAGGTGGCACAGATGTGTTTAGGCTCAGACCAGGTAAGACTAGGTTTTGGTGAGATGATATAACCAAAACAACTCTTGTATTTCCAATAATGTAACTTGTTACTGAAAATAGTGCACATGTAAACTGTCTATTTTTACAAATGTTGCAATGACATAATTAGCCTCACTTCCTCTTTGTTTGATGACTAAACTACAACATGCTGCATACCTACCTAGTCAGGACAGAAACTGTATAGTTATATGATATGAGACTTACTGTACCACTAATTACTCACATTGAGAACGTTCCAGGGGATTCACACTACTTCTGAAATACTGGGAAAGAAATAGAGGCAAGATGTAGGAGGTCAAACAGCTTAAGGTGAAATGCTTTGTTTTGGTACAAGCACTGTTTGTGGATCAGATGAGAGTAGTCTTCATGACTCCTTTTTGGGATGAGGATCAACTCCTCCTCCAAAGAGCTTATGCGTCAGGTAAGTACAATGCACACGAGTGGGAAGGTGTAACCATGGCCATGTGTGAGCAGAGTCCTGAGGGTACCAGAGCCCACCATGGTTTGTTTGTTTTCCCCACATTCAAGTGATGATTTTCCGGCTGGAGCAGCCATTAAACAGCATTAAAAAGAAGAGAGAAGGACAGCTGCAGAGAGGACCTGGAAAGAAGCAAAGAAAATGGGAGAGATGAGGAGGGGAAGTGTAAAGGGTATGTGGAATGATTGTTGCAGACGAACTCTGGCCTGTGAGGCAGGTCAGTGCTGTAACTCAGTAAGGACACACTGGTTCTTTGCCACCTGGTTTCATTCTGTGGAATCCAAAGCATAGGGTTGATAGCTTTTTCTTGACCTGCTTCCCATCGGGAACTGAAATGATGCCAGGGAGGAGCACACTGTGCCCCATGAGCTGGGATGGACTCCCAGATCCCTTTGTCCACACTCAGAGAGGGTACTTCAGTGCCCTGAATTTCTTTCAGAAGACATTAAATGAAACACAGAATCATAGAATCATTTGAGTTGGAAGGGGCCTTTAAAGGTCATCTAATCCAACTTGCCTGCAATGATCAGGGACACCTACAGCTCAGTCACATTGCTCAGAGCCCCATTCAGTCTGACCTTGAGTGTCCCCAGGGATAGGACGTCCATCACATCTCTGGATAACCTGTGCCAATGCTTCATCACCCTAATCATAAAAAACTTGGTCTGATATCAAAATCTCTCATTTTAGTTTGAAACCATTTCCCCTTCTCCTTTTGCAGCAGATTCTGAAGAGTCTGTCCACTTCTTTCTTGTAGCTCCCTTTAGGTACTGAAAGTCTGCTATCAGTCTCCCCAGAGCATTCTCTTCTCCATGCTGAACAGCCCCAGCTCTTTCAGCCTGTCCTTGTAAGAGGGGTGTTCCATCCCTTGGATCATTTTTGTGGCCCTCCTCTGAATGCACTCCAACAGGTCCATGTCTCTCCTGTACTGAGGACTCCACATGTGGACACAGTACTCCAGGTAAAGTCTCACCAGCACAGAGCAGAGGGGCAGGATCACCTCCTATGACCTGCTGATCACAATGGCGTGGCTCAACATTTTATCTATATTATATTTAAACATTGTCAGTTCTTGATGGAAGAGCTCTTTTAGAGATTGGTCTGTACCGGGTCTTTAGTTAAGAAAACAATAGACATACCCAGCATTGGACAGACATAAGGCTTGCAAGCCTGCCTGTTTATTCACTCAGGATTGTTTTGGAGTCAGGCTGAACTCTTCCTGTTTGAAGAGTCAGAGGAAGAAGGATGGTTTGTTTTTATGTAAACAGTAAATATTTTCCACGAGTTGTTTTACCAAATCCTGCATTCCCTGCTTTATTAAAGGCAGAGCTTTACTGGGACTTTGCGTTAAGTTTGAAATGACGTCTTTTAAAAAAAAAAAAAAGCCAATTTTTTTTGCTACTCAGTAATGTCAAGGGATCCCTCAAGTACAGTTAAATAAGAAGCTGCTTGGGGCTGTCACATTATTATCTGTCCTTCTGAGTACTGTGATAAGTGAGCAAAAAGAGAATATGTGTATCAGTGGTAGCGTAGAAATGCCAGGGAAGTGTGCTTACAGGCAGAATCACTGCAATTACACCCACAGCTTTTAATGACACAAAAATATTACATTTCTAAAGCATCTGGGACTATGCTTAAGTGGCAGCTAAGTGATTTTAAGTGGTGATTGTGCATTTAAATGTCAGCTGCACTTTCAGTGCTCCCAGCTCACTCTGCAAGTCCAAGGCACTTGATATTTTTGATGCCCAGTACGGCCAGAACTGCATAAGGGGTGAGCCATGCAAGCAGCTTACTGCACCTTACGACACTCACCGGCTGTACCACACATTCCTCAACACAATTGACTTTGTCTCCTTATGTAGTAGCTGTGGTCTAGACAAGTCAGTCCTCAGAGAAAACCCATAAAGGCTGATGAGGGACAGCATTTATCTCACTTGATTTCTGTCAGATTGCTTATGCATAATACAAAACATCCAGGTTCAAAATCCCTTTCTTTTTCCTAAGAGATCTGAACACTTACAACCCATTTCCTAGAAAGAGAGCTGTAATTACCAGATTCCCGAGTTTATCGCAAAGGTAATTTCTTGGGAAATTCCATTGTATAAGTAGTATAAGTATTAAGTCAGCAAAAAGATAATGATAATCATGGGATAAGTTTAGGGGTATCACCTTTCAGTGGGGGCCAATGGATCCATTCGTAGTGGCACTGAACATATTCAAATTCAAAATAATTTTCTGGAGAGACCTGAGAAAATGACTTATTGTTGTATGTTGCTCAGGCAAGACTTCCAGTTGTTTCTGATACTGGAGATCATCATAAGCCACTGTTGTTACTTTTTTTAACTGGGAATATCCCTGGTCTGATGTGTAGGTGTAGCACTTGTCTAGAACAATCCAGGCGACTAGTCTACTTCCTCGCTTTGAATCATGAGATATTTCCATCAAACATCTTGCACAGTTTCATTTTGGCTCTCATGTCCTTGTGTTAGCACAGTTTCTTCTCATTTTTTCTGTCAGGCACTCAGAGAGCTGAGATATGGTGAGACTTCATACATTCTGCAAATAACAAATGTGCACGGCTGTGGTGTGATATGTGACAGGAAATTGTTCCTGCTAGGACTTGTGTGAAAGTTAATAGGGTTTGATTTAGAGTTGAAAGAACAACTCTTCACCACATCCCACTAAACTGCTTGTATAAGACTTTTGTAGCCATTGGGATGTGATCCAAGCAAGCAGGATGCCCATCCTGGCTAGATCCCCTGGACACTGCTGTCGTGTCAGAAACATGAATTAAGCATCTCATTTTATTCCTCTCTCCCTTCCTCACAGCCCTGAAGCCTTGAAGTCTTTCATGTTGTTCAATTTCAAAGTTATAGTATTCAAGTATTATCCAGTGGAAAACAACCTGCAGGTGAGGAGATACAGTATAATGTCCTGGGATGTTATAAAACATTTCTCAGTTACAATCTTGGCCCTAAACTATCTGACAGTGAACAGGTCTAAACATGTGACAGCAGATGACTGAAGCAGAAGACACTCATTTCTTGGAAAAAGTGGTTGCAAAACAGAATTTGTTCAATGAAGGAAGGTACAGGATAACCTTCAGGGCTGTACAAGAAAGGACAAACACAGAAAACAACATGCACTTATATAAGAAAATTGTTTCTGTAGAATAGATGAAATGCTTCTGTTGTGTTACGGAAAAATTAATCAAATAACATATGTATATGACAGAGATGAGCAAAGTACCACAGAACTGCAAGGTGAATTGTAGAACTCCTTTTTACGAATTTAAGTGTGAGACAAATGGCAGAGGAAGCACATTAGAGTAATTACTTCTAATAGTCAATAAATCTTCTGTTCCTCTAATCAATTCTGAATTAATGCTCTCTCTCTTTTCTTTATTTTATTCATTGAACCAGGGTTTATTAAGTTCAAATAACAGAGACATCATGCGCCTCATTTCAGTCAGTGTTTAAGATGTGATGTGTCTTGCAAGAAGAACCAACTAACTTTGGAAAAAAATGAATTACTCTGTAGTAAAAAATGTAAGTAATTTTGGTTAAAGAATGAGCTGTTTTACAATAATTGTTAACATGCATGAAAAATTCAGTGGCTTAATAATCAGTTTCTGGAAGTAGAGGCTAGTTGGATTGTTAGGAAGGGAGATTCACTTTACTCTTTCCCCAGACATTATCATTTTGAGCTTAGCGTATTTTCCCTGTGAGAACAATTTGACCAGAACGTCTTGTTCTGCTCAGTGGCCGGCTTGGAAAAAGCAAGAAAATATTTTCGATTCACAAAGGATGTTTGTGTGATCATTTTTATGAGGTCTGTGAAATACAAGTTTGATTTTCCTCCCAACTCAACGTTATTTTTTTGAGTCCAAACTTTTAGTTAAACTTCTAAAGTAGGTCTCTGAAGCTCTTCTATTCCTCTCTAAGCATATTGCGTAGCTATATTCTTTATAGTTAATTCCTTGTTCTCTGCAATGGTTTACTTCTAATCATCATGTTCTATGTTTAAATATTTTTCCTTTGATATTGCTTCAAAAGCTTTAGGGAAACCAAAGAAAACATGATCTAACCCATTTTCATTGCCTAGTAAAGCATTTCCTCAGGCAAAGGTAGACAATAAGTTCATTTATCATATTAATTTATTTAGTCTGTGCCATATGTATCTCATATTCTATTAGATTGCATGCTGGATTTCCTTATCTTCAAATTTACTTAATGTTTTACATACTTATTACGCTTGCATTAACAGGCTTTCTCCTCTCTGAATCAATGTTCCACCACATCCAATATGGGCCTTACATTTACTTAATTTTAGCAATTTTATGCCATTCCTTTTCAACAAACTTCTTCCAGACGAGCTTACTGACTTTTTTCAGAGATTTTAGTTAATATGTTTTGCTCTGAATTACACTTCAGCTTGAAAATGTGGTTTTCATCTGATATTTGATCACACATTCTGTGCCAGTGCTCCTATGAATAGCAAGGCAACAATTTTGCTTCTAAGCCATTCCTAGAATATCTTAAAACTCAACCCATATACACACAATGTCTTACTCTTTTCTACTTTTTTCAATCTCTGTGCACAATTGACAGCTTTCTTGCTATTAAGTTTTCATTTCATGTTCTAATTTCATTTGACAGCTTTCACTTTATCCCTACATTTCCTAATCTCTAAATTAGAGCCTTTTTAAATGACTGTATTCTTTCCCTAAGCTTCAGGCCTCCAAATGAAATGCTAAGCCAGATGTATGCCAATTATTCTCTGCTTCTCATATCCTCAATGGATTGAGAGAGGCACCAGAAAGTGCCTTAACTTTTGTGTAAAGACATCTGTTTTTCTCCCTTTACCATAATAAGGAAACTGAATGACTACGTTCTTAACTTAGATGAATTAAGAATCTACATTTATGACAGATTTATCTTAGATTTGACCTGTTCTCTAGCCCTTGCATTTATCACCTTTACTTTTATTTTTTTAAAATTAAATTATTACTGTAATATGCTGAAAAGCTTTCTGCAAAAAAAAAAAAAAAAAAAAAAAAAGCTTTTTTTTTGCTTGGTGAAATATTTTTTTTCGTTTGACTCACAGAAACTGTGGATCTCTTCTCAGCCAAGTGCCTTCAGTTTTTTACTCCAGCTGCCTTCTATCTGATTCCTTGATTTGGGTCAGTGTAAGTCATGATACTATTTCTTGTCTGTCAATGCAATTGTAGTAGTCAGCTTTTCCATAATATCCTTGTTCTTAGCAAAGCCAAGGCCAAAATAGCAGTATTTCATATGGAGTCAATGACTATGAGTAAACACAGTCGACTATAATATTATGTTCATCTGGACCATGAAACTGCTAATAGTATTTGTTAGGAAGCTGAGACTCAGCTGGTGAAAAATTTTAAACCTGTGATCATCATTTTTAGTCCCATGTTATAGTTAAAGAAACACAGTTTTCTTTTTAAGCCTTATACGTGTGATCAATGAAAGTGTCTACCTTTAGGATGAAATGAATCATATTCTCCATACAGATATCCTTTAAAGACAGACATCCAACATTAAGAGAAATTGATTTCACTCCTGTTCATCTCTTTAAAAGCATCACAAATAGTATCTTCTGAATATACCCAGCGATCTCAGTCAGGTACTCAGCCGTGTGTAATTTTCAATCAGAAAGATATTTTTTTATTTGAAATAACTCACTATTTTTCACCTGATCTCATCATAATGCTATGTCTAATTGACCTCTTTTTCCTCCTTTTCCCTTCCACCCACAGTGCACATGTTTCAGTAATTATGTACTACTCACCCTTATTGCTCTGTCATGTTATTGCTAGTTGTCCTTGCATTCTTGTTCTGAGATACTATCTATCATATTTAAAAGTGTTCAGCATTTAAATGCTTCTCTTTATAGCCAGAATTAGAGATGAACTGAGTTACAAGATTCAAATTCAGAAGTGCTCCACACAGACACAGACACACACACACACACAGACAAAAAGTTAAACAGAAGAGTTGGTGAGAAAGAATAAGATAAATAAAGTAAAATAATCAAAAGGAAGAAATGTTTACTTGTAAGCACTTGTTTGAGTAAGAGAATCTCCCTTGTATGTATGTTTGCAAACTGTATTTGAGCACAGAAAAAAGTTGATACAGAAAGATTCAGGAAGCCTCTGTGGTCACTAACACCCTTGGACACATAACGTAAGAGTGTGAGAAAAGACAGAAGAAAGTCAAATTCTTGCTTCTTGTTGGTATCCAGGGAGCTAAAAAGGAAAGGCAGGTCTTGGAAAGGGATTATTCAATTCCATCTCTATCATCATAGCTATTGCTGTTACAAAACAGTGAATCAGCCGAAACAGATGGGTGTTGCATGTGGAATAAATTCATATTTACAAATAGGTAATTGGCAGCTTTTATTTCATGTTTATTACATGTTGGCCTTAGGATTGGTGCCTGTTAAATAAAAAAATGCTCAAATCCACTGGTAAAATATTCTGTGCCAGATTACGAAACATCAGTAACCCCCACATTAGTTTCTGGGTCTAATTCCCATGTTCAGGCATGGCCTGAGGAGAAGAAGGGCATGGTGCTGAGTGTGGTGGGACCAGTATGGACTAGTACCTGCTGGACAGGTGGGGTTTTTTCTTGGGGTTCAAACCTGTGCTACTTAGCATCCTCCAAGCAATGCTTCTGTGCACGTCCACGCACTCCTGTCATCAGCGTCAAGAAAAGATAAGGGATAAGGAGAGCAAGCAGGGGAGTATGAGTCGCACCATGCTCTCCAGGACCAGTTCTTGAATCTCTTTACATACTGGGTGTCAGAGACTTTGTCTAAATGATGCACCAAGTGGATTTCTGCCAGTAAGGTCTATGCTGTCCCACCTGCACTGGTACCAATGTCATTATTCAAACATGAAGATGTACCTTGGATTGGGGGATCTCTCATATGAATTTTTTCAAGGAAATTCCTTGCTACCACTGTTGGTCTCAGACACTACTCAGGAAGGATCAGTGTCTAACTTTTCATTAAATACATGTGATTTTTCAGAATATTCCTTCATCTTAATTTGCTTTCCCATTCTTATAGACTTGTATCTTCTGGACATATGTTCAGACCCTATCTGAATAATTCTGCAGGTACGGAAGTGGCTACGTGATTCCCGCAGTGAGATGCAAATACTTCCAGCACTCTTTGCTCAGGAATTAGGCCTCAAGCAGATACTAATAATTGAATCATTCTGCTAAATAGTCTGTAAACACTTGAGTCATGCATCATTTTGATGCTCTTAAGAAAGAAATAATCCAAGAAAACTGATATGAATTACTGAGTCAAACTCCTTTTCCTGCAGTACAGATAAGGATAAGTTCTTTATTCCTGAAATGTCTGCCTCATTGGCGTACTCTGCCCAATTCCGTAGCGCTGGAGATTTTTTCTAGAAAACTTTCCAGAAAAATTAACTAATTGTGTTTCTTTTATTGTCACAGGAATAGGATGATACAGGATGATGAAAATCCCACTGCACTTTCTGCATGCATCTTTGCTGCTTCTGCAAATATCTTTGTTAAACAGCACCATCCAACAGTCTTTTCCTTTTCTTTTCACTATCCGTAACAATAAAAAAATCATTAATTTTAATTGAGCAGATTGAGTCTCCCCTAAATTGCTTGTGAGCAGAACATGCTCCTGTCCATGTTTGTCATTCTCCATACTAGTGATTCAGCAGTTAACATGACAGCCAGTTGGTTTTGGCACTTTTACTAAAAGGAAAAATACAGAAATATTTGTACAGCTGCACTAAAATGTTGTCTCTTGTGGAAGGATTTCTCTCTATGGTAATGAAGAAACTGAGGAAATCAGGAGTTGGTTAGCTCCTTGTTAAAGGAGTTATTTCAGGCAGTTTGATTAAATTGCTCTCCCTTGACTCCTCTTACAGTTTTTACAGTAACGGGAACTAAACTATTAAAAAAATAGACTCACGTCTTTTTAGAAATAATAGCTTTTAGGTTAACTCCATCCTTAATCTTCTGGATTTTTAGCACTAATGCACAGCTGTAATGACTATTTCTAGTCCTCTAAAGGAGTTTGTCTGCATAAAGATATCCCTTTGTGTTCTTCTTCCTTCAGGCTCTACTGCTGTACTGTACTGTACTGTATTGTACTGCCTGTTCTGCTCCCTTCACCTGGAAATTATCAAAAGTATCTCCTCTCCAAAGTCAGGAGACATCCATCAATCCCATTAAATTCCTTTTGAGGAAGATTTAGGACAGACAGAATAAGCCAAGCCATGTAAGTAATTATTGTAGTAGTCCAACTCTTCTTCCTCACAGTCTGTCCAATGAGTTCTTTCTGCTAGCTATTATGGAATGAAACCAAATGCATTAAGCTTTATGCATTGCTCTCCCAAGCACCGAATAATCCCTTCCAAACAAGTCATGACTCTGATATTTAGCATGAAAATAATAATACCTGAAAAAAAAAAAAGTGTTATTTCTTATTATTGAGCCAGTAGTGCCAGCTTAAGAAACTGCTGCTTACCAGTTCCTCTGTTCTGTAGCTGATGCCTCCCTGGCATAGAATCATAGAATCATCCAACTGTTTCCTCACCACCATTGCCACCACAAGCACTAAGCCATATCTCGCAGCTCCTCATCCAGACCCCTCTTGAACACTGCCAGGGACAGCGACTCCACCACCTCCCTGGGCAGCCATTCCAGTGCCTGACCACTCTCTGAGAGAAAAAGCCTCACATCCAACCTAAACCTCCTCTGGTACAACTTGTGGCCATTTCCCCAGGTTCTGTTCGTTGCCTGGGAGAAGAGGCCAAACCCCTCTTCACCACTACCTCCCTTCAGGTAGTTATAGAGAGCAGTGAGGTCTCCCCTGAGCCTCCTCTTCTCCAGACTGAACAATCCCAGCTCCCTCAGCCACTCTTCATAAGTCTTGTGCTCCAGACTCCTCACCAGTTTCTTTTGCCCTTCTCTGGACACGCTCCAGGGCTCAATGTCTTTCCTGTACTCGAGGCATGCTTAGTGACTAAGAGTACCCTTGTGTTCCTTTGATGTAATTCGCTTGTAAAGGCCACCACGTTTTTCAGGCACTATTTGCCCTTAGTCAAGTCATAATAGCTGGCTAACGGTCATTGTAAATTGCTACAAAAAGTGGTGGTCATATATAGATAAATAGAAAGGACAAGAAAATATAAAGATGTCAAAGAACTCCAAGTTTACTAATGTCAAACACCTCCAAAAAATGGGCTGCTACCACCACAGTCACATAGAGCTTAAGGCTGTGCCAATCACAGGCCAAGTGCACTACAGTGTTTAAAATTGTTATTCAAGTCTCTGCACCTGAATAGCTAAATACATTGCACCTACCACAAGTCATCTGCATCCAAAATATTTTCTTCTTAAGAAGCATTGATTCAGAAACCATGTTTTACACGTGATCTACACGTGAAAGATAGCATGTAACATGAAATGAAGACCAAGACTGCCTACCGCTGATTGCCTAAATTTTCAAATGGTAACAATTACATACAACAATTACATCAGAATGACAAGCAGCTTCCCAGAGTACATCCCTGCTCTCCCTGTTCATATCCAAAAGAATCAGAAAGCTCAGGCTTCTAAAAGAGGTGCCTTGAGCTTCAGTGTGGTATACTATCTTGGCTGAATATCAAAGTCAAATTACCAAAGCTGTATGCTTTTTCCAGTCAGCACAAAAAAGAATTTCAGAACTTAGAGACTCTTTGAAGGACCATGCTCTTCACCTCTCCCTCTTCTTCTCTACCTCTTCTTAATCACTCCATTGTAATACCGATATTCATTACAGTGGATGAACTAACAGAATAATATTAATGACATGATTTATCAAATCATCTAATTGAACAAGTCAAATACTTTAGCTGTTGTTAAGAGATATGATGATCAACCATACAATATGGATTTGTCTTCTGTCCTAAAAAAACAAGAAGCTTTAGTATACTTTCTAGGGGCTAAATGATCATCACCTTAACTGCCCTCCTAAAGATGTGGTAGCTTGCTGATAGACTTAATAATGGAATAAGAATCAAACAAGCTGGTTCCTTATCCATGAAAGTGAGTGTTGTGGGAGAGGAAAGGGGTGCATTTACCAACCTTTTCAGCAAGAAGGTAAATGATCATTAACACATTTCAGTTTCTTCTAAGGCTTGCTGTGCTGGGACACTGGCACAGTCTGAAGCTATTAGCAGCCAGCATGGCAAAGAGGAAACAGTGAATTAATTGTGTCTCACAACCACAGTGCTTCCTGCCTCACCCATTGCTCAAGGCCACATCTAACTTCAGATTATAGCCCTAGTAAATCGCCACTTATGAAATGAGAGGTCACATATAAGGTGCCAAATTTCAAAATTTTTATTCCAATTTCTTTACTGCAAACCTCAAAATTATGTGGTATTCTGGACTTCTTGTTTAATGACTGGTGACATAACATCAATGAATCCCAATCACTTTGTGAATATCTTCATGAAAAAATAAGCCAGAATTCAGTGAGAGGAAATGACATGCAGCTTACGACGCTTGTTTATATAAATCAGTTAAATAGAAATGCGTAAATGATTTCAGGTTTGTTATTGAACATAATACTTAAGGACAGAATACCAATACAAAAAATATATCTGAATTCCTAGTTAATTAAAATCAGTTAATTAAAATAATAAAAATTATCTCTACGTGCTGTCTCTCAGTTTCCAATGAAATCTGGACAAAATGCCCAGCTGAAGTAGAAAAAATGTTGGATGTAATAAAACTAGGATGAAAAATCTCAGCTAATGAACAGAAGTATAGGAGATAAATACCAGACAAAACTGTGCTATTCAACTCAATACTTACTTCAGGCTTATTTTCAGTAGTCTCAAAATACTGTCATCCAGAGATAAAGTATTTCATTTTTCAGTCAATGTTCTTTGATTTCACTGACTTTTAATAGCAAACCTATTTCTTTTGTTTCCACATGGCAAAGGCAGAAACCCCAGTCATTTCTAAAACGTAATTCCCCAAACTATTTTAAGAAGTAAAATAACACAAACCCAATGAGTAAGTTAGAAAACCCAGAAGGTAGAGCACAATGTCCTTGAGTTATTCAGAATATATTCAATTTCTGTAAAACTATTTACTGAACCTCATTTACAACACAAGCAATTACTCTTTGGGAATATCTAAATGAACATGCGAGGCTCTGTTAAATTTTTTGTTTGTGTACCTACCCTAATCACTTCCTTGCTTTTTTCCAGTTGTTACCTAGCTAACACTGTGGCTTATATAATGATACAAAGGGTTTTTGTCATTCTTTGCTAAGTTATTGCTCCTCAAACCTCAGAGCCTCTCCTGTGGATTTATCTTGCAGATCTCTTCACGTGGAAAAAAAAAGCAGCATCCTGAAGGATGCAGTGAAAATCCTTCTTTCATGCCTGAATACATCCAAGATCTTCGTAGTCTATCCTGCTTTTTTGGCACTAGCTGGGGAGAGTTTAGAAGCAGTATGAGGGAGGAAGAGGTGGGAGAGAAGATATCTATAGTTCCTTCAATAAATGTAAGGGGTGAAATCATAGTGTATATATGTCTAGTTTCTTCAAGCTTCCTTTGATTTAATGGGCCGTTGTTTATACAGTTAATGGCAACTGTGTGTATGAGTTCTTTAAGTGTACTTCCACTTCTTTCCACAAGTAAAAACTGCCAAACAAAATTGGCATGACACCTCTGAGTGGAATTTCAACCACATAAAAATAAGAAGTGGCAAAATTCCCAGCTAAAATTTTGACAGATCTACTAAAATCCTGGCACTTGGGCTAGCCCTCATAAGATGACGTGAATTATGCTGTCAGAGAACAAGCAGTTCTGTGGTGGCAAATGCTCAGTCCCACTGAGCAGTGGTCTTCCTGGGAAAGTACCCACACAAGTCCCTTAATGCAATGATTAAGGCACGCACTGGTGATAGGGGATGTATGAGTCTGAGAGCAGATGGGGTGAGGGAAGAAATGAGCAGTGTTCCCAAATTCATCCTGGCTGCTTTGCTGCTGTGTAAGCATCACCACTGTGTGATCTCCAGGGCAGTCAGTGGGCAACAGCCACCTCCAAGCTCACCAAAGGAAGCTGCATCTCAGGGCAGAGGGCAAGATCCATGTCTCATTGAGTTTTACTGTAGGGCCAGCACATGAAAAAGGCACTGACTTACTCAGCTTTGTCAAGAGTAAAGAGATTCTGGGATCTCAAGAACCCATGCAGGGCAGAAAGTACTGTGGGAGGTCATTTCTTCAGTTCAGATCACCCCATGTAAGTCACAGATGTGCCTTTGTTGATGTATCTCCACCATGTCCAATGGCCATGTGATTGTCAAGCATACCAAGCTTTTGATTAAAGCCAGAAAACAGTTCCTACTCACATTCTGTGGTACCTAAGAGCTCTCCTTCATTTGAACCCTAAAGCTACAAAGGTCTTTGGGGGCAGCACAAAGAAGGCAGGTCCTTTCCTGGATCTGCATGCAGGGGAAAAGCAAAGGCTTGCTCACACGCCTCAGTCATGCAGGATGCCTCACTGTGAATTTTCCCCGCTTGTGCTGCCAAATGCACTGAGAAGGCAACAGCCAGCCCTTCCCCGGCGCTCAAATGCCACTCCAAAAATTTCAGCTCAAGCATGGAAACAGCACAACAGCTACAGAGGAGCTGTAGCAAACCTACCCATCAGCAGCCCTGCAAAAGTCAGCAAGAAAAAATAGTTTGCTAAATATTAGAGAGGGCTTGCTAAAAGGTTTGAGTTTGAGTTTGCTACATCTAAGTGCTTCATTCCAGATCTCTTGGGTGCAGCAAGCAGAATGTTGACAAAACATGTAGCTGAAATCAAAGAGGATAACTTCCATATGCTAACTGCTGCTGCTAGGTGCAAAGAGATACAAACATTGCATTTACAATGTTCATGCTTCACATCTGAATTTCTTTTCAGAAATACAAACACTGCACGCTACAAATGCAGTTTGGGGTGCTGTCCCACAACAAACTGAGACAAATGTTTACCTTGTTGCTGCCAATAGGAGAGGGTCCAGCATCCCATCTTCATGCCTGGCTGACTCCCTGCTTCCCCATTCCCATCTGTGCTGTCCCACCCCTCCTTTGTACTGGTGCTCTGCTCATGCCATAGGGAACCAAAAGAAAACAAATACAATTCATTTTTGTGGGGTACTTTTCTGTGGCTTCAGCCCTTTGAACCAGTTGCCCCAAGGGTTCACTTGATGTTAGAGGGCATGGGGAAAGAGCAGGAATGCTGGCCAGGATGGGAGGAGCAGGAACACACCTTTACAACAGCGATGGGCTCTTGGCAGAGCCACCCTCATCCCACTACAGCCTCAGACACAAACATTGGTGCCTTGGCTCAGCAGTTCAGGGCTTTGACCTGGGTCAGGCATGCAGTGCAGCCTTCTCCAGCCCATCAGTTCAGCTCCAGTTGCCTTTGGAAGGAGGCCATGCCCTCTCCCTGGGCCACCTCGCAGACTGCAGAGCTCAGCTGCTGCGGTGCCACGGTTGGTTTTTGAAGCTTCCAATAAGTTTGCTTTTGCTGGAAAAGTGGGCTTTTTTAACCTTCTTTTTTTCACGATCAAAACCAAGCAGATTATTTTTAGGTCAGTTTTCTCCTTTTGAACTTACATTTAGGCACTAAGTCAACACACGGGACTTTTGCTTCAAAAGACAGTGAGAAAGAAGTCGCTGTGTGATGGCTGTTCTGCAGCATCTGTATAAAGTGTAATGCACCACATCCAGAAAAAGAATTGAGAAAAAAAAAGTAGAACTTCCAGCAAATCTGAGAACTTGAAATCTATAATTAAAATCATTGTCACCTTCCATTTTATTTTGGAGATGCATTACATTTTTTTCTCTTTCTTTTTTTCTTTGTTTTTTTTTTTTTTTTTTTTTGAAGACTCCATACCCCCAAGTAGTCTCTAGGGCAATTTCCACCATTTCTTCTGTGGTGTGAGAATACCCTTGGCTGATGTTCTGCATAAACCCAGATATGATCTGGGCTGCTTTACTGAGACCTTTACATTGTGATGTGTGGGTTTACCGGGGTGAATATGGGAGAAAAAGAAGGCAGTCATAAAATTGTGATTCCATGGGCCAGGCAGCAGCACAGGTGATGATTCTGCTACTGTGCTGGAGTGCTAGGGCTGCTCAAGAGGTGAAAATAAATGGATCATTTGTATTATCAACTATATCACTATAATTATCAGGCTAAAGGAAGGGGTTCATTCTTGAGGTGCTCAGGTACTGCACAGGTCCCACACTGAGAAGGGTGAAGACTGTTTTCTGTAGTTTTCCTGTCAGGTGCCCCAAGGAATCATAGACTGGTGTCCCTCACAAAGACCAGGTCCCCTCAGCACCTCTGAAAAACGAGATAACTTTTATCCAGGTGATCAGTTATAGGGATAGATACTTGCAGGCTTAAAATACTGGTCCAGCTTAGGAATGAATGGGAAAGAAGAATACTGTCCGGTAATAGGATTGCAAAATCATGGGTTTTCAGGGAAGGTAAACGGTCATGTGTTAGCCTGCTTCCAAAATGAAATTTGTTTTCTGTGTTTCTGTGGGAAATCAGAGGATGTTATTAACTGAGTCATGCAGCTGTTGACTTTAGCAAGCAAGCAAATGATATAAATAGAGAAGCACCAGTGAGCCTTGGACAGAAGAAGTGGTTGAGAGGTCTTCTTGAGAGGGCTCTGTCCAAGGACAGAGAGACAGAGATGGAAAGGAAGATGCTTGCTTTCCTGGGCTTACTGTGTGTTTCATGCTCTTATGCTTTTCCAGTGGCTCCAGAAACTGAAAATGAAGATATGCAATTTGCTCAGGTAAATTCTATAGACAAAATGTAGAAAACAATTTACTAAGAAAAAAAGGAATATAATGATGCTGTGTTAGTGATGCAGAATATTTCACTGACAACTCTTTGCCTTTGAAAAGAAATATTTATGCTCTAAACTGTTGTATTTCCTTCCCAACAGAAATATCTGGAAAACTTTTATGATTTTAAAGAAGATAAAAGATCTTTATTTAGATCAACAAATCAAGCTCACATGGCTGACAAAATCCGAGAAATGCAGTCGTTCTTTGGGCTGGAGGTGACAGGGGAGCTGAACCGTAAGACGATGGACATGATGAAGCAGCCCAGATGCGGAATACCAGATGTCCGCTCATACAGCACCTTCCCACAGAACCCTAGGTGGAAGAAGGAAGATGTGACGTATCGGTAACATACATTAAAGCACTTTTCCCTGCACATCAGTTTTGTGTCTGCCAGGCAGATGTAATGCCAGCAGATTTTTTACTACTTACTCCCGCATTCTTGCAAGAACCTCTTTCAGGGTGGCAGGGCCAAGAACGTGGGGAGCATTTGTGTCTTTTGCATTAGACTTCCAAATACTAATAAAAGAGACCAGAATAGGAGCCTACATTGGTTTATTGAGAGCATACTAAATAATTTAATTAGTGGAGGTATACTGAGAGTAACTGCTGGGATTTCTGAAAGGTCTGAGAGAAAACTTTGAAATCTTCTCCTATTAAATAAGCAGATAACTGGAAAATAAACAACCCAACATATAAATAATAACAATCAGTGCTTAAAATATTTGACCTCAGTACTATGTGCCCTAGACATAGTTCTGGTTGCTTTTAATTCCTTCTGTCTTGTTTTACAGGATTTTGAACTACACTCCTGACATGCTGCAAGCTGATGTGGACGAAGCAATTGCAAAAGCATTCCAGCTCTGGAGCAGCGTCACCCCTTTGAGGTTCACCAGGCTATACAGCGGTGATGCAGATATAATGATCTCCTTTGCTTCTGGATGTAAGTGTCCCCCTTGCTGGGGAATGATAATTAATTGTCAATTTTTCTTGCCGAGCTGATGGAAAGTTTCACTTGTTTTTACTTCTTTATTTTAGTTCATGGTGACTTCTATTCCTTCGACGGTCCAGGAGGAACGCTGGCTCATGCCTACCCCCCCAACAGAGGGATAGGAGGAGATGCCCACTTCGATGAAGATGAAAACTGGACCAAGTTTACCACCTATAGTGGCAAGTTGCCTTAAAAATTGCATTGCTTGTTTTTTGTTAGATAGTGTTGGTCTTGAAGATACTGAGAAGTAAAAGGTACTACGGCAAAAATTCCCACATTTGCTGAGATGTAAAATGTCAGAGTAACTTAGTAAAATGATTGGGCATATTCTGATCTGTGCTGCAGACATGACAGTTCTCAGAAGTTAATTCATACACTGTAACTGCAGCTCCAGTGAAGAAGATGAGATTAACATGAAATAGCAATTGGGTAAACATTGTAAAGCAGGGAATTTTGGCCATCAGAAATGACCTTAAAATTTTTAATAGTAAGCTCTTTTTAAAAAAAAAAATAAAATTATTTAAACATTTAAATTCTGCAAAGAAATAAAAGGGCCATGAATTTGTTGGTAAGCATAATTTTGAGATTTTCTGGTGTCCAGCAATGTTCAGGAGTGATATCAGAGCTCACATGCTATCAGCCCTCCTGCAGTAGTCACCAACTGAATTCCATGCCACTTGCGATGCCTAAAATACAACCAGATTATTAAAACATTTTTATCTGATTTTCAGTCTTTGTTACATTAAAGAATCCTTGATTCTTTGTTGGCAGGAAAATTTCTGCAGCACGAGCAAGCAAAGTTCCCCAACTGGCTCCCCTGTGAGCAACAAACATTTATAATTGGAAACTCATTTCTTTTCCAAGATTTTAGAGAACCTCTTAACTGGGACAGTTTAAATTTCCTGTTTTATTAACACATGAATAATATATAATGAGAAGTTAAAATGTGCATCCCACTGTCAAGAAGAAAATTTGTTTAGTGTTTGTTCTCTGTGCTGTGTTTTAGGGTACAATTTATTCCTTGTTGCTGCTCATGAGTTGGGCCACTCACTGGGTCTTGCTCATTCCAATGTCTTTGGTGCTTTGATGTATCCCATATATATGGCCAAGGATACAAGAAACTACAGGCTTCATCAGGATGATATCAATGGCATTCAGGCCCTCTATGGTAAGCAAGAAGCATAATTTTTGTTAGCCAATGGAAAAGAATTTACAATAAATTTTACTCAACTAAAGTACAAGCTAAAAAGTACTTATTTCTACTTCAGGAAGGATATTGAGATTTAATTTCCTGATTACATTTTGTGCAAATCTCTCAGTCTCTTTGTGGCTATAAGACAATATTTGCAACATGAAATCTGTGGGCTGTGTCCATGCCAGTAAAACGAAATGTTTAAGCTTTCCTTAAAGCTACCAGAGGAAGAAGTTACAGCCTGTAACTGTAGTATTAATTCTCTTACCATCCATAAAAGGATGTTCATTTGCACGACTGCTATTTGAAAATTGGTTTTGCTCTACATTAATCCCTGAGCAAATGCAGTTTGAGCTAGCAATAACTTGTCAAAGTAAAGCCATGCAAGAGACTAATCAACACAGACAGCCAACTTAAATTGCCCAATTTCCACTGGCATTAGCTTACCAACTGAGTTATAAACTCACCTGTGCATTATGCTCAGTAGGGTACACTCTGAAGCTCTGCAATGCAAAACTCTATTCCACCATCCAATTTCACACTTATCTGTTTCCCAAAGGACCCCCAAGGGAATCTCCTGCATTTCCAACAAAAGCATTTCTCCCACAAGAACCAACTGAAATGTCACCTACAGAAGAACCAACTGAAATGTCACCCCGGGAAAAACCAACAGAAATGGCACCTACACAAAGACCAGAGGACTGTGACCCTCATTTGACTTTTGATGCTATCACTACTCTCCGTGGGGAAATTCTGTTCTTCAAAGGCAGGTAAGTGATTTCATTTCTACCAGCACCTGCTTCTGAGGCTCACAAAGGTAGAACATAATGCTATTTCAAGGAATTTATCTTCCTTTGATTACAAGGGAAAATATTTCTTTCTGGAAGTATTAAGACAGCTTTGCAAATTTTTACTAGTCCAGCAAGAGTTGGGTGAGTAACACGGTTTACTGACAGGTGAGTAAACTGTGGCAAGCCATCATCCATCATCACTGTTACAGTTGTGCAAGGCTGAATAATCTCAGCATCACTCCTCAGCCTGCAGCTAGTTCATATACAGCACTTTCCTTAGCACACCAGTCCAGGTGTGGGTCATGGAGCTGTGGGAATTGTTACTGGTGTCTTTTGGCAGCAGATGGCCCTGCTGTTTCTGTATGTTCTGACACAGCACTGTAACAGGGGTTGGCAGTGTGCTTCCACTCTAGAGAAAGGGGACAGCATGTCAGACCTAGGTTTTCATTCATTTCTCGAGTTGGTGACTGTGTTTTAATTGAATAAACTTCCTTTGATGAAATTGGTCTGATTCATCTTCTAAAGCATGTGATGAAGAATTGTAGCTTAAAAAAAATCTAGGGAAGGAGAGGAAGGGAGAATTCCTCCTTACTTTGAATTTTAATGTATTTTCCAAGGATGTTTAGTGAATCTTGGTAACCAAATTGAAATTAAGAACAGAGCTGTGCCAGTCCATGTGGTACATGGTGAAGACAAAGCTGTAGTCATCAGCATTACCACAGGCATCATGTGTTGATGGCTGAGCCATTGGAGTCTTGGTGAAGTAGTCTGTAGTGCAAGCAGCTCTAAGTGGCACTGTTTGAGCAAAGATGTTGTACAAGATCACTTCCAGAGATTCCTTGACTTAACCATTCTGTGATACCAGAGTAACCAGTAGTGAAGGGGAAATGCCTGAGAGAGCAGGGCTAAGTGAAGCATTCCATCCCAGAAGGGGTGATGGCATTGCCCAGTAGTGAGAACTGGCTTCAGCATCCAGACAGTAGCATGTTAAATATAATTCTGTGCCACTGATCTCATAGTGAAATATGGACAGTGAAACACTGCTGATCTTGTTTCTATCAGCTACGTCTGGCGCAAAAGTCCCTACTTCTCACAAATCGAGCACGACACCGTCTCCACATTCTGGCCATCACTGGCAGCTGGCTTTGACGCCGCTTATGAGATTGACAAGAAGGATCGAGTGATCTTTTTTAAAGGTATTTCTCTTACATTTCCTTCTGTTCTTTTTATGAATTAACAAAGTTGTTGTATTACTAGTAGCCTGTATGTTTGTGTATGTTATAAGATAATAATGGAAGTAATACAATAATAACAACATATATGCTTAATATTTAAACCAATTTTCACTTTCTAAATGTTATTAATGTCATCCCAGCAGCCCTTTACAATGTGATATTACTGTTGCTACTTAGAGAGATCAGAACTGAGACAAAACTCATTACCTGCATTGCTATTCAAATATATTTTTAAAGGTGCCCAATACACCTAAAAAACATGCTGAACTTTAGCCACTGAGTGTTATAATATCATAATGAGTGTTAAAAATGAAAAATGCAACATTCAGTATCTGAATAATTCAAAGTTGTGTTTGTTCTAAAAGGACATCTTCTCATCTAGATATGTGTGTTACTTCACTACTCAGAAAACTTTGATGGGATGTTCTGGGGCTCTGATGAAAAGTTCAGCCTCTTCAGGGATTCATACTAATATTTTCTGTTTTTCTTGACAGACAACCAGTACTGGGCTGTCAGTGGCTACAGAATAGAGCCAGGTTTCCCCAAGCCTATTCAGAACCTGGGCTTTCCCAGAAGTGTTAGGAAAATAGATGCTGCTGTTCATGATCAAAATACCAAGAAAACCTACATCTTTGTAGGCAAGAAGTACTGGAGGTAAGGCTAATTCCTATGTTGTGCAGCAGATAATCAAGACAGCTGTTTTTTAACAAACTACATAAGAACTTGTACAGTAAATCTGTGGCCTCTTGTCATTCCTTTTAGCCAATATAATGCCAAAATCAAAGGCAATTATTCATATATATTATAGCAAAAAGTTTGCAAAGATAAAGTAGACATCAATTTGCTGTTGTCAGTCTGTGATTAAGAAACACAAGCAATAGCACTATTTATCTGTTAAAAAGCATTATTACATGAAATTAATTAATGTACAGTTTTATTTACATGAAATTAGTACAAAATTTAGTACAACAAGCCAACGTGAGTAGGCTTTGACATCATTTCTTTCACTCAGGATCTTGTAAGGATGCACTCTCTGAAATTTGTAAGCAAAGGACCTATCAAGAAAGCTATGAAAGGAGATCAAAATATTGAATTTTTAAAGAAACAGTTCAGTGAAGCAGTAATATTTATCCTTACACCAAAATTTACATCCAATCATGAAGTCAGTTCTTTAGTCGGATACTGTCGAAGTGAATTAATCAAATGAATAAAGAGTTAAGCTTATTACTCAGTATGAACACTGACCTGCCTTGTTGTCAAACTCGGGGAGTAGAGTTGAACTGTTTAGTCTGATGCTCTGAAAACAGCCTTGCTCATGACAGTAAAGATATGAATTTTACACAGGATTTATACAGTTCAGTGAGTTCTCTATACAAATATGTTTGATTAATTCTTCATAAGAGTAGGCTTATTTAGTAAAAAATTCACCTGTTTTTACCATTAAATATTACACTTTCTTCTTTTCATTAATTTCTTTATGCAGTTTTGATGAAAATACCCAATCAATGGAAAGAGGATATCCAAGAAAAATAGCAGCTGACTTCCAAGGGATTGGTCACACTGTTGATGCTGCCCTTCAGAAAAATGGTAAGTAAATAAAAATGGAAGTAAAAACAGAATAGACCATCAACTGATGCAAACAACAACAACAAAAAAATGTATGTTTCAAATGTATATGTATATGAAACATTTTTTTAATCATCCAGGAAAATAGAAATTACAGATCAGTAAGTAAACAAAAATTAAATACTAATTTGCCATTACTTTGTCCTTCTAATTCCAGGACATTTCTACTTTTTCCATGGATCCAACCAGTATGAGGTTGACATCAAAAACAAGAAACTTGTCCGTAAAATGAAGAGCAACAGCTGGTTTGATTGCTAGAAATCTCAAACAATAATGCAAGTTTGCATTTGCTCCAGAAATGTTTTTCTCATGTTCCTTGGCTATAACCAATATCACTCAGCTGTTACTGTGCATTTGAGACTGCAATTACGGTCTTTGAAGAATCTAATTTAAAATTTTAATAATGTAAAACTTAATGTACAGTTTTAATTTATTTTTCCAAGTATTTATTAATCTAACTAGTTTTGAGTAATAAAAGTATTTTGCTGGAGAATAGTAGCGCTTGTGTGTTCTGGTTCATTTCTCTGGTGACAATGCACACAAACCTGAACAGAGCCAGGACCCCACTGCCATTTTCAGAAGTGCTCAGTGTCTGTAGCAGGGAAGTTAAATAGAATCTGAAGCTGCTGGGCTGTTTTGAGGCATGAGAAATGATCTGAGGGACAGACAGGGGAAAGGAGTGCACTCAGGAAAGTCATGGGGGACAGAAGTAGAAACAGATCCTACAGAAGGAGAATCCAAGCAGCAGCACTGGTAAGGATTCTGGTAGCTATGTCCTCACCTACCTTGATCTCACAGCATGAAGGAAAAGAGGTGAGGGCAGGAATGGAGATGGATCCCTACTGGTGGAAGGGAACATGACAATGAGTTATGAGGACACATGCTTTTGTGCCTCTTTGGAGTGGGCAGAGCTGGGAGGTTGGTATGGCAGGATTAAAGTAACTGGAGAGAAGAGCTGGGTAACATGTTTGGGGATAGAGACAGCCTGCAGACAGGATGGGAAGCGATGGTAGTATTGTCATGGGGTAATCACTAGGGAGCAAGGGGATTATTCCTGCTGAGTTGTGACCATGTGCTATGCTCCCAGGCTGGACAGGAACCACTGCAATAACCACTTCCCGTAGCAAAAAAGTCAAAGTTATAAGACAAAAAACAGGGTTTCCATGTAACCGCTGCAGATGACTCTTCTGGAGGAAGAGCAGTAAGGCACAAACAAAAGCACACACACTTCCTCCTCTTGTTTGGGCTGCAGCATGAACCTCCTCGTAGTCTCCTGCACTATGCAGTCCATCATGTCACGACATGCATTCCCTTGGCAAATACACTGACACCCATGAACACGTACTGTGATCAATTTGCAGTGTACGTACAAGTGAAACAGTCAAGTCAGACTGCAAATTTCCTTAATTCTCAGAGTTAATGCAAGAGTCATAACCCTCCCTCTGCCAGTCCAAACTAGTAAGGTACTGGGCTATTCAATCAGCCAGCAAGAAACCAGTGCTATTATGCCATTTTTCCCCTCGTGTCCTGAATCCGCGCTGTGTAAAGAGCCATCAGGTCAGCCTGATTCCTCTGCATCACTGAGTGAGACTGTGAAAATCCAGCTTGCTGAAGAAAGACATCCCTGACATACAATAGGCCTCAGCACAGTAGTGGAGCCGTGCTAAAGGCCTCATTATATAACTGAGCATATCATAATATACACACATTGCTGTTGAACGATATCTCAGTGGCTAGAATACCTGTTTGACTGTAAGAAAGCTTGGCTGATATTCATCTTCCTCTTGAAGGGATTTGATCTCATCTCCTCTAACACTGATCTGATTGCATGATTGTGTGAGGAAGTCAACTCTTCTGAACTGCTCCTTTTCTGCTCCTTTTCCTCTCACAGCACTGGCAAAGGCAGCAGGAGTGGACGGGAATGGCTGATGAGGACATTCTTCCAGTTGTTGCTGCTCAAAATCTCTCATCTGCCATGTTCTGCTCCCTGTGCGAGCAATGCGTAATGCTAAGTGAGCAGTGCTGCACAGGACAATAAACTATGCCAGGGGAGAAACTGAGCTGTTAATCTCAGCCTGCTTTAAAAATCTATTAGGGACTGACTGGCTCAGCATCCCCACAAAGGCTGCGGTGCACCAGAGTGAAGTCATGAGCTGACAACTGGGTGAGCTCACCTGGCAGGAGCCCAGGGAGGGCAGAGACACAGTGCAGCTGATGCTGCCTCAACTCTCTCATTACCTTACTCAAACGTTCGTGCTGTGTACACAGCCTGTACAGAAGAAACTTCTGTCCAAGGACATTAGGTGCCTCCAGGGTGAAGTTAGGGCTCTCATGAGTACTTCTTGTGCACTCCCTTTCATTTTGAAAGTGCCTACACACTTTGATATCCTAATGAGACGCCTACTTGCATGCCCAGGTTACCTTCAGGAATCAGGCCTTTAGGCCCTGTTTGTTGGCTGAGTATTGAAAGCGATGAAAGGGAAACCAAAAAGAGCACATCAGCAATGGTGGGACAGAGCACGGATAGTGTTGACTCACCGTTACCATTGCATACGTATAATGTATATAACATACAGAAAATGCTTTAAGATAAGACTGGTACTGAGTTATCACCTCAACAAGACAGCTAACTGAAAGTAAAATACTGGCCTCAGCTGTTAGCTTAAACTGCTTGCATCTGAAAAATGAATGGTAATTACTTTGCTGTAAATGTAATCCAGAAAGTTCTCTGGTTTTTCATCTGATCGAGACTACAAATGGAAGAAGACAAGGAATGAATTTTACCCTTACACAGGAGCTAGTCAGTAGTGTTAACTGTGGATTTTCCATCCATATTTCTGCTTTCTCAATGTCCTAAATTTTGGCCAAAAAAAAAAAAATTGAATTGAACAAAGCAAGAAAATTCCTGGAAAATGATATAATAATAAGTAACTGATTGTTTTGGAAACAGGAGCACCGAAACTGCCTGTTGGCACTTACTGACCAAGTGGAACTTTCTTGTTGCTATGATTTCCTTATAATTCATAAATGGTTACTAGAGTTAAGGGCATTAATACCAGCATACAAAATTTGCTCGTAAATATAATTTCAATAAGAATTTCTAAGTGTATGGACTTTCTCTGGAGTCTGAGAACAGGCATGTAAAAACAGAGATGCACAGAAACATCATCTCTCAAATTCTTGACTGTACAAATGTCATCCCAGACACAACCTATTGCACATCAAAACTCATGCAAAAATATCTTAATTTGCCACTTTAGTGGCAACTTTATAAGGCTCTTAAACAGGATGAGGTGAATGAGCCAATAACGGTGCACGCTGACACAAAAAGAACAAGTGGTAAATGCTACAGGAAAGCAGTGGGCTCCAGTCCCAGACATCAGGCAGCTCTCTCACATGGACTTAGTCTACAGCTGGTGGATTGGTTTATTGTTACCAGCAGTAGCTGCCATATGTTGCTTTTGGGGAAGAGAAAAGACTCTGTCACACAGAAGTCTTTGGGGATGTTGTGACAAGGATCTTCCCACGGCAGAACTGCTTTTAAAATTCTTGAGGAAGTTTGATTTTCAACATTGTTGTTATGGTTGCAGAGGGGAGTATGGAAATATCTGTCTAATGCTGTTCTCTGTGGCTAGGATTTGAGATCTTCCTGGGCAGGTTTTCCATATAAAGCAAGTCTCGACTCACATACAGACAGCACTGCTAAAATCATGGAGAAAATGAAGTTGAATTATGCAGTAAGGAGGCCCTGACTCAGCACTGGACAGGAAGGGTGACCTGTGTGAAAGCTGACCGTGACAGGAGGAGTCCTGCTGGTGAATCAGCATTACTGTGATAAAAACAGGTGACTGTAATACATATATATATATATATATATCAGCAGGGGCAGAGGCAGATTAGAACCATCCTAGGCAGAAAACTGACTCTGAAAGAGGGGAAAAAAGGGCCAATATTGAAAGATTGTCCTTTTTGAAGTGTTAAAAGGAAGAGAACATAACTTTCACACTCACTTCTTTAAGCCAGAATACATGATTTTCTTCATATGTTGTACTACTTCTGGATGAAGTCACCTCAAAAGACACCTTCAAAGGAGATTGATGTGGATTTTTCTTCATAAGACCTATTCTAGATAATTAAAAAATGTTTGATTTGGTGATTGATCTTTTGTGGGAAATGGTGAAGAGAAAATGTTGTCAGAATAGCAACAGGATGTATTTGAGAAGGATGCCAAACAGAAGATTGCGTAAATTTCACCAATACCCCTCCAGATCATCTCAACCTCCTCTAGCAGCCCGCCCATTAGATAGCAAGAATAGTGAGGAATATTTGTCCAAGTTTTACAGGTCAGAAAGTTACATCTGTGCACTGGGGCCATGGGACACCATACACACAGAGACACACTAAACACTTGGTGAGAAGTAGCATCTCATGTGGGAAGTGAAAAAAAGTTGCAAGGCTTCAGTGAGTTAGTTTGCAAGTACAAGAAGCTATTTCTACAAGTGATATTGTGGGCATGTAAGCTGCACGGGAGAACATCACACTCAATTTATAGACTCATCTCACTCACCCAGTGTGACACCTAGCAGAATAAGAGCAGAATTATCAAAAGATGCCAAAAGATAAAAGATCTCTTGTGGTTCTCTGCCCAGATGCAGCACAGTTGTCCCAGTTCAGCGTCATTCCCCGACCATGTCAATCTCCTCCCAGGACTGAGCAGGAGGTCTTTGACCCTGATGTGAACGTTCCAATTAGGTGTCTGCTGTCAGGGCAGGAATTCAGCCCTCGGTGACCAGTCTCCCCTGCTGAGCTCCAGAAGCTGCACTCTTGCTTCCACCCAGTCCAGGATCTGTCTGCATTTCCATTTGCATTCTGTTTTTCAGAAAGCTCTCCACAATGCCATGCAGGAAGAGACAAGTTCAGTAAATGCTGGAAAAACATAGGTTGCTATCATCCATTCTTTTATTTTCTTTCTGACAAATAAATAAAGGAAATTAATCCAATATTCATTGCTGTTGGAGTGAAGGGCTCAAAAGGATGGGAGAGGAGCACCGGACCTCTGTTTGCGTCTGTTTACGAGGGTGGACAGTGGGAGCAAGGGACAGTAGGAAAAGGGAAAATGGTTTCAAACTAAGACAGGAGAGGTTTAGGTTAGATAGTAGGAGGATGTTTTTCACACAGAGCGTGCTGACACACTGGAACCGGTTGCCCAAGG
>NW_024885074.1:0-4788 GCF_019232065.1 Centrocercus urophasianus
CCCTGGGTTTGCACTCTGCCATCGCAGGCAATGGGGCCGCCTTGGGTTGAGCTGGGCAGCCCCAGCACTGCTCTGCTTCTGTGCTTTGTACGTTTGTACCAAACCCGGTGCATTTGGAGATCACAGGAGATGTTTAATTTCCAGAGTGCTCCACTTCTGCTTCTGAGAAGTGCAGTGTCATGCTGCAAAGCGCTTGGGCAGGAGGAGAGGTCTGTTGCTAATTAGAGAGCTGCAAGCTCTTGGCATTTGCAATTGCAAAGGTGTTCAGTGGGCTGCTCAGGAGTCTGTGATCTGGTAATTCTTATTCTGAAAAAAGCAGCAGCAGAATGGCTTCCCAGCACTGCAGGGCAGGGCAGCTGCAGGGAGCAGCAGCGATGGGCAGAGTTCATAAATGCAAACGGTGCACGGCAGGAAGAATAGCCCAAATACTGCATGGACAGCTGAGGGAGTCGGTTGGCTGTCGGTGTTCAGATAGCAGATCTCAGAGAGATTGCTGCTCCGTCGCCTTGTCAATAATGATTGTGAGTAAAGAGATGAGAGGCGGTGCTGCCTGTGAAGTCAGCGCGGTGCCAGGAGCTGCTGCATCGCACCCAACAAATTCATTATAATTATTAGAACAGAAGTGATCAACGTGCAAGGGGTGAAGCTGTGATGGGCCCCCATCGGGCAGCCTGAGGAGCCCTCAGCTGTATTAATGATGCAGAGAGGGTAGCAGGGCTGGTCGGGGTGGTCAGTGGTCCTGTGGGTCAGCGGCATTCGGCAGCATCATCTGCACAGGGAAACACCCACATGGAGTTTAGGGCTTATATGGGAGATAAATGGATGGGTCTGTGGTGGCGTGGGGAGGCTGCTTGCAAATTCTTCATATGGAATGGAGAGGTGCTCTGAGAAATGTTGGGTCCACCCTCAAGGCACAGGAGAGCTCAGAATCACAGAATGACCCAGGTTGGAAGGGACCTCAAGGATCACGAAGCTCCAACCCTGCAGCCGCATGCAGGGCCACCAACCTCCTCATTGCACAGCAGCCCAGGCTGCCCAGGGCCCCATCCAACCTGGCCTCCAACACCTCCAGGGATGGACGGGGCATCACAGCCTCTCTGGGCAGCTGTTCCAGCCCCTCCCCGCTCTCACAGCACACAACTTCCCCCTGACATCCAACCTCCAGCTGCCCTCCCTCAGCTTCCAGCCGTTTCCCCTCGTCCTGCTGCCATCTCCCCTTGCCAGGAGTTGACTCCCCTCCTGTCTGCAGGCTCCCTTCAGCTCCTGCAGCTGCACTCAGCTCACCCCCAGCTTCTCTTCTCTGTGCTGAACAGCCCAGCTCCCTCAGCCTGGCTTTGCAGGGCGGTGCTGCAGCCCCCTGCTCATCTTTGTGGCTGCTCTGCACCCTCTCCATCAGCTTTCTTGTACTGGGGGCCCCAGACAAGAGCAGGGTGGTGGAGACCAAGGGTGTGGGTGGACTGTTAAAAAGGGAGAGACTCATTTCTGGAGGTTTGCAGAACCTGTTGGACAGCACAGCTCAGGAAGGTCTGCTGAGCTGTCGGCTGCTGGAGGTTGCAGGCACTGAGAGGGCTGCCCGGTGTGTGCTGTTCCCTATGGCCATTCCCTGAGCTGTGCTGGGGGAGGTGTGAGCTGACACTCGTTACTATGAGAGCGGGGAGGGGCTGGAACAGCTGCCCAGAGAGGCTGTGATGCCCCGTCCATCCCTGGAGGTGTTGGAGGCCAGGTTGGATGGGGCCCTGGGCAGCCTGGGCTGCTGTGAAATGCAGAGGTTGGTGGCCCTGCATTGGTGGGGGGTTGGAGCTTCGTGATCCTTGAGGTCCCTTCCAACCCAAACCGTTCTGTGATTCTGTGACACTGAGCCTCAACAGCACAGGGGCTGGAGAAGCATTAACAGCATGGCTGTGCTGCTGTGTTGGGGCCGTGTCCCTTCCACCGAGTGCTCTGCAGTTGGGGATTTCCTTTGTACAGCTTTGGAGTGGAGCTGGGAGGTTCCTGATCCTTCTGTCTTCAAGGAGAGGCTCTCAGCTCAGCAGTACATCAGCACTGCCGTTGCCAGTCCCTACGTAAGCAAATGATCCATAAACGTTCCTTGGAGTGGGGCTCACACAGCGAGGGCTTAAAAAAACCCATCAGGCCACGGTTAAGCGCCAAGATGCTGTCTGGCCATTCCATGATTAGGCTGTTTACTGCTTCGAGTGCTGCTCACACAGCAGAGCACATTGCAGCCGTGGTGGCAGCGAGGGTTTCCCAGCGCCAGGGCTCTGGCAGAGCTCCTCCTGGCATGGGATGGGGGGGTGATGAGCAAGCAGTGGGGGGGGGGGATGAGCAAGCAGTGTGATGCAGCTTGGCACAGCGCTTCTGTCACTCCTTGAGCTCTTTGCTGCTGGTGCTCAGCTGTGAGTGTTCTCTGCAGGCAGGGCAGAGCTCTCTGTCTGCTTTTCCGTGTCCAGGAGCTGAGGATGTGTGCTGCTGCTGCTGCTGTGGATGTGGATATGTGCTGCTGCTGCTCAGGATGCGCGCTGCTGCTGTTTCCTTCACAGCAGCATGGCTTTTGATGCCCCAAGAGCCCTCAGCCCCAAAGCAAAGCATGTGGCTCCTGCTGCTCCCTGTGACTGCCTGCCAGATGGCTGCGAATCATAGAATGGCCTGGGTTGAAAAGGCCCATGGTGACCATCAGCTCCAAGCCCTGCTGTGTGCAGGTCGCCAACCAGCAGCCCAGGCTGCCCAGAGCCACATCCAGCCTGGCCTCCAATGCCTGCAGGGATGGGGCATCCACAGCCTCCTTGGGCAACCTGTGCCACTGCCTCACCGCCCTCTGCATGAAAAACTTCCTCTTCATATCCAACCCAAACCTCCCCTGTCTCACTTTAAAGCCATTCCCCTTGTCCCATCACCATCCACCCTTTTAAACATCCACTCCCCTCCTGTTTATCCGCTCCTTTCAAGTACTGGAAGGCCACCATGAGGTCTCCCCACAGCCTTCTCTCCTCCAACCTAAACAAACCCAGTTCCCTCAACCTTTCCTCACAGCAGAGCTGCTCCAGCCCTCTGCTCATCTCAGTGCCCTCCTCTGGACCCATTCCAGGAGCTCCACATCTTTCCTGTGCTGGGGGCCCCAGGCCTGGATGTAGTGCTGCAGATGAGATGAGATGGCCGAGGGCACAGAGGTGGTAACGAGGCAAAAATCCACATGCATTGTGCTGAGTAGGAAAGCGTGATGTGCCATGGTGGGGCTGCTGTCTGTGTGTCACCCCGTGCAGTGAT
Source organism: Centrocercus urophasianus (assembly GCF_019232065.1). Classification (NCBI taxonomy): domain Eukaryota; kingdom Metazoa; phylum Chordata; class Aves; order Galliformes; family Phasianidae; genus Centrocercus; species Centrocercus urophasianus. Next base: position 3,265 of record NW_024885074.1, read on the forward strand.
ACCATGAGGTTCCATGAAGGGACTGTTGGGCTGCAGTCTCTGAACCCAGCAGAGGTGCCAGGCTTGAAGCTGCCAGCACAGCAGCTGAGGTGAGTAGGGCCCCCAGAGCTGCTGGGCTCTAGAGGAACAATTAATGAGTTAATTGGTGTCACCTGGCTGGAAGGGCGGCACAGGAGCAGCTGGGATCTGTTCTTTGTGCTGGAGGAGGATGATGATGCTGGTTCCTGCTCTGTTGTGGTCCCTTGTCACCAACCATCTGCACGCCTTATGGGATGTGAGTGGCACTGAGTGTGTACGTGTGGCTCTCCTTCCTTTCCAGTGCTGGGAAACCAAGCAGGCCTATGTGATTTATATTGAATATGTTACATTTATTCTGCGTATATGCCAGCCAACCTTCCCTTGGTGTTCCCCTCCTGGAGCTGTAGGTCCTCCCAGGAGCCCATGAGAGCCCCACGCAGGCAGCAGGGTGCAGAACCCACTCTGTGCACTGCAGGATGGGCGCAGCACTGGGTGGTTCCCAAGAAGGAGGTTCCTTTGGATGTGCTCTGGGCACGTGGTTGTCCTTCAGAGTCGTGGGCAGGATGCACAGATAGGAGGAGGGCTGCCAAGATGATCAGAGAGCTGGAGCCCTGTGAAGAAGGGTTGAGGGAACTGGGCTTGTTTGGCTTGGAGAAGAGAAGGCACCAGGGAGACCTCACTGTGGCCTTCCAGTGCTTGAAGGGAGAACTTTCATAGAATCATTCCAGTTGGAAAAGAGCTCTGAGATGCCCAGTCCAAACCCAACCCATCCCACTGCCCACGTCCCCCAGTGCCACATCCCTGTGCTCACTGAACACCCCCAGGGATGGGGGCTGCCCTGGGCAGCTGTGCAGTGCTGACGGCTCTTTGCAGCACAGGTTGTTCCCAATTCCAACCCTCCCCATTGCACCCTGATCCCATCCCCTTCCATCCTATCATCCAAATTTGGGAGCCCATGATCTGCGTGCCGAGTTGCTGCTGCTGCTGCTGCTGCTTGGTTCTGATGCTGGTTCAGCTCTGCTCTTTTCTTTGCTGGGTTTTTGGTTCAGATCTCTGTTGTTTACTGGGATGAATGGCTCTGATCACAGAGAGCACTGCTGACTCTGACTCAGATTCGAGCAACCTGTTTTATTATAATATGTCGTGTAGCCTTTGAGCAGGAAAAATCCCCTTGTTTATGAGGAAAGGTTGAGGGAACTGGGCTTGTTGAGCTTGGAGAAGAGAAGGCTGTGGGGAGACCTCATGGTGGCCTTCCAGTGCTTGAAGGGAGCGGATAAACAGGAGGGGAACGGCTGTGTGTGAGGGTGGATGGTGACAGGACAAGGGGAATGGTTTTAAAGTGAGACAGGGGAGGTTTGGGTTGGATGTGAGGAGGAAGTTTTTCATGCAGAGGGAAGTGAGGCAGTGGCACAGGTTGCCCAAGGAGGCTGTGGATGCCCCATGCCTGCAGGCATTGGAGGCCAGGCTGGATGTGGCTCTGGGCAGCCTGGGCTGCTGGTTGGTGAC
>NW_024885075.1:0-13378 GCF_019232065.1 Centrocercus urophasianus
GGGGGACGGGGCGAGCAAATGGCGGCGCGCCGGTGACCGTGCCCTCCGCTCGCCTTGCAGCCGCCGGCTTTCGGCTTCCTCTTCGACATCGACGGGGTGCTGGTGCGGGGCAGCCAGGTGGTGCCCGCCGCCCGAGAGGCTTTCCGGAGGCTGTCGGACGCGGACGGGCGGCTGAGGGTGCCCGTCGTTTTCCTGACCAACGCCGGCAACTGCCTGCGGGCGGCCAAGGCCCGAGAGCTGTCCCAGGCGCTGGGGCTGCAGGTGAGCTCGGGTCCTGCGGGACGGGGTCGGCCCTGTGGGGAGACGAAGTCCGGGCAGGGCCCTGGGTGGCGGCACGGAGTCGGTTCGTACTGCCGCCGACAGCCTCTGCTCTCCCCGCAGGTGTCTCCGGAGCAGGTGATCCTGTCCCACAGCCCGCTGCGGCTCTTCAGCCAGTTCCACCCCAAGTGCGTGCTGGTGGATGGGCAGGGGCCGGTGGAGGAGAATGCCCGCAAGTATCCTTTGCTGCGCTCAACCAATGGCACTCCGCTCATCCTTGTTAAATGCTCGGCCAGCTGTTAAAAGTGCAAGGAAACGACGACCGCTGCTGTCGTCCTAAGGGCAGGCTCACATCTAGGTGCTTGCTGTTGACCTCAGTCACCTCCCATCTTACCTAGGGCAGTGTTTCGCTTCTCACGCAGATTCCCTCTCTCCTGAGCTCCTCCTGCTGGCAGCACAAACCAGAGACTTCGGGCTTCTTTCACTTTTGAGATAAAATTTTGCTTTTTGCAATGCTTTCAGGGCGAAATGTGTCACTCTGAGCACTCCCACAGCTATAAGGTTTTCTCCAGCAATCTCAGGGCACTTAAAGCAGCTGAAATGTCATTAGAACAAGAGCATCGTAATACAGAGACAATCCCAAGTGCATATTGATTTGCTGAGGGCATGGCAGGTCTGACATAGCCCGTATCTGTAAGGAGCTTAAGATCTAGCTGCAGCATGTGCTCACCACTTCAGCCCATCAGCTTCATCACTAAGTGCCATGGGCATCTCCTCCTCATTTGCATTGCCTAATTCCCGGGGTGTTTGAAGCTATGTCACCTCCAATGGCAGGAAGGAGAACCTTGTCCAAACTTGCTGCTGCTCACTTAGCTTCTCTGAAGGGGTGGAGTTCGATCGTGGTTCTTTCTCTGAGGCCTTGAACAGCTTCTGGAGTTAGCTTAATGGGTCCAGTGAAGGACAGGACTGAAAAAGAGCACAGACAGAACAACAGACTCTGCCCTTCTGCAAGTGTGTGTGCATGTGGTCACACCTTGTGCTTAACCTCTGGCTGCACTTGATGTGAAACATCTGCTTGTGCATGTTTCCTCAAGGCAAACAAAGGTGAGCTAATGGCTAGGCATTTTGCAGGTGAATGCAATTCAAACTTCCCTTGCTTGTTTTAACAGCATGCTCCATTTTCTTTTCAGTAGCTAAGCTCACCAGAGCTTTACTGGGTGTGCTCCTAGCCAAGAAGCCTGACCCAGGCTGCCCTGGTACAAACACCTTGGCCTTTAAGGGCTCCCAAAGTGTATCTGTCCTGAACCCACCTATGTTCTATGCCTACTTCCAAAGGTTCCTGATCACAAAGGAAATCACCCCAGCCTGTTTTTGTTTTTTTTTATTTTTTGGTTTTTTGGTAAACTTCAGAGCCACCTTTAGGTTGAAGCTTAACTTACAGTTTGACTGAAAGTCAAAATGTTATGCATTGCCATGTATATCTAACAGCTCTGCTGCTAGGACCTGTATTTCCTAATCCTGTAGATGCCCTTACTAGTAACTTCAGAAAACAAAACCAATCAAGAAAGAGTCTTCGTGTCTTTCCTTGATGAATTGAAACAGCCTGGGGTTCAAGCATGTGGTCACCATAGAGGCTCTTCGGAAGGCATATCCCCTGTTAGACATGGTGGATCAGAGCCGGAGGCCAAAGGAGTTGGTAATTTCCTGACACGTGGGTTGAAGGGGTGGCAAGGTGTTGCTTACAGCAAACAGCATGGGCTGGAGCAGCACCTGGCTACTAGTGGCTGTCTTTAGTGTGAGCCCAGGGTTGACGTTGAACAGTCAGCATCTCTGTGCTCTTCCACTGTTGGCTCCTGCCTGGAAGGGCAGCAACTTTTCTCCCTGCTTTGCCATGCTGGTGTTGCACTGATTGTCCTTGCAGTGGCCACAGTAAATGGATTGGTTGGATCTCTGGGGCCTAGGGCTGAGAAAACAAGATCTGTGAAATGGGATGGGAAAGGAGGGGAAATCTTTCTCAGGATTCAAGGTGGCCTTGTCCCAGTTCTACATGGGATTACATTTCTAGTTTTCTTTTGGAGATGACATTAAACTTTGCATTGCTAACCTAGTTTTTTTTTTTTTTTTCCTGTCAGCCTCCTCCAACCATTGGCTTTCCCACTATAGAAGGTAAGCAGCAGCCTTTGTTTATGTAAGAACAGCAAGCAGAAATAGCAGTAATGCCAGCCAGCTTGGATGGCAACTAATGATGTGCTGTCAGCTCATCAGCATCCCCGTGCAGCTTATGCAGAGAGTACAGCCAGGAGGCAGCTATGCTGTCTCCACATAACACAAAGCAAGAGCTGGTAAAAGCAAAGTCAGCTTTTCTGCACACTGTGCTTCAGCATCTGGAAACAGGGGTGAATTTGGTACAGCATTACTCAGACTGGAGCTCTGATACCAGCTGTGTTGTGTAGGTAGTTGTATTAGCCAGGCCATTCCAATATGCAATAAGGGGTGCTTTTGGTCACGGGTGGCTTTTGGTGTCGGGTCATATATGTGAGTACCGTAAGTTTCCAAGCATCTCTTCAAATCTTCCAGGGGTGGTTTTGTTTGGTGAGCCAGTGAGGTGGGAGACAAGCCTGCAACTTATTGTTGATGTGCTCGTGAGCAATGGGAATCCTGGGGCAGACCCAGAAGGTATACCATACCCCCATCTGCCTGTCCTCGCCTGCAACATGGATCTCCTATGGATGGCTGAAGCCAAGATGCCGAGGTAAAAAGCACTTGTATTAATTTTAGTAAAATTCATACAGCACTCCCACAGATGATCTTTCCTGACACAATACATTTTTTAGTGTTAGAGTCTTAACTGTGACATAATTAGCAGCAGAAACACGAAAACTGCATGAGAAACCAAGACTACATTTTAAGAAGGCAGAGCCAGATAGTGAACTGCCTGCGTAGGAGTCTGTGGGTAGATACACCATGTCAGAGCAGGCAGTACCAGGAGCCCCTTATTGAGTAGTGTTTGCCACACAAGCGAGGCTGGGGATACTGATGGCCTCCTTTCTGGAGCAGGTTTGGCCATGGCACTTTCCTTCTCTGCTTGGAGAGCATCTACAAGAAGGTGACAGGTCGGGAGCTGAAGTATGAGGCGTTGATTGGCAAACCCAGCACAGTCACCTACCACTATGCTGAATACCTGATAAAAGAGCAGGCCGAGAAACATGGCTGGAAGGCTCCCATCCGACGCCTGTATGCAATTGGGTATGAGACTGTATATTTTCTTTTTCTGCTTGCTTAGGAACATGCACAATGTTGTAAGTGTAGGCTTTGGGATTCTTTTTTTTTTTTCCATTGTTGTTTTGGTGGTTTTTTGTTTTTAAATGGAAATTTCTAAATTGAATACCAAAATCCCCATGGCATCTTTGCAGCCTCAGATCCTACAGTAATTTAAAGGTCACCGTCAGCCTAGCAAAGCTGTTACTGTAGGATGTACATATAGCATGGCTGGCTTAAAGAAAGAGATGTAGCCCACTTAAGCCAAACATTTTGGAATTGTAGGGAATAAATGTTGGTAATGGCTGAAATTGCTGTGGGTGCTTTGGACATGTCTCTTTCCCTTTCAAAATAGATACTTGCGAAGCACATGGCCATCACTGCATGCTGGATGCACCAGTAAGTGGAGTCACTTGCCTAATCTGAGGGGATTTCCTTGATGATAGCAAACATCTTGTACTGTTTCCTCCCTTGGTGCTCCCTGAATCCCAGATTGCCAGAACTAGAAATTGATGTTTGGGTTGGTTTTTCATTTCTGTTTCATACTGTGACCTTATCCAGGGACAATCCTATGTCTGATGTCTATGGGGCAAACCTCTACAACAACTACCTCAAGTCAGCTCAACAGAACCAAGTCAAGGCTGGGGTGAAGAGGATCCCACAGGCAGCCAATCCCCAAATTGAGGACCGCCTTGCAGTGGAGAGCTGTGAGTCAATTCTGGTCTGCACTGGGGTCTACCGCCACAATGCAGATGTTTCCAGGAAGCTAGAAGAGTGCAACACAGAGACTGTGTTCCACGGCCATCGGGACTTCTGCTTTGACCCCAGCCTCGTGGAGGCATCTTACGTAGTGCAGGATGTGAATGAAGCTGTGCAACTTGCTTTTGAGAAGGAGAACTGGAATTAGGGTTACAGACAGATGTGCCTAAAGAACTGCTGTCAGGGCAGAGGGGAAGAACGGAGAGAGACCTGGGTTGATCTAATCTAGCCAACACTCAGGAGATCTCCCCATTTCAGCACTAAAAGCCCCTTACTTTTACTAATAATCTTCCACAGTCCTTCCAGCAGGCTTTTAATTGTGAACTTAAGTTTCTGTGATCACAATTTGAGCCATAATAGAAACAGAACGTAAGGGAAAGGGCTTATCCCTGCAATCTCAGTTTTGTTCAGCCATCAGAGTCCTTTCTTTTCTACCCTTTGTGTACAATATCAGGCATGCAATCTGTGAGGATGAAGCTCTTCCCTGTGCAAGGAGCTACTATCAGCCAGCGTACCATTCATACACTGTACTATTGGTCCAGTATGCAAAAAGTGCACACCAGGAACTGTGTTGTGGTGGCCCTCTGCCAAGGGAAGGCTTTAAGTCTTACCCTTCTCCTTATAAAGAATAAGTGCCTATGGATTTCAACAAATTCTGCTTGCGTGGGGATTTGCCACTCCATTGCTGTCAGCCTGTAACAAAGTCCCATTTTGCAGTTCTCCAGCAGCAATGAAGGGCCAGGGCCCCTCAAAGGAAGCAGCAGTAGCCAGAACAACTTGCTGCAGGGCCTCGTGGGAAGTCGTTATTCCCTCCTCCCTCTTTAACATTCTGTGAACACTTCTGCCTTTTTGCATCCTGCCTAGGGAGCCATCAGCCTGTTCTCAGTAGCAGGAGAAATCCCTGCATTTCCAGAGGTGTCTTTGGCCAGAACTCAGTGTTACAGCAGGAAGGTGTTGTGGCACTCACCCTGACCACAGCTGATGCAAGGGTCACTGCCCTGCTCCAGCTGACACAGCTATCAAACAAGGGGCACTGAGAGCAAGGGCCAGCCAACACTAGTAACAGCCCAGCCTTTTTCTTGCTTTGCCTGCAGTGACTGAGAGGCAAAATTGTCAGGTCTTAGCCCCAGATTCCAGGTCTTCATCTCTAACAGTGGAAGTGAATCTGTCCTTCACTTTCTTTTTCCCACTTTCCACATTTGGTTTGCAACTCAGGAATACCTCATACGGTCTGATCCCCATTCCCTTCTCTTCCTGTAGCTTGCAAATAGAACCTCCTTAACATGAACTAGCATATGGGACTTTTCTGTCTGGGAACATTTCTATATCCCTATTGACACGCACATTCTACTGCCCGTTTTCCTAGCTTGGGATATCTGAATCAAGTCCTGCGTCTTCTTAGACAATCCAAAGAAGTTAAGCAATCACTGTTTGGGGAACTCCATATGAAAGATTGAATTAGCAAGGGGTGCTGTAATTCCAGAGGAGCACTGTGATTTCAGAAGTGTAAGTCAGTTTGCATTTGCAATGTAAATCATTTGGAACCAGCACAACAGAGTTGGTGTTCCTAGTTATACTCAGCCTCCACCAAAGAGAGATCAGAAATAGGTCTGCTCTACCCCCACTTCACTCCTTCCTGCTTTATCAGGCAGCTTCATATGAGCAAGATATTCTGTGTTGTTCTTAATTAAAATCTCAGCATCCGCGTGCACTTACATTCTGCTTCAGCAGCTTGATGTACCTTCCTAGGAAGGTCAAACTGCAGAGCAGGCTCTTTTCTTGTTTTGTTGGGTTCTGTGACTGAATGGGTTTGGGTATGCAGTCAAAGACCCAAGCAAAGATGGCTTTTTTCTCCAGGCTTTGTTTTCTGAATAGGAGCAAGAAAAATACTTCCCTGGGTGAATTTACCTGTTGTGAAATCAGTAATAGGAAGGAGCCTTTTCCTTTCTTAGTACTAGCTAGGATTCTTTTCCTTTGTCTTATCAGGACAAGAATAATTTGGCTGCTTCTAAGAGCAGCTGTAGAGCATGGAACACTTATCTTTGATTTGAATCTTTTGTCTTTCACTGGAAGGATAAAAACAAAAAGCAGAAGTCCATTTCATCTACTTGCACAAAACAAGGGCTCACCTACAGTTCCCAGAAGGATAAATACAGGAAAGGAGTTGGCATAAAACATGAGGAAGGGTTTTTTTTTTTAAGCTTTCAGAGCATCTCCAGAGTTACAAGCATGCTATGGATCCAGTGTGCAAGGCCTGATACTAGAGGCCCAAGTCCCATTCATTAACTAACTCCAGTGTCCCTCAGCCATACTTTCCACAGGTACAGGAAGAGGAACGCTCCCTTTCATTGCAGTACTGGTATAGACCTCAGGGAGCTGGTTGCTGGTAATTACTCCTGGCCACATCCCCTAGTTGGTAGGTAGGTACTTCTCCACAGAAATACTGTCTGACTGTGTGCATGTGCTGTAGCCTTTGGAAGAGCTCTTTCCCGTTATTTGTTAAGACCAGGTGCTGCTGAACCAGTGGTCCCTGAGGGGTGTAGCATTACTGAAATAGCCATCTCAGATGGAACCTGGTATGCTGGCTGTGCTTCTGATGCCAGCTGTAGGAAGAACATGCACAGGAATTTTGAGAAATCACAGGCAGTTTTAAATTTCATACCAACATACATGGCATGTCTCAGCCAGAAGCAAAATAGGTATCAAGAGGACAGAAATGAGGCCCTGTCCAGCAAAGGAACAGGTTTGCATTTGCACAGAGAGTGAGCAGGTATCTCCACCTTTAGAATAGCAGTGATGGAGAACTGACTGATGGGAATCAGCTTTGGATTCCAAACTAGCTTTCAGCTCCAGATTTTTTTTTGAACTGTGTTAGTGTTAAAACAGTGCTCTGGGAGTCTTTAAAGTGCGTAGGAGGAACTTCAGCAATAAGGAATTCAAGAAATGCTTCACTTGAGAGTTGAAACTGAGCAGAGGGGAGAAGTCTAGAAAAATCTCGTAGCAGGCTCCTTGCTTATCAGCAGCTCATCCATGGACATCTGTTATTGCTAGAATTCACTGAAATCCTTCCTCCTCGGAATCGCAGTTTCCTGGAACAAGCTTTGAGAGTAGCTGGAATATATTCTTTCCTGTATCTCATGTATTACATTTCAGATGCCACACTTCTCTAATTTGGGGTAAGCATACTTCTGTGCAAATTACTGGACCAAGTTAGGACAGGAGGCTTCACTTGTTCTTCTGATCCCTTAACATTCATACGGTGCACTACCTTATGCAACAAACAGTGAAGACCTGATCTTAACAGCTCCATCTTCCACATATGGGGAGGTTTTAGGCAAGTCTAAAGGAAGTACATGGTGAGTTCAGGCAACTGAGAGCAGCAGGGGGGAACTGAAGGAGGGTCTGACCTAATTTTGGGTCTGAAGCAGAGAGCTTTTATATCATGCAATAACATGATGATCAGAAAGGACAGTTCTGTTATTGCACAGGACAAATGCAACCACTAGCCCGGCATTCAGGGAATCGTATAACACTACTGTACCCTTTCTTCCAGTGTTAATCCTGATGTGTCTTTCTACCCTTTCCCACACCATAAATGGGTAACGTTTCAAATTATGTCATGTACACTGCATTGGGGTGATTATATATGGTACAGAGAAATCACAAGATGTGTTTGTTTTAGCATTCAAATCAAGTTTAACCCAGATCCAGAGCTGCTCCTTTGAATTAGCACATTTAAAAGTAATAAAAGAGGTTTTCTTTGAAATAAATTTTAGCATGCTATATGTACGTTTTGTGAGTATTGTCCTGGCCTCTTTCATACCTTCACCCTAGAAGATTATCAGGACTAAATGCTGTCTTTTGTTGTGCTCATCAAATCAATCTCAGATTGTCTTGAGGGAACTACCCTGCAAGATACCTCTCCAGCAGTTCTTCTAATTGGACCAAACTGTAATTCCCTGTAAGCTCTGTTTGCCATATTCAGATGAGACTATGAACAGTAACTTTGACTACTCCCATTCCATAAAGTGGGAAGGGGGAGGGGGGGAAGGGGAGGGAAAATCATCAAATTATGTCCTGACTGATACTTTGCAATCAATTTTAGGATGCCACATGTATAAAGTGCTTTCAGAGCGGGCATTTAGTTATGATCTGACCTAACCAACCATTTGTAATGACTATTTCTACTGGGTGGGGAAACAACAAACTAGATATCACCAACTTAATCTGCTGTTGCAGAAGAAGCCTGAGGTGGTATGAAAGCCATCTTTACCATTAGAAGCTTTCCTGACACTACATTAAACCCTTTGTGATCATCTAAGAAACTCATCCTGTTTGACAAGGACAAGGCAGCTGTGCTCTTCTACCTTTTGAAGAAAGCAAGTGGTGTTAAAGAGACTGAACAGAAGGAGAGCTAAAGCTTCTGCAGATTGCAGCACATGGAAAACAAAAGATCCTACTAGGTGAAAGCTATCTGCTTTAATGGTTTAGAAGCTGCCATTGTGCAATAGTTCACTCGCATTGTTTCTATACAATATTCCACCCAAAATCTTGTGTCTACAAAGTTCACAGGAAGCATGTTAGACCACAGGATGTGCACGACTCACAGACCAACCAACTTCTTGATACTAAAAGGAACTAATTGTTCTAAGCAGTTTTGAACGTACAGGAGAAGGATTCCCATTCTCATCAGAGAAAGGAATTGAGTTGTACCCTACATCCTAGAGAAATTACCTACGGCCTAGATTTCAAATAAATAAAAATAGGACCAACCCCCCTAGTTTATCCGGTATTCAGGTAGTTGGAGCACTTGCCAAAGATAGGACAGACCAAGGTTTAATTAGACAGAGATCAGATCCCAAATAACCTAAATGAATGCTCGTAATCACTGTACTGTTGTTAAAACAAAGGGGTGGCCCAGAGCAAAGGTGTCCTTGAAGGAGACAGCTTGAGCTGGAAGCCCTTAACCGACATAAGGAGCACGGTTAGACATTGGCCTCATGAAACACTGAAGGAGCACAGCTCAGATTGGAGTTTTCTCCCAGGTAGACGCTGTGGGGAACACTTGGCACAGCAAGGCTGCAGACACGAGGTATACCATCAGCTGCTCATAGACCTTGGCATACCCACACCCTCCATCTACTGAATAACTGGCTTCCATTGTAAAAAAAAATAATGGCCCACATAGACAACTTATGCAGCCATACAAACAACTTAAAGACTTTTTTGGATCCAGCCTGCAACGTTTTAAAATCTCATACCAGTAAGACAGGTAACATAACCTCTCAGACGCAAACTGCTCCATCAATATTTCTTGTTCACTGCAGTAAACTAGGCAGTTCAATCACTAAGATCTTTCACTTGTTCCTCAAGGTCAGTTTCAATACACACTGTATGCTAGAAAAGACTAATTAAGCACAAAATACTAAGAGCAACCTTCACTTCCAAGCCCTTAACCATGATAAGGCCGAAAAAAAAAAGTCTTTACATTTTATACTGGTAACAGATGCTCTTCAAACTGAAACGTAATTAAAAATAATAAATGGCTACATCTTTATACCTTTTGAAGAATATCTGTATTGCCACATCATAATACTGGAGCAGCAGTTTTGCCACAAAGACTCAGCATTTGGGGCTGACAAGTCATTAAATATTGGTGCCGGCCAGGTGAACCTGCTCTATGCTTACCTGCAACTGCAATCCTGAACATCCACATGGATTAAATAACTGCAGTACAAAGCCTGCATTCGAGAATCCCAGAACCTTCCTTTCCCACACAAAAGGCATTTTAAGCATGGTTACAGCAGATTATGCTCAAACTCACTGAAATCAGCTTTGCCTCTTTCCCTCCCACTGCTGCCAGTTTCTGACAGCTTACTGCAGGGTACGATTAGGGTTTTAGCTTCTGGTCTTTCTCACAGGCATATATTTGTCCCTTTCCCCCCCAGCACCTTCCTCCTCCCAAGCATTTGAGTCATTATTTTGTTTACTCTTGTGTTCTGCCCTCAAGAAATTCTCATCTTTCCCCCAGCAGGGTTATTTCTGAGGGCACACTATTTCTATAAACTAGAAACAGGAGCATTTCTTATATTCTCTACAACTATTTCACAGAACCATGCTGTCTGCTGCTTGCCTTCAAATATACACACACACACTTATACCTATGTATTTACAGAAGTGTATGAAGAAGCCAGAAACACAGCTTTAGAGATGCTGAAAAGGGGAAGCTATTTATAGTGTGGGTTTTTAATGTTTTAACAGTAATGGTTAAGTACTAACGCTTGCAAGGGTTGCACAATTACATTAAAGAACTAGATCACACAAGAAGCATCAGCTTGTCATATCTCATCCCAGAGCGTGCTACAAAAGGCTCTTCAATGCTTTCTCAAGTAGAAGACATTTTCCCCTTCACTCCCATTTTAAGATACAGATACTATTTCTTCTCCCTTCCACACAAAAAAGCTCTTTTCTTATTCTCACCCATTTGTTTAGTGTCATTTCCCACACTGGAGTCCATGTGCCCACTTTCACCCACCCCTACTCATCGCAGGTCTCCCCACCTGCCTACCTTGGATGCAGACTTTCCAGTTGAGCAGGGATCCCTTGGTCTCCAGAGAAACATAAGGCTCCTCCAGCCCTGTTCACACAGCTCCAGGCCCAGCAGACTCACACCCCCCTGGGAGGATGAGGCACAAACCCCTTCACTCGTACTAACCCAGGTGAGCCCACTTAGCACCCAGCTGCCTCCATCACCCAGCCAGTTTCCCCATATGGGCAGCCTAGCTGTGTGGGCCTGTAAGGAGACCACTCATCCTTCCCAAAGCCCAGGGACCCCACTCCACAGCAGACACCATTCTGTCAAGAAACGTGGCTTGTCAGTTGTGCTCTCAGGACACGATGCTTTCATCTCCAGGCAAATCTGCATATCTTGCAGGGCTGAGAGCAGCACCATGGGAGTGTATCTGGCAGAGGAAGGAGAAGCATCTCTCTGCTTTCTGCTGTGTTCTTGCGTCTCAAAAGATTTCAGACTGCTCAGCTCTGAGCAGCACCATGCTGTTCTGTCACTCAGAAGCAAGCAGGTTTCCTGTGCCGGCTGTGGTGGGACTGCACCCAGCACTGCAGATGGAAAAGCGTGTCCTGTGTCACTATGAAGGTGGCACTGCCACCAAGGCACTGAAGTGTGACGGGGATGGCCCATGGGGAAGGGCAGCCCTGGGCTGTTGTGCCCAGTCAAGGGCTGTGGCCTGGCCTATGTACAGCACAGGTGCTGTGCCTGTTCTATGCTGGGATGATTCCTCTTGTCCTTAACACTTTGAACATTTGTGTTCCATATGATCTGCGGTCACTGACCTTCTTAAAAGGGAGGGGTTTTGTTGGCTAGCAGAAATGCTAGTAAAAATTAGAAAGAAAGGGCTCTTCAGCAGCATGCGAGTGCATGCATGCGTGGTCCCATCTCACCCTATGCACCATGACAAGGTGAGTTAGAGGAATGCAGTGCACACAAGAAGTGTAGATGCAAGGATGGATCTTGGCAAGGGCACACGAGCACGGGAAACAGTGTGAGAGAAGCAGGAAACATGGGTCCCCATCCCAGCTGCAGGACACCAAACAGCGTGGGAGACCTTGGGGAAGGCCTGTGGGCTGTACCACCTCCATACACTGCTTCCTAGGCCTGCAATGCTTCCAGATACCTTAGGGCTTGGAGTTCTGTCTCTCATGTTGTTCCTCAGTACTGAGCCCTATGTGTTGAGGAGCATATACCCATAGGAGTCAAGCTATTTGGGATCATTCTCAGAAGGTGCAAGGGAGCAAAGGGCTGGGAACACAGAGCACTACTTGGGAATGCAGTGTGCCATGTGTGGTGGTGCCACAGCAGCTCATTCTGAGTGCTTTCAGTTGGAACCTGAGGGCTACTCACATCAACATCAATAGAATAACAGAATCGTTGGGGTTGGAAAAGACCTCTAAGATCATCCAGTCCAACTGCTGGCCCATCCCCACCATGCCCACTGAGCATGTACCTCTGTTCCCCATCCACATGGTTCAATCTTCAGCATCTCCAGGGACATTAACTCCACCACCTCCCTGGGCAACCTTTTCCAATGCGGTATCACTATTTCCGAGAAGAAATTTTTCCAGATGTCCAACATGAAGCAACTGTGCCAGCAAGGCAGGCTGGGCAGAGCCCTCACTACCTAGCATAGCTGAGATCAGGAAATCTGCGTGATATAAGCCACTTACTTGGCTGTGCATTTAACCTACAACAAAGTGAAAGCAAATAGCTCCAGGATGAGCGCTCCAGGTCAGCGCTCGGCTTCAGGCTGCGCCTCGACTGTGGCCTTTCACTCGGTCAGCCCGAAGGGCAGGGGGAGACCAGCGCCATCGAAGCCCCTCTGCTTTTCTGAGTCCAGTGCCGGGGCTGTGCCATACGGGTGGGCGGACGACTACCCTCCCGAGGCTCCGTTCCCGAGCTACGGGAACAGCTGGGGGGGTTCCTCCCCCGACCCCTCCTGCCCCCCCGGCGCACAGCCGCTCTCAGCTCGCCCACCCCCAGCCCACCCACCGCCGCTGCGCTGCAGATCGGCGCCGCCCCCGGCCCCTCGCCGCGCCCCGCCGCCTCTCGGGCTCTTCCTCGGTGCTGCTGTCGGTCCGGTGCGGCGGCGCGGGGAGCAGGGGCGGGCCGGGGGCGGGTCGGGGGCCGCGGCGCGGCCGTCGGGCCCGGCGCGCCGGCTCGGGGGCCGGGGAGGACCATGCACCGCGCTGCCTCCAACCAGCGCTCGGTCTCCTCCTCCTCGGGTTCCTTCCAGCCGCCGCCGCCGCCGCCGCCGCCGCCACCGCCGCACGCCGCCGACCGGCAGCCGCTCTTCCCGGGGAGCTCCAGCAGCGGAGGTAGCAGGCGGGGCTCGGGGTCGAGCTCGGGCTCGGCGCGGGCCCGCCGCCCCCGCAGCCCCCGCAGCAGCCCCGAGGAGGAAGAGGAGGAGGAGGAGGAAGAGGACAGCATCAGCATCAGCAAGCCGCTGGTGCCGCCGCCCGCCGCCCCGCCGCCCGCCGCCGCCTCGCCGCTCCCCAGCAGCAGCAGCAGCAGCGGCGGCGGCGGCGGCGG
>NW_024885076.1:0-12480 GCF_019232065.1 Centrocercus urophasianus
CAGGGGGGGGGGGGGGAGGGCAGAGGCCTGTCGCCTCTGTCACGGACATAGATTGATCTGGTCAACTCCGTGACAACTCTGTCCCGGGAACTCTCTCTCTTATCTTGTCTGTTTTATTAATCTCAATTTCAGTTAAATTGTATATATTGTGTTATATTGTATTCCGATATTATAGTAAAATAAGTTTTCCTCCATAGATTATTGCCACTGTTCTTTTCCTCCCTTCCTTCCTTCCTTCCTTCCCAGTTTTGTGGGACTAGGGTCGGGGGGGAGGGCAGAAGCCCCTGTTGCCCCTGTCACAGACGTAGATTGATCTAGTCAACTCTGTGACAGAAGTGCTGAGTACGGGGAACAATCGCCTCTCTGCTCCTGCTTGCAACACTGTTTCTGATGCAAGCCAGGACACCATTGGCCTTCTTGGCCACCTGGGCACACTGTCAGCTCATGTTCAGCCAAGCATCAATCAATACCCCCCAGGTCTATTTCCTCTATGCAGTCCTCCAGCCACACTGCCCCAAGCCTGCAGCGTCACCTAGGGTTGTTGTAGCTGAAACGCAGGACCTGGCATTTGGCCTCCAGCCAGCTCCTTACCCAGCTGTCATGCTTCTACGTTTTTTGGGTTTCAGTATTCCACATCAAAACATCATGTAGTGTACGGGGCATTAAAGTGTCACTGCCCCAATCCCAGGTACCTATCCCTGTACATTACAGCAGTCACGGGATCTGACCCTTCCGGGTGGGGGGGGGGGTGCTCTCTTGCTGCCTTGCAGTGGGTGCTGGAGGGTGCTTTCCTAGCCGTTCCAAGCTTTTCAGGTTTGAATCGGTCCCGGAAACTCTCTCGCATCTTGTCTGATTTATTAATCTCAATTTCAATTAAATTGTATTATATTTTGTTATCTTGTATTCCGGTATTACAGTAAAATAAGTTTTCCTCCATAGATTGTTGCCGCTGCTCTTTTCCTCCCTTCCTTCCCATTTTTGTGGGACTGGGGTGGGAGGGCAGTGGCCTGTCCCCCCTGTCACAGATATAGATTGATCTAGTCAACTCCGTGACAATCAGAAAGGTAACACTACAGGAAACTGGAAATAAGATGATGGGTCAGGTGGCAGGACAGGTAGTTGAAGAAGGCTTTAATTCCAGACAGTAAACTTAAAATCTTTAAATCAGAACCTGCACAACAATGGCAAATTGATTTATTGGAACTCCCAAGAACAGGGGGGTATCGTAGTATATTGGTAACAACTGATACCTTTTTACAGTCGCCAGAGGCATTCCCTTGTAGAATAAGGCACATGGAGTAACTACAATATTGGTATAGGAGATTATTCCAAGATGCTCACTTGGTCGGTCAAGAAAAGTGTACCGTCAAATGTAAAACTCATAATGAAACGATGAGTTGGTTACTGATTTTCTTTATTTCAGTGTACACAGGGTGGCATCTGTGGCAAGTTGATGCTGTGTGCTGGTACATTTTGTATTTTGGCTGCAATAGTACTATGTTTTGTGTTATATTTATTTACTTGTTATCATTAGATGTGTGATTGTCACTCTTCTCCCTTCTATTTGAATTAACCATACATTTCTATACTTATCAACGGCTGCTATTAAGGAACGTAATAGCACTCTCATTAGTGGGCATGAATATCATAACGAAAGCAATATGAGGGGCAAGTGTTGATTGGGTAAAGGTTTCTGGTGGCTGGGCAGAGATGGGAGAGCTCAAACTACCACCAGGCATAGTGAGAACTATTTGGAGCCAGTATCAAAACCCAAGGAGGGTTAAAAGGGTAAAGAACCCATTGGTAAGGTATAATCAACAGCTTCATGAGAGCCCTTATCCTGGTCTTAGGAGTAGCTCAGTGGGAAAATGCTATAGTGAATATCTCTGCAACTCTAGAAATGGTAGAAAATGCTACAACAAACGCATTACAAACAGCCCAAGAGGAGGTATCCTCTTTGTCCAAAGTAGTACTCCAAAACAGGATGGCATTAGATCTATTAATAGCTAGAAAAGGAGGGGTGTGCACAATAATAAATCAGAGTTGCTGTACTTAAATAAATAAGGATCTGAAAACAGACTTAAGGAAAATCTGGAAGCAAAAGTCCTGCGTAGGACAAGTATCGATAACACAACTGGGAAACAGATTAATGGGGCTCACTTACTAGCTGGTTACTAAATCTAGGATGGTTAAGGTGGCTTTTCTTGGTTCTTGGCATGCATCGTATCCGTACTATTGGTGAGCCTTACCTGTGCGTAATGAGGTGTTCGACGTGCCTGTGCCACAATACTATAAGACATGAGTTAAGGCCAAAGGTGGAAAGCTTATTTCACACAATAAGAAAGAATAATCTAGCAGGTGGAAATCCTGCTAGATAAAGAAAAGGGGGGAATTGGAAAGTGAGACGGGCCCCATAGGTGAAAGTAAAAAGGCAAGAAGTCTTCACAGTGACTGAGAATAAGGGGGGTGAAGGGGAATAGTTAGAAATAGTTCACAGAAGCAGGAATGTAGAGCTTGTTAGAAAATAAGGGATGGCAGACACTGTGTCTGGGATAGTGAGGGGATGAAGGCCATAAAGATAAGGGTTTGAGAACAGCCCAAGGACATTTGGCAGGGAGGTGATTAAATGTCCACAGGGCAAGAAGAAACCGGTTTGGGGGAATGCCCCCCCAAAGGCCAGGAGTTCACAGTGAAAATGGTCAGAAGCCTTCCCAAGGAAAATGACAAATCCTCATCCCTTGACCCACTACACACACGCAAGAGGGGAAGGGTCTCCATGCTAACAAACTCTCAGGGGTGTAGTGAATATGTATCCAAATTCCAGGAAAACTATTGATTATGTATTAGTTTCACCTATATAAGTAGCAAGACATATACGTAGCAAGAATTTTCTAGACAGTGTGTAAGTTAAGCGGATCTATCCCCCTTGCACCTAGGTGTCTGTGCAGCACTGAATAAACCGTACCTGCTTTGTAATCTTACTTGGGTTACAGAGTTTGATCCCTTATCACACCATGAATTGTGCTATGGCCAATTCTTTTGCTTCCGATGGCTCAAGCATTGTGGCCCGAGACACCTGGGGCAGCTTTTTTTTTTTCCCCTATTAGGAACAATGAAATCTTCTAGGTTCCATGTCACTGTTGATATTCTTTCTATAACCCTCACCCTTGATTTCTCAGGGAAGTTCTGGAATTTTTGATCGTCCTTTAGTTGTCTCCAGAGCTGGAGAAGGACATGGTTGGGCTGGCGGTTGATCTTAGCAAAGTGGACCCCAGCCCGAATTAAATCATTAAACATTTGTTTTCAGGAGACCCTTATGGGTCCCAATCGAGGAGCTCGAGTAGCTGGCATTTTGGTTTTACATATCAGCAGGACCTCGGCATCTTCTAGTGTTCGAATACTGTGCCTAGCCCGCAGGCGTTCCATTTCTCCTAGGCCACTAACTGGGCAGCCTGCTGGACTACTGCTTCTGAGGCCACCAGGGAATTTATTAGAGACACCAAAGTACCATACAAATGAGAGGGAACTTGCTGTAGAATCAAGGCTCCCAACCCTGCTGAAAATTTGACCATATCAAGGCCATCAAATTTGTCTTCATAAATTGCTTCCCTTATGCCTAGCTCATGGATATAATTTTGAAGGTCCTCCATGGAGGACCACAGCCCTGTATGAAGAGGGCTATCAGATTTATTTGGCCATACCATATGGCAGGCCACCATTAACCATTCTATTATAGAATGGTTTTCATCACAATATCGATTACCCGCATACAACCTCTGCCTGAGAGCAGGATGGACAGTCATGGTGGCCAACTTGGCTATTTCCAGGCTATTCACCAAAACACTTTCTGCCCCAGAATCCCACAGTCTTAATAACCAAGCCGGCACACTTTCTCCAGGCTTCTGCTGAAATCGCTATACTAAATTCATCAATTCTGTTGCTGTGTAAGGCCAGGCTGTTACGTGCAAATGAGTCTGGGCAGGGGGCCACTGATCAGGCGGCACCCCTGCCAGTCTGTCCTGTACTTTTTTTTTGGTTTGTTTTCTGAGTTATGACAGGACAGACTTCTAATGGATCTGTCAAAGTCAGATATTCAAGATCTAATTTGGATTTTTTATTTCCCTGATCAATGGAGCCTGTTGATTCAGGAGTCTGGTCATTGTTTATTGCAATGTTACAAACTTGGCCTACTGGAAGATGCAGAATTGGTTTCTTCCCTGTTAAGATGCCAAGTTCCTGCTCTAATTTTTTAATACAGTCCTTCAGAAGTTGATTTTCATTCCTCTAAAGTATTATTTCTTATTTCAGCATGATTTAAGGCATTTAATAGTGGCCATGCCACTGTGGAGGCAGCCAGTTGTCTTTCTTCAGTGATCAGTACATCTATGCTAAGTCCTTGAAAGTAATCTGCCATGCCATATGGGGAGATATTACCCATAACGGGTAAGGGGACCCCTTTTTTCAACAATAACCGCTAGCTCATAACAGGGAGATCCCACAAATCCTGGGATCTGCCCTGGAATAATTTCCTCTAGAGGAGTATTGTTCTCCCGCTTGACCCATCTATAGAAAATCCAAAGAAAAGAAGTGATATAAATTTTAGTATATTTGGCCTGCCTGGCTTGCTAAGTGTACCATCAAAGAATATTAGGATGTTATAATTACAAATTAAATAGAAGAGTTAGGCAAAGCAGACTATGATACCAAAAGGGAATAAATAGAAGGCTTACCCCTATCCTAGGCTCACTCACAAAACAGCAGCAGAGGCAAACTCCAGAAGAGATCCTTCTCCTCTGGCAGCCAGCTCTTAAATAGGTCTAGGAGAGGTGGAGCATGGCTCCACCCCTTCTGTCAGCACAGGTGAATTGCCTTCACCTGTGCTCCTCTGGCTGACTCATGGCTCGCCTCAGGTGATCAATCAGAGGTTCAGGCCTTGACTCAGCAGTTCTCATACATCTTCCTATTACAATACCCAATAGATAACTCAAAACTGAAACCTTGTAAATGCCACGTAAAGAGAAAAAAATAATACTTCTTAGCATACTTTCAGATTATAAATCTCACTACGATATTTACCTTTTTCCACACATTTCAAGAATTGCAAAGTTGTGCAAAATGAATCACTTGTAGAGGTCTAAAAAAATCAGTTACAAAAGGCACAGATAAATTTCCCATTTTCTTTCATAACTGTGCACAGGTACAGTCTGTATTGTGACAGAGCTGTCTTCAATATGCTTTTATTGTTCAGTACTTATCATGCAAAATTGAGTATTCAATGTGAAAAGGTATTTAACTAAATTAGTGTTACTGTTGGAAAGCATGCAGTTAGGGAGCATTTATCTTCCCTCCTGCCTTTTTATCAGCACTGAAAGACAGGAAAGCATTTCTTCTACATAGTTCAGTGTGCTGTATCCAGTATCAATCAGCATAGGCCATTAAAGAACCACTGTCATTAAACTACAGCAGTACCTTCAAGTTCCTCAAATTAAATCAAATAAGCGAGAAGCTACTACAATGTAACCCATATGGTCTGTTGAAATCCACTTGCCAACAGAGATCACAGAATTACAAGGGTTGAAAGGGACCTCAAGTGATCATCGAGTCCAGCCCCCACTCCTACAACTTTAACAGCTCACTTCCTCCTCATTTATCTTGAGATGTTTCGTAGAGATAAACTACTTCCAGGCCATTAAATTCAGCTATAACAACACCAAGTGTTGCAGTTGGAAAAAACATCATAGAGAAAAGGAAAGAAACAGAGAAGGAATACTCACCCGCATTTGAAGATTCAGGCTCCCGATGAAGGACTCCACAAAAAAGAGATCTCCAGAAAGAGATCTTCCTCCAGTGGTAGTCAGCCCATAAGTGGGGGGGGTTGGGTCTGAGAGAGGTAGATCCAGGCTCCATCCCTTCTGTTCATACAGATGAATTGTCTTCACCTGTGCTCCCGTGGCTGACCCAGTCCTTGCCTCAGGTGATCAATCAGTGGTTCAGGCTTTGTCTCAACAGTTCCCATACACCAAGAAACACTAGTCAGAATGCAGATTCTATGGTGTGAGAATCCTTCTTTGTTTTTTGGCTTAAAGCATTCTTCCTGATGTATTTCTTCTGATAAGACTCTGATTTACTGAGGAGGCAAGTGATGGGTGCTATCATGTGACAATCAACATCACTTTGTAGACATTTGAAAGCACCTTCCTCCAGAGCTCCTTGCCTCCGGAAGAGTGCTCAGGAGCGTTTACTGATGGAAGATCTGGCCTGTGACTAAATAGCTCTAACTTGGTGTGGGAAAATTGGGGAATGATACTATTGTGTCCTGTGAAAAAATGAATGCAGGTGGGCATCCCTGCTCCCTCTTATCTGCTGGCAAGGCCTGGAAGATGGGAACAAAGGAGTTTCTGCTGAGATCCCAGAGCCAGAAGCTGCTACTCCAAGGAGAGTTGACTCAACCACTTTGGATTTGAGCTGTCGCTCCAAAGAGAGCTTACTTGACCACTTTGGACTTATAAATAAGTTGGAAAAGTGGCCATCATCGCTGTGGTCACCGTCGTTGTCAACAGAACAACAATGCCCAATGACCCACCACTACTGAAGATCAATGACTGAACTACGAACCTCGCTGGATCCACGGTGGTGACTATGTCCCTCTTGCTTCCTATAAAGACTCCTTGCTTCTTCTGTTCTATCTTTTCTATTGCCCTTTTTCTTTTCCCCATTACCCTAATTCGTAATAGTGTCCGTCCTCCCCTTCCCCATCTCCCTGATTAAGATTTATAATAAACTGTTCAGACCAACATGTGAACCATTGTTTCTTAATCTCACGCCAGGTATATAGATAATAAAAGAACCTCCTCTCCCTCCTATAAATTGGAGCGAGACATATGGTTAAGTATGTATTTTTATGCTTATCGTTATCAGGATGGATAGTACTCTAAATGCTCTACAGAAAGATACAGTTTATTCAAAAGGCATAATCTCTCCACTTGAGAAAAATCTGTAAGACTTACCTACACATCAACACTGGCCAACTGGAAGTCATTATGGACTCTGAGAAAGGCAACCAAGGAAAATTTGTCAAGAAACAGACAAGAATACTGGAATACACACTGACACTTGATTTGATTCATTCAAATAATTATAGCCCAGTTTTGAAAATTGTTTACATGGTCCACTTAATCGTTATGCTCCTTTGTCTAACTTATGAACTCCTTTTAATTACACCAAGTTCTGCAGAGCTGAACTCACCATTTGACTTTTAGAAAATATGACTATACCATTGAAATTAATGAACTCACCTTCCTTAATTAACTCAAAATTCCTTTACTTACTGGAAAATACATAGAAGAGTATCACGGTAAATACTCATTGTCAAAATTTCACTACTTTTGTAAAGCATATGGTTATAAACTGTATTTATTAGACATGAAATTGTTTCATAATGTTGGTAATCCTGGTATTATTACTTAATTACATAATTTAACAATCCATCCATTTGAAAACAAATTTTTGATCCTCATCCATTTAAAACTGGTAAATGGGATAAAATGAATGCAGTCAGTACAGCTCAACTCTCTTCCGGCATCACCAGAAGCTAACTCATAGCATTCAGTATACAACACGTCAGCTGCTACCTTGTTATACCAAAGCATTATGATTATCATATTTATCCATAGTGCTGGAGATTGTGACTTTAGCCTACCCTCTGCCCAGAGGATTTCAAAGTCCTGTGAGAGGGACACAATTACAAAAGCAGCTATCTAATAACTATAATATGTCACTGGTGCCATGAGAGACAGTCAATATGATTGTGGTGTAGGCACAATTGGATTTTTCAAATCTTCTGGATCTGTATTAACAACAAAACCAAAATACTGTAGGAAATTCTAAGAATATATGAAAAGAGAACTTTGTGAACACAATAAACCTCCTGTAAACAAGAATTCCGACCTCACAAAATACACAGAGCTGGCCAAGACGATCACTTACCTTACATGACCAAGAGTATTACAGAATCACAGAATTGCAGGGGTTGGAAGGGACCTCAAATGATTGAATTAAGGAAAATAAGTTAGGTTAAAAGTTAAGTGCCTTCATTTGGTGCTGAATCGGCAGCTACAGATCTGGCCTTGCTAAGTCAGGTTCTCGCTGCCAATAACAGATGCTTTTCTACAGACTTAGTACAGACAGCAGGTTGTGGGAATACTAGAAAAACTGTTCAGAGCAGAATCTTTTGGACAAAATTGGAGCAAAACTCCAGGAAGCTTCTATTACTAAAGACAGAACAGCTGCTAAACTTTTAGCTGTTTGGCACCAAATAATGGAAGGACTTAAACAAATTAGACAAGGAAGTATTTATTTCGACTATTCCCCATTGCCCTCCCTCCCAACCCTGTCACCACACCAAAGTGGAGGGAAGGAACGGGGGAAAAGAACAGCGGCAACAATCTATGGAGGAAAACTTATTTTACTACAATATTGGAATACAAAATAACACAATATATACGATTTAATTGAAATTGAGATTAATAAATCAGACAAGATGAGAGAGAGAGAGTTCCCGGGACCGATTCAAACCTGAAAAGCTTGGAACGGCTAGGAAAGCACCCTCCAGCACCCACTGCCAGGCAGCAAGAGAGCGCCCCCCCCACCCGGAAGGGCCAGATCCCGTGACTGCTGTAATGTACAGGGATAGGTACCTGGGATTGGGGCAGTGACACTTCAATGCCCCGTACACTACATGATGTTTTGATGTGGAATACTGAAATCCAAAAAACAAAAAAAACAAAAAACAAAAACATAGAACCATGACACTCATTCTCCCACTGGACAAGCTATCATTGACCATACTCATCTAACATTGAAATCTATTCTTAATAAAAAAAAAGGGGAAATACGGGAGACAACACAAGGAAGATCATGTAAGGTTTTGCTTGTGCTGAATTTTGAATCGTGATCATACAGATACAACTCGTGTGGATCGTCATTTTGGGGCCTCCCCAATGCTCAAGGAACGGCCAGTGGTCAATGTTCAGAATATAGCCACAGGGCATTGGGAAGGTCCCTTACCACTGATAACTTGGGGTCGTGGATATGCTTGTGTTTCCACAGGGACTGGCCCTACATGGGTTCCAGCAGGATATGTCTGGCCTCATCTCAAGGCAGAAAATAGCATCCAGCCTTTATAATGACTGGGAGTGTGTGCTTCTTATTTATTGGTATTGCTTTGTAACTTGTTGTATTGCAAATAGCAGCAATAGTAGTGCACTTGAGGCAAAGGTGCACGCTAAGAGAGCTAACCTTGATAGTTCTGTTTTGCAAGCAGGTGTTCCACTTGGGCTCTGTATAATACACTGGCCATACAGATGCAGTGTACAAATGGAAAATACCCTTCGGACCCTGAGAAGAATAAAACAAGAGAGAATCTGTGATGGGTGAGAGAGGAAAAGTGCACCTTGAAGCAGGGGACGCCCTGCTGGCACTGCCTATCGCATTCACTGCCAACATGTTCTTTCTCTCTCTTTTTCTGCAGGTTGTTGTTTCTTGAGGGTCAGTAAGTAATAATGCCCCTAGTGATATTCTAGCCCACTAATTTTAGCACACATTTGCCCACTAATATTTATTCTATTTGACATGCAAAAAGTTGTACAGCCGTTAATTTTCTATTAGCCCAGAGGCATGATCATGAGCACTCTAAAAGCATCTGTTGTACAAATTTTAGTGATCATTCAAAATCAATATATCAGAATATATGAAAGTTGAAGACCTCTTTCTAACCAGTTAGAGATGAACACAGAACGGAACCTTCAGGGATTTATTTCCAGGTTGCAGAAAACTTGAGTTGCAGACTAAACACCTATTTGTTCTTTTTAGTAGGTTAACAGTATTTCTTGTCATTATGATGTTTGTCTTTATCACATTTAGAGTATTGTCAATCGAGGCCTTGATTGAGTTATAATGATTATGTTATTAATATAATTTGTGTTATTATTTTATAGTATGGTAGTAGTTTGCAAATAAACAAAAAAGGGGGAATTGTGGGAATACAAGAAAAACTGTTCAGAGCAGAAGCTGTGGAGCAAGATAAACAGCATGAGAATCAAGGACACCTCTAGAAGAAGAGAGAATGTCTCACGGCTCTGGATAAGTGCCTGTGTGAACAGTTGAAGAGTGTTTTGTAGAATGCTCTGTTGACATGTAAAGGTGGATGGGAAAGCTAGAAAAAGAAAACTTGTGAAGGTATATAAATGATGTGAGAACTTGTAATAAACGATTTGGATCATTCACATCTGAGTCCATGCATCAGATGCTGCAGCGGGTCTCCTGTTTCTCCAAATAACGTTGTTAGCTATCCTATCTCTGGAATGCAAGGTAACAGGCTCGGACAGTAAAACCACAAATTAACGAAGAAGTGGCAGATTGGTGGACAGAGTTGTAGCCGATAAGATGATCAGCCAGAGCTAGTCAAGCATCTTCCAACTTGACCCAGGTCAAAGAGTACACAGCGAGAAAGACATACGGCCTTCATCAAAAGACCACCAGACAACCACCGAGCGATACCACACATGCGTAAAAGAACTGAGACTCAGGACAGAACTTCAAGACAGAAGGTTGCCCACAGTCTAGCAAAGCAGACAAGAACAGAAAACTATCAAGAACTACCAGTCTCACTTTTATCCCTTGTTTCCATGTGGATGCATAACTTATTGTAAATGAAGCACAAATTAAGAAAACATACTGAATGCACCATAATGAACATAATCTGAAAGACTAATGTCTAAAATGTCCTTTTATCTGCTCCAGCTATATTTTATTTGCTATGCAAATAATCAGAACTGTAGTAACATAACACATACACAGGAACAATGCCAAGCTGAAGTTGCTATCTGGACTGGTTAAAAAAAAGACAGTGGTATTTAAGTAACAGTTCACTTTGAGTGAATTACAACTGTAATGCTCTACTTACAAGTTCCTGGACAGAGATTGCTGGATTGCAAAGTGTTAACATCTTTAGGAATATTTATTTCTTTGGTTATTTACAAACAGTAAGAAGAATCGCATACACATAATATTAACATTACAAAGAAATTTCTTATAAGAATTAAATAAAAAAGGTTCTTGAGCTCAAAGCATATCAAAACCACACAAACAAAGCCTTAACTGACAGTTTTTCATGATTCTGTATACTGCTATGCACTCTCACTATGCATCCGTCCATGGATAGCTTCTTTGCAGTTATTATACACACTCAAAAAGAACTATAAAGAATCCCTCATCTAAAACTTCCTCCAATTACATATGCTGCAATTTCATTAACATTTAGCAATAGCAAGTAAAGGCAACTCTATTTATCCATGTATGTTTAAGAGCAGAAGTATGTAAGAGCAAGGAGACACATTTGTTCTTTACTAAGAAACTTAATTAAGTCTAACTCCAAAATGGGAAAGTATCCCAGAAGAATTCAGAGGTCTTCAGCTTTAAGCTAAGATCTTAAATCTATCCGTAGAAAGCACACTGAATAAAACTGCAGCTATCTCTCAGGTGCACGCAGACAAACTCCCATACTCTCACAGAGCACAAGAATGTAATGGCTTCTTCCACACTCATTATTCTAGAATATCAGTGTAAGACTCAGTATATAAACTAGTTTCCATCACAATTCCAAGGAATCCAAAGCCACATTCCTCCCTGTTTTCCCCAAACACATTTCAATAACCCTTTCTCTTAAAGATAAAACTCTGCCTTTTACCCAAGATTGAAACCAACCGGGGCTTTGGTTGCTACACAAGCTATTGGCCTGTTCCTCCTCTGGGCCAACATGAAGCCTGTAAATAGTTCAGAACAGGACATGAGGCAAGTTCCTCATTTCCTAGGGAACTGATTTTCCAGGAATTGGAATTTCTTTGAGAACTGCTTTCTTTGAGAAATGTTGACAGCAAAACCTAGTGTCTCCAAGAGATATACAAACCTGTAAAAAAAAAATCCATCAGAGGGTTGCCATTAAAATTATCAGTTTTATTGATAATGATTTCCAAGTGCACTTAACAATGAAGATCTTCAGAATTAAACAGAGAAACAGTCTACAATGTGTGTAACCAAGGATACATTCCTCAGACTTGACAAACAAAAAATACTGAAAGAAATAACCTGCAAGACCCCCATCTCCTCAAACATCTTTTAATACTCTTTTTTTTTTTTTTTTTTCATTTTTAGTTTCTAAGTAACAGAGAAACATAATTCACCTCAAAACACTGGACTGGCAACTTGAAGCATATACTATGAAATACACTGGACAGATTATACCATAAATTAAGCACCCCTAAATTTGAGGGTATTTATAATGAGGAGTCAGCTCTTAGATGTGCTGACTCTGTCCAAAGTACCATTTCATTTTTAGATGATGGTCTATGTCATGGTTCTATGTTTTTGTTTTTTGTCTTTTTTTTTTTTTTTTTATGGTTTCAGTATTCCACATCAAAACAT
>NW_024885076.1:12580-35209 GCF_019232065.1 Centrocercus urophasianus
TTTCAGTATTCCACATCAAAACATCATGTAGTGTACGGGGCATTGAAGTGTCACTGCCCCAATTCCGAGTACCTATCGCTGTACATTACCGAAGTCACGGGATCTGGCCCTTCCGTGTGGGGGGGGGCGCTCTCTTGCTGCCTTGCAGTGGGTGCTGGAGGGTGCTTTCCTAGCCGTTCCAACCTTTTCAGGTTTGACTCGGTCCCGGGAACTCTCTCTCTCTCTCTCTCTCATCTTGTCTGATTTATTAATCTCATTTTCAATTAAATTGTATATATTGTGTTATCTTGTATTCCAATACTATAGTAAAATAAGTTTTCCTCCATAGATTGTTGCCGCTGTTCTTTTCCTCCCTTCCTTCCTTCCCATTTTTTGTGGGATTGGGGTGGGGGGGGAGGGCGGAGGCCTGCCGCCCCTGTCACGGACATAGATTGATCTGGTCAACTCCGTGACAGTCTACTTTATAAAATTAAAAACAAACAAAAAAGTTGTCTAAAAATTTATACATTACTTTCTTGATTATTCAATGATAGAAGCAAATATAGCCAATATGAATTACATAGCCAGAGAGCCACAGCGCAGTGAGGAACAGCGCTTCTGGGTTCAATTTTTTGATGGTGGGTGACTGGACTTCTGGTAAGACCACCAGTGAGTCTGAAGACATAAAGATAATGGGCTCTGGGACAAGTAAGAATATCCTTACTTCATGGTTTCTGTTAATCTCTTTGGAGGAAAACCCACACCTATGTGTGCATCAGTATCTTACTGAAATGAAAGGTCTAAATTAAATTCTAGAGGAGAAAAAATATTTTATTTCTCTGTTCAAAGCATGTGTTGTGACTGCATAAATTTTTCTTTCTTTGGAAATGCATCTCCTGAATAAGAACTTCTATGAGCAGCATGAAGAACACAGCCCAGGTGTCAGCCAAAGGAAGGTAACTCTTCACTCCATATTTTCCCTGTCAGCCTTTTCACTCCAGTTCATCTGACAACACACATTCCAGTGAAGCATCCACTCGGGTAATTATGTCAAAACAAGAACCCATCTGTGAGAATTCTCTAATGTCAGTGAGACAGTAAGCAAGCAGGATAGGAATGTGATGAGAAACAGTTACATTCCTGTAAGCCTTTTGGGCATTCATGTCCTGGCTGTTAAGATAGAAAACCCAAGGATGCACTCAAAGGTTTTAAAAGGCAGATTCCAGAAAAAGAGGAATGCATCTGGGAGCTTCTATTCTACTACTACAGATTAAAGAGACCATTTTGAAGTACAGCTTTCTTATAGCTATGCTTTGCACAGATGTGAGGAAGGCTCAAATACATGATGACACAAATAGCAACTGGAGAAACATCAGAGCTTAGAAGCAAATAGCTGATTCTAAAGGATTACAGGCGGTTTTGCTTTACTACAAGGAATTTTTGTCAAGTCCTCTATCTGAGCTGGTTCCAGGTTCTAGCCATGAGGCAGACCAAACCGGCCTACCTTTCCCCTCTGCCAAGGGGGAAAAATACACACAGAAGAAAACATTCGTTCTCACTTTCTAAATATGATCTATCTTATAGCTTGGGCTTTAGGACAGCTGCAGATGGGGCACATTATTCTCCACAAGGAAGGCCAAGCTGCCTAAAAATTGCTGCAGAAATTAAAAGGTACTTTTAGGTATAAACAGTCAGACAAGCTGAACTAGCATGAAAATACATATTTTTTATTTCTCTAGCATTATGTCAAGAAATTTCATCACATGGAGAAGACTTCAGTAATTCAATAAGAATTACAGTAATATCTCCTAAGCTTAGGTACATATCAGCCTGACACACAGACTATAAGCAGCTCATTAGTTATTCAACATATATTAGCAAAGATGATGGACTAACACTTTCTATTATTTACTCTAAAAGCTCTCTAAGGAGAGACAAAAGCAATATGCTAGTTCAACCACCAAAAATGTCCGGAAATGAGAACCACATCTCAAATCATGACTCAGTGTGGTTTGAAATACTCAGGAGGCAAGTAGGATATGCAAGAAGCCACTTCAACCACAATCAGCAATGCTGATCATATTCACATACAATACAGGCCTTTTGGCTAATCAAGGATCTGATGACTTCTTATTATCACAAAAATTAGACAGATTCTTGCTTTCTGGTCAACTGGAGAGGTCCCAGAGAACTGGAGGCTTGCCAATATTACTCCCATCTACAAGAAAGGTCATAAGGAAGATCCGGGGAACTACAGGCCTGTCAGCCAGACCTTGGTGGCAGGGAAGGTTATGGAACAGATCATCTTGAGTGAGATCACATGGCACGTGCAAGACAATTAGGGCCAGACTTCATGGGTTCACAAAAGGCAGGCCCTGTTTGACCAACCTGATTTCCTTCCATGATAAAGTGACCCACCTGGTGGTTGAGGGAAAGGCTGTTGTCGTAGTCTACCTAGACTTCAACAAAGCCTTTGATGCTTTCTCCCATAGTATTCTCCTAGAGAAGCTGGCAACCTGTAGCTTGGACAGGTACACTCTTTGCTGGGTAAAGAACAGGCTGAAGGGTCGGGCCCAGAGAGTGGTGGTGAATGGAGTTACATCCAGCTGGTGATCAGTCACGAGTGGTGTTCCCCAGAATGACAGTACCGGGGCATCGTGGTTTTATGATTTTTGTTATCAGTATTCTACATCATAACATAGTGTAAAGCACTGGGAATTATTCTCCGAGTACCTGTCTCTCAGAAGAGAACTACATACCCCAGAGGACTTTGCATTCAGAGGAAGAAGATAAAGCTGGCAAATCATGGGACTCATCCTCTTGCTTGCTGCCTGGCAGTGTGTGGGCGTGCTCCCCAGCCATTTTGCCTTCAATTCAGAGTAAGGCCTTTGGTTACAGACACTCACTCACTTCACTTGACTTATTAGCCTCAATTCCAATTAAATCATATTATATTGTGTTATCTTGCATTCTGAGATCATATTTAATAAATTAACTTTGATCCTCAGATCATTGCCACTGTTATGCTTTTAGGCCCAGCTCCCATCTCCCTACCCTTCCCTCTTTCCCTTTCCCTTTCACTTTTTGGGCGGGAGGGCCTGTGGGCCTGCTGTTCCCCTGTCACGGACACAGATAGATCTAGATAACTCCGTGACATGGGGCCTGTCCTGTTTAATAACTTTATTGATGACCTGGACAAGGAGATTGAGTGCACCCTCAGTAAGCTTGCAGATGACACCAAGTTGGGAGGAAGTGTCGATCTGCCTGGGGGTAGGAAGGCCCTACAGAGGGATCTGGACAGGCTGGATCAATGGGCTGAAGCCAACGGGATGAAGTTCAACAAGACTAAGTGCCAGGTCCTACGCTTTGGCCACAACAACCCCATTTAATGCTACAGGCTTGGGGCAGGGTGGCTGGAAGACTGCGTGGAAGAAATGGACCTGGGAGTGTTGGTCGACACTCAGTTAAACGTGAGTCAACAGTGTGCCCAGGTAGCTAAGAAGGCATCTTAGCTTGTATCAGAAGTAGTGTTGCCAGCAGGAACAGGGAAATGATCATCCCCCTGTACTCAGCTCTGGTGAGGCTGCACCTCAAGTACTGTGTTCAGTTTTGGGCCCCTCACTACAAGAAAGACATTGAGGCCCTGGAGCGTGTTCAGAGAAGGGCAACAAATCTGGTGAGGAGTCTGGAGCACAAGTCTTATGAGGAGTGGCTGAGGAAACTGGGATTGTTTAATCTGGAGAAGAGGAGGCTCAAGGGAGACCTTACTGCTCTCTACAACTCCCCGAAAGGAGGTTGTGGCAAGGTGGGAGTCAGCTTCTTCTCCTATGTAACTAGTGATAGGACTAGAGGGAATGGCCTCAAGTGGCACCAGAGGAGGTTCAGGTTCGATATTGAGAAGAATTTCTTCTCCAAAAGACTGTTCAGGCACTGAAACGGGATGGATGAGAGATGGAGACTTTAAAGGTGAGGCTGGATCACGCCCTGGGCAACCTGATCTAGCTGTTGATACCTCTGTTCATTGCAGGAGAGTTGGACTAGATGACCTTTAAAGGTCCCTTTCAACTCTAAGGATTCTATGACTCTATGAGAAGTTTCCAGAGAGCTTATGGTTCAGGGTTACAGGGAAGGCAAGGGAAGGAGACATCATAATGGGGGTCTGCTACAGGCTGCCTGACCAGGAAGACCAGGCCCTCTATAAACAGATAGAAAGAGTTTCACACTTACAAGCTATGGTCCTCATGGGAGACTTCAACCACCCTGGTATCTGTTGGAAGGACAGTACAGCAGGGCATCAGCATTCAAAGAGGTTCCTGGAATGCACTGATGATAACTTCCACACAGGCTGAAACACAGTCTCCAGGATGAAACATGGTCTCCACTAGACAGCGGGCTCATTCTAAGAAGACCGTAGCAACCCAGACTGAAACCATACTAAGAAATGTCGCTGTTCAGGCCTCTGGCTGCAGGGAGTGCCTGAGCCTACTTCTGCCCAGGGAGAGTGGCAGGGACTTAACCTGTGCAAGATGTGAGCAGGTGCATGAGCTTCTCAGCCTGGTGGTGGAGCTCAAGGATGAGGTACAGAGACTTAGGACCATCAGGGAGTGTGAGTGGGAGATCGACTGGTGGAGTGACTCACTGGCTTACTTGAGGGAAGGGCCCCGGGAAAAAAAACCCAGACAATTGGTGGACCCCCTACCCTGTCACAGTCAGACAGACCTCACTGATAAGGAAGGTTGGAAAAGAGTCCCAACTATAGGCCTGTTAGCCTGACCTCAGTACCAGGGAAGGTTATGGAGCAAATCATTTTGGATGAGATTGCACAGCATGTGTGTCCAGGGGATCAGGCCCAGCCATCACGGGTTCATGAAAGGCAGGTCGTGCTTCACCAGCCTCATCTCCTTCTATGACTGGGTGACTAGTCTGGTAGATGAGGGAAGGGCTGTTGATGTAGTCTTCCTAGACTTCAGCAAAGCCTTTGACACAGTCCCTCACAGGCATCTTCTGGGGAAACTGGCTGCCTGTGGTCTGAACAGATATACACGTCTTTGGGTAAGGAACTGGATACAGGGCCATGCCCAGCGGGTCGTGGTGAATGGAGTTAAGTCCAGCTGGCGACCCATTTCAAGTCGTGTCCCCCAGGGGTCAGTACTGGGGCCCATCCTGTTTAATATCTTTATTGATGACCTAGATGAGGGGATTGAGTGCACCCTCAGTAAGTTTGCAGATGACACCAAGCTGGGAGGTGGTGTCGATCTGCCTGAGGGTAGGGCGGCCCTTCAGAGGGATTTAGACAGGCTGGACCGCTGGGCTGAAGTGAATGGGATGAGGTTCAACAAGGCCAAGTGCCGGGTCCTGCACTTTGGGCACAACAACCCCATGCAGCGTTATAGGCTTGGGGATGAGTGGCTGGATGAGTGTGAAGAAGAGAAGGACCTGGGGGTGTTGGTTGATGCCCGGCTGAACATGAGCCGAGAGTGTGCCCAGGTGGCCAAGAGGGCCAACAGCATCCTGGCCTGCATTAGAAATAGTGTGGCCAGCAGGAGCAGGGAGGTGATCATCCCCCTCTACTCAGCACTGGTGAGGCTGCACCTCGAGTACTGTGTTCAGTTTTGGACTCCTCACTACGGGAAAGATGTTGAGGTCCTGGAGCGTGTCCAGAGAAAGGCAACAAAACTGGTGAGGGGTCTAAAGCACAAGTCTTATGAGGAGCGGCTGAGGGAGCTGGGATTGTTCAGTCTGGAGAAGAGGAGGCTCAGGGGAGACCTCACTGCACTCTACAACCTCCTGAAGGGAGGTTGCGGTGAAGAGGGATTTGGCCTCTTCTCCCAGGCAATGAGCAGGACCTGAGGTAATGGCCGTAAGTTGTATCAGAGGAGGTTTAGGTTGGACATGAGAAGAACTTTTTCTCTCAGGGAGTGGTCAGGCACTGGAATGGCCTGCCCACAGAGGTGGTGGAGTCGCCGTCCCTGTCAGTGTTCAAGAAGCATCTGGATGACGTGCTGCGTGAGATGGTTTAGTGCTAGTGGTGGCAATGGTGATGAGGAGACGGTTGGACTAGATGATCTTATAGGTCATTTCCAACCTTGTGATTCTATGATTCCTCTTCCAAGTCATATAGGAACCCTCGAGAAAAGGTTCTATGCTGGACCTTGTCCTCAAAAATGAGGAGGGACTGGTGAGTAACGTGAAGCTCAAGGGCAGCCTTGGCTGCAGTGACCATGAAATTATAGGGCTCAAGATCCTTAAGGCATCAGAGTGTGCAGCAAACTCACTACTCCGGACTTAAAGAGAACAGACTTCAACCTCTTCAGGGATCTCCTTGGCAGGGTGTGAGGGGACAAAGACCTGGAGGGAAGAGGGGCCGAAGAAAGCTGGTCGGTATTCAAGGACCATCTCCTCTGTATAACCAAGATGTTATAATTTGTATAACCAAGATGTTATAATTTGTATAACCAAGATGTTATAATTGCAATATAATCAAGAGAGTAAGGCAAAGCAGACAACGATCACAAAAGAGAATAAGTGGAAGAGCTTACCCTTGGGTTGAGCTCACCAGAAGATACCAAAAGAGGGGATCTCCAGAAGAGATCCTTCCCCTCTGGTAGCCAGCTCTTAAATAGGTCCAGGAGGGGTGGAGCCTGGCTCCCCCCCTTCTGTCAGCACAGGTGAATTGCCTTCACCTGTGCTCCTCTGGCTGACTCAAGGCTCACCTCAGGTGATTAATCAGAGGTTCAGGCTGTGACTCAGCAGTTCCCATACATCCTCCAAGCCCAGAAGCAGTGCATCCCAAGAAAAAAGAAGGCAGACAAGAATGCCAGGAGGCCTCCATGAATGAACAAGGAGCTCCTAGACTTACTGAGGCGCAAAAAGAAAGTTTATAAGTAAAAGCAAGAACAGGTTAACTGGGAGGGATACAAAGAGGGTGTCCAAGCAGCCAGGGATCAGGTTAGGAAAGCTAAAGCCTAGATAGAATTAAATCTAGCCAGGGACATAAAGGGGAACAAGAATTTCTACAAGTATATCAGAGATAAAAGGAAGGCTAGGGAAGATGTGGGCCCTCTCTGGAAGGAAACTGGAGAACTGGTCACAAAGGATGCAGAGAAGGTTGAGGTGCTCAATGACTTCTTCATCACAGTCTTCACCAGCAAGGGCTCTAGACACACTACCCAAGCTGCAGGGAAAAAAGGAAAGAACTTGGAGAAGGTAGATCTACCTGCTGTAAGTGAAGATCAGGTACAAGATGATCTAAAGAACCTAAAGTTCTAAAAATCTGAAGTTGCAGAAGTCCATGGGACCCAACGAGATCTACCCACAGGTTCTGAGAGAACTGGTAGATGAAGTTGCCAATCCATCATATTTGAAAGGTCATAGCAAGCTGGTGAAGTTCCCACTAACTGGAAAAAGAGAAACATAACCCCCATTTTCAAGAAGGGGAAAAAAAGAAGATCCAGGGAACTACAGGCCAGTCAGTCTCACCTCTGTGCCTGGCAAGATCATGGAGCAGATCCTCCTGAAGGCCCTACTAAAGCACATAGAAAATAAAGACAAGGCGATTGGTGGTAACCAACACGGCTTCACCAAGAGCAAGTCATGCCTGACAAACTTGGTGGCCTTTTACAACATCAGTGGATAAAGGAAGACCAACTGATGTCATCTACCTGGACTTGTGCAAAGCATTTTACACTGTCCCATGACATATCTGGTCACCAAATTGGATAAACAAGGGTTTGATGAACTACTCGCTAGATAAGGAATTAGTTGGATGGTCACACTCAGAGAGTTGCAATCAACGGCTCAATGTCCACGTGGAGACCAGTGATGAATGGTGTTCCACATAGACAGGTACTGGCACTATTACTGTTTAACATCTTTGTAGGCAACATGGACAGTGGGATTGAGTGCACCCTCAGCAAGTTTGCAGTTGACAACAAGCTGAGTGGTGCAGTTGACCAGCTAGAGGGAAGGGATGCCATCCAGAAAGACCTGGACACACTTGAGAGGTGAGCCCATGCCAATCTTGTGAAATTCAACAAGGCCAAGTGCAAGGTCCTGCATCTGGGTTGGGGCAATCCCAAGCACAGATACAGATTGGGTGGAGAATGGCTTGAGAGCAGCTCCGAGGAGAAGGATTTGGGGGTGTCTGTTGATGAAAAACTCAACATGAGCCAGTAACGTGCACTTGCAGCTCAGAAGGCCAACTGTATTCTGGGCTGCATCAAGTGTGACCAGCAGGTCAAGGGAAGTGATTCTGCCCCTCTACTCTGCTCTCATGAGACCCCACCTGGAGTACTGTGTCCAGTTCTGGGGCCCCCAACACAAGAAGGACATGGAACTGTTGAAGCAGGGTTCCAGAGGAGGGCCACAAAGATGATCAGAGGGCTAGAGCACCTCCCCTATGGGGACAGGCTGAGAGAGCTGGGACTCTTCAGCCTGGAGAAGAAAAGGCTCCAGAGGGACATTATAGGGGCCTTCCAGTACCAGAAGAGGCCTACAGGAAAGCTGGGGAGGGACTTTTTATAAGGGCATGTAGTGACAGAATGAGAGGAAGTGGTTTTAAACTGGAAGAGGGTAGATTTAGACTAGATATCAAGAAGAAATTCTTTACTGTGAGGGTGGTGAGACACTGGAACAGGTTGCCCAGTGAGGCTGTGGATGCTCCCTCCCTGGAGGCATTCAAGGCCAGGCTGGATGGGGCTTTGAGCAACCTGGTCTAGGGGGAGGTGACCCTGTCTATAGCAGGGGTGTTGGAACTAGATGATCTTAAAGGCCCCATCCAACCCAAACCATTCTATGATTCTGTAATATTCACTTGCCTTACAGTTACAATATCTAAATGAATGCTTAGAGTGCTCCATCGAATGAAAACAAGTGGAAGCTTATTGAGACATTGCCCATAAACTGTGGATACAGGCACAATCCCAGCTCACACCACCATTGGGTAGAACATTTTAGAACTGGGACAGGGTTACACAACACCCAGCTATTAGTTGTGATTTAAGTCTGACACTGCATACTTCACAATAAACTGCTCTGTCCTTATTAAATGCAACCATTCAAGCACGTGTCTCCACTGGTAAAAGACAACTTCACTATAGTATAATTCTTAAATGAAGTATTTCAGTTTTCAGGAGAAGTTATTTCTACCTACTTACACAAACATAGATTTTACCACACAGAGCCAAAAATATATAGAGACAAAAGCAGATATATAACATATATAATGGTTGTCATTAGTCTTCTGAGACTAAAATTAGCTACATGCAGTCAGGTCCTAAACAAAACAGATGTAAAAAAATGTCCACATTCCCTCTGTTTTTATCCCTAAATCCATGAACAACTGCAGGCACATTTTTTCAAGCAGAGCCCAGAGCTGGCTATAGAAGTCTTGTTTAGCAGCAATGGAGCTAGTTCAGGCTTCTTGTATTTGTTACTCACAAACCTCAGACATAATCTGTAAATGTATACCACGTAACAGGAGAAGCTCATTCAATTTTTTAAAAAGGAAATTCTGAAATTTGAAAAGTATAAAAAAATGCTTCCATAACAGGCAGTACCAGTTCACATTTGACTTGGATATATTTTCATGCAAGCTCAACAATAAAGATGCTTTAAACAAACTTGGATGTCTTAAGGAAGAAAAAAAACTAGAATATAAACCTTTCCCAACCATTAATTCAAAATATCCAAAGTTTTGGGCCTTGTAGTTTCCTGAATTTCTCTCAAAAGTAAGATGAACTAATGAAAAGTAGCTTAGCTCCCACACCATTCTATTTGCGTGCTATTTTAAAATGGCTTGATTTTCACAGTACCACAGAATGATGGAATCACAGGGGTTGGAAGGGACCTCAAGAGATTGAGTCTAACCCCCCTGCTAAAGCAGGTTCCCTACAATAGGTCACACAGGTAGGTGCACAGACAGGTCTTGAATATCTCCATAGAAGATGACTCCACAACCTCTCTGGGCAACCTGTTCCACTACTCCATCATCCTTACCGTAAAGTTCTTCCGCATGTTTGTATGAAACTTTCTATGTTCAAGTGTTTGGCAACAGCTCACTATGCACTACTGAGAAGAGCCTAGCCTCATCCATTTGCCTTCCACCTCACTTCAGATATTTATAAGCATTTATCAGATCCCCTCTCAGTCTTGTTCTCCCCAGGCTGAACACACCCTGTTTACTCAACCTTTCCTCACAAGGGAGATGCTCCAGGCACTTAATCATCTTTGTGGCCCTCTGCTGGACTCCCTCTAGGAGATCCCTTTCTTTTTTGTACTGGGGAGCCCAGAACTGGACACAGTACTCCAGGTGAGGCCTGACTAGGGCAGAGTAGAGGGGGAGGATCACCTCCCTCGATCTGCTGACCACACTCCTTTTAATTCACTCCAGGATGCTGTTGGCCTTCTTGGCCTCCAGGGCACACTGCTGGCTCATGGCCAACCTGTTGTCCACCAAAACACTGTCATGGTACTATGTTTTTGTTTTTGTTTTCTTTATGGTTTCAGTATTCCACATCAAAACATCATGTAGTGTACGGGGCATTAAAGTGTCACTGCCCCAATCCCAGGTACCTATCCCTGTACATTACAGCAGTCATGGGATCTGGTCCTTCTGGGTGGGGGGGGCGCTCTCTTGCTGCCTGGCAGTGGGTGCTGGAGGGTGCTTTCCTAGCCGTTCCAAGCTTTTCAGGTTTGAATCGGTCCCGGGAACTCTCTCTCTCTCTCATCTTGTCTGATTTATTAATCTCAATTTCAATTAAATTGTATATATTGTGTTATCTTGTATTCCAATATTATAGTAAAATAAGTTTTCCTCCATAGATTGTTGCCGCTGCTCTTTTCCTCCCTTCCTTCCTTCCCATTTTTTGTGGGACTGGGGTGGGGGGGAGGGCAGAGGCCTGTCACCCCCTGTCACGGACATAGATTGATCTGATCAACTCCGTGACAAACACCCAGGTACTTCTCCACAGAGCTCCTCTCCAGCAGGTCATCCTCCAACCTGTACTAATGCATGCAGTTATTCCTCCCCAGGTGCAGGACTCTACACTTGCTGTTGTTCAACCTCATCAGGCTCCTCCCTGCCCAACTCCTCAGTCCCTCCAGGTCTTGTTGAATGGTAGCACAGCCTTCTGGTGTCAGCCACTCCTCCCATCTTTGAATCATCAGGAAGCTTTCTGAGGGTGGACTATATCCCTCCATACTAGTCATTGATGAAGATGTTGAACAAGACTAGCACCGACCTCTGGGGAACACCGCTAGTTACAGCCCTCCAACCAGACTGCGCTGCTGATGATAACCCTCTGACTCTGTCAGTCAGCCAGTTCTCAACCCACCTCACCGTCCAGTCATTTATCCCATGCTTTCTAAGTTTCATAACAAGGACGTTGTGGGAAATGGTGTCAAACGCCTTGCTGAAGTCAAGGTACACAACATTCACCACTCTCCCCCCATCTATCCAGCCAGCGATGACATCATAGAATGCTACTAGGTTGGTCAAGCATGATTTCCCCTTGGTGAATCCACGCTGACTACTCCTGATAACCTTCTTCTCTTCCAATTGCCTGGAGATGGCATCCAGAACAAGTTGTTCCATCACCTTTCCAGGGACAGAGGTGAAGCTGACTGGCCTGTAGTTTCCCGGATCCTCCTTCTTGCCTTTCTTGAAGACTGGAGTAACACTGGCTATCCTCCAGTCTTCAGGCACCTCTCCCATTCACCAAGACCTTTCAAAGATGATAGAGAGATGTACACCTGAACATAAAATTAGCCAGTACAGTAACGTGAGTAATTTAGATGTACAATAATAATGTGGATTTTAAGATTTCCAATTTAGAACCACAGAATTATCTAGGCTGGAAAAATCTTCAAGATCATCAAGCCCAGCCATCAACTTGACCTATTGGGTCCCATAGCTAAATCATGTCATTTAATGCAATTTTGAGCCATATGCTAAATGATACTTGCTTCCTGCCTATTTTCTTTATTTATTTATTTTTTTTTTTAAGTGGATAACAGCATGAAGCTGCTCCAGACAGCCTCAGTGAGAGCTCCAGGTCAGGCAGGGCCTGCCTGGGTAACACTAGCAATGGACAGGTCCATTAGGGTCCATGCATTTTTATTTTAAACATACAAACCCAGCAATCTGAGTGCATGTTTGTATTTTATCCCACATTCAAATTTCCAAGAAGAATAAAAATAGTTGATTAATTTAAGAGATTTGGGACTTGATAAACCATTGCCCCTGTTCTAAAGATCAAATATCCAAGACAAGCCTCAGTGGAAGTTGAGCTCATGACTGCAGAGACAGAGGACCAACTCTCAAATGTTAAGCAGCATTTTCTGCAGGGAAGATGGCCTATGTGCAAAAGTACCTGATGAAGAACATTTACAAATACTCATAGTCTAAGAACAAAACAAAACAAAAAAAACCCCACCAACTCACTAAGAATACTGCAGAATCCAGCATCTATTCAGGTTTCTTATCTTACAACCTAAAAAAAAATCCCTGCAAATTTTAA
Organism: Centrocercus urophasianus; assembly: GCF_019232065.1. Lineage (NCBI taxonomy): Eukaryota > Metazoa > Chordata > Aves > Galliformes > Phasianidae > Centrocercus > Centrocercus urophasianus. The sequence continues at coordinate 25,078 of NW_024885076.1, forward strand.
ACTTCCTTTGTGAAAAATAAAAATTCATAGTACAGATCTTGTTCAAAAACTCAAATAAAAAAGATGCATTGATTTTTGTGACCATTCAAGTATTTTAAACTTTAAAGCACCTTACTATTCTGGTTGAGAGAAAAAAAATCCAAAAAGTGCTCTCATGTTACATTCATTTTATCCGGCCCTTGGAAAAAGAACATGCATTAACAGCAGCAATAGGTATAATTTCTATCAAGCAAGATGAATTCACATTTGTAAAGTATATTTTTGCTACAGATATCTACAGTAAAATATAGAATGTCTGCATCCAAATTACAAAAAAGATGGAAACAAATCAGCATAGTGATGTTAGGCATTTTGCTTCACTACACAAGCTACCTACTGCCCTATCAACTCTGAGAAAAAAATACATTGCAGCTGCATTAAAACCCACAGAAACACAATTTCAAGCAAAACATTGGCATGCTATTTTCACTGTCCTACAATTAATATCTAAGTACCTTATGTAATCTGCTGCAGTCCGAAATAAAAAGGTTCTCTTGTATTTGCCATGCTCTGATGCAGGAACTCTGCCCATCATCAGCCACCATAAAACTTACCCAAATCCCACAATCTTTCAGGGCTTTCAAGACACAGAGGGAAGGACCCTCATTTCACACTAGAACAGAATGTATTCACCATTTTGCCTCCATATTTATCTTGATTGCAGATTATCAAAGCAGCTAACATAGCCAAGACTGGTCAGATTTTTAAAAAAAATCACACTGGATAAGATTCTAGAGTTGCTGATTTCCTGTTATAGGAAGTAACAGTTCTGGCAAAAGAATCCCCAAGGCAAAATGTTCAGTGATCCAATGTGCAAGCTCTAACAGCCTTTGTTCTTCCCTTTGCTATATTTGTTACTGCTTTCTTCTCCCTCCCTCTGAATCCTCCAGCTTTCTCTGTAAGATTCAAATGCCACATCACATCTAAGTACACATTTATTTTTCATATGAGAAAAAAAAAAATCCTATCCATTACTCACTGCTTTGAGTTAAAAGTGGCCATCCCTCAGGAGCTGAAGCACTGCTCATCTGGTTTCCTAGTCTTAGTCCATTACTGCACAAAGTTATAATTCATGCAACTAATAATTCACTGGAGCTCCATCAGACCTCTGAAATGCATCTCTACTTGGCTGCTGCACAATTCTCCCTGGGTTACAGCAGTTTAAGAAACACCATCCCTATTCTGTATGTTTTTCTATGTAGGATATAAGTACAGGTTTAACACTGAAGTCCTGAATTCAGAAACAAACTACCACGTGGTTTGCAATTTATGATTGCCACTCAGAGGCCTATCCTTTATCACTAGACTGTAAAAAAGCATACATCTGGATGTAAGATACTGAAATGAAAATACCATATTTAGCACAGGTATCAGTACATCTTTACAAACAATACCTTTAATCCTATTAAACCTGAAAGTTAATATTTCTTCAATAATACACTGTTGTCTCTTTCACTACTGTGCCAAGTGTGTCATCAGGAACCAGATTTACTTTTCACACATGTACCTTCCCACTACTGTCACAGTCACACTCACACACCCATCTTACCTTTGTGAACCTTGACCTCTGAAATATTCTTTTTGCCAACGCTCAGTTACTGCCACAGATGGATTAACTCCGCAAATATGAAAGGGTTAAAGGCAGTCCCAATCAATAGGCCTACAAGGAGGAAAAAAAGGAAAAACAAGTATGCCTTGCAGCATCTTTGCAGTGAATGCACAATTTATGCACAATTCCACAACAACACGGCTTCCTTTTGGCCTTTCAGAAAGGTGCAGACCTCCCCCCCAACATCTCCTAAAGAAGAAAACCACAAGACAGTGCCCTGTAAAAAAAAAAAAAAAAACCAGCATGCAAAGCAGCATTCTTCAGTTACAAGCACAGCTACAATTACAAATCATTCAATCTATTTTATTTAGTTTCACTTTAAAATAGACTGCACGACCAGTGTCCCACCCTTGCAAAGCAAAAATATTTTAATAAGGGTCATAAATCTCAGCTGTTGCCCATTCCGTAAGCATAAAAAGGCACAAAAAGCCCAAGTCATCTCAGCTACTGCAAATATGTACATTTATATACAGAACCCTTTAGGACTACATAGCCACATACCAGTGCTGTATGTCTAAGTGTGCATTCACATACTGTTTAGGGATGGTATCTTTCTGCAAGCTCCTCTGCTTTTGGCTGCCATGGAGGGTGGAAGCTATCCTACTGTAGCAGCTCAGTGACTGCATTGTGTTCAAGAGCTGATCTGCCTCAAACCAGTTCCAGCCGGTTCTGGTCACCCTACATAAAAACTATGGCAACCCTCGCAGAGCTGCCAACATATCTTCAGGAAGCATGGAGCTCTGCTTGCCTCTGCGGGGCCGACTGAGCCCCAACCCCGTCCCACCGCCCCTTGCTCTGTGCCCCCCCACTCCCCTCTTCTCCTCCCCCACTTACCTCTCACAACCTGGCTGAAAGCTGTTTGCATGCCTGGCTGTAGCTAAGAGACAGCAACAAAAATCTTCACAGGATCTCTCTTACAGCACCAGGCAAGCTTGGCCACGGCACAGGGAGACAGCTGCTACCCAGGGCTGCTGCTCTGCTCCCCTGGTCTATGGGGAGCAGCATCACCTCTGCCCTCGTGCCCATGGCTGTGGGGCAGCCATGCAGGGTCAACTCCTGCCTGCCCTCCCCTCTGCTCCCACATTTGGGGCCGCTCAGTGGCATTTTTCCTTCTCCGCACTGCATTAACTACAGAGATTACCCATGCATGCACCACCCTCCCCTCACAAAATCCATTTCCACAGCAAGAGATGCCTGCAAAGCAGTGCCTTGGCCCCTTCCTAACAACTCTGAGCTGACTGCTGAGATGCTTTGTTGTTTTATTTTTCCTTTTTGCTATTCAGCCTTCCTTGAGGCACTGAGCAGCATGCAGCACCCCACGCCTAATGGCCCCACAGCCGCAGGAGGCCAGGGCCCACCCCACCAAAATGGCTGCTGGTCCTGTCCCAGTGCTGCATACAGCCCTTAGGGCCAAGGCTACGGCTCCCATGGTGCTCCTGCCATGCCCAGAGCAGTACTGCTACCCACATCCCTGCCTGTCCTCCAGCGGGGCCAATGGCTGCCCCACACAGCACTGCTCGCTCTGCTCAGCTATGGCTACTCAGCCTTGCACTCCACAACCCATAACTACCTTCACTATGTGACAATCCCCATCTCACTGCTGTCTTGTAGGAAGGCTATTTGCGAGGCTCTCTCCCTCTCCTCCCGGGATCTGCTAACTCGGTGGCACCACCGAGCCCCTCTGCGACTGCACCTGTAACTGTGAGCAGAAGTCGGCACGACCCGCAGTCCCTTCTCCGTGGAGAGCACCGAGAGCTGGCACCTACCCCACAACCTTCATCTGCACCCCACTCTGGGGGAACACTGCCAAATTCTTGTGCCGCCTTAGCCCCGGCTGCTCCACATAGACGGCCCCACGCGTGAACAACACGGGAACCGCTCCTCTAGCCCATCCCCCGCCTGGCCCGTTCGCCCCTCGGCGGCCCTATAGAGCCTCAGGCAGGGGAGGGACCCCGCGGAGACGGTAAAGGAGGAAGGGGGAGAAGCGATAAACAGATGCCGCCGCCGCGACACCCCAGAGCCGAGGCCCCGCTGTGCAGAGCAGGCTGCACTCTGCGAGGCTGGGAGAAGGCGACCCCCACCACATGCAACCTCCACCCCCATGCACACACACCTGCTGCGGCCCGGGCCCGGCCGGGTATGGCTATGGTCTGCACCGCCCCAGCCACCCGCCCGCCGCGAGGCCTGGCCAGGAGACAGCAGAGCATAATGGCAGCAGCTCTACAGGAAGCAGGGGGAGCCGCGGCTCGTACAGAGGGGGGAAACGCTCCGTGCGATTCCCGGCGGAGCAGCTCTGGAAGCGAGCCGGGGGCGGGGAGGACTGCACAGCCCCAGCGCTCCACGGTCGACCGAGAGCAAGGCGGGGGGGGAGGCGCCAGATGGGTTGCGGCCCTCCGCTGCCAACACACGCCACAGCGCAGCAACCACGGAGCCCACCCCAGCCAGGAGTACCGCACCGAGCCCTCGCACTAAGGTCGGGGCAGGCCCCATCCCCACCGTGTCCACGGGCAACGCCGGGCTCCACGCCTCGGGGCCCTGCACGGCTGCGGCCCCCACTGGAAGGCACCCTAGGGCAAGGAGCAGTAGCCAGGGGCCTTCCCCTACCCTCCCCGGGTTTGGGCGCCTGAGGCCCACTCCCTGTTATGCCTTTCAGCACACAAAGGAGCAGGTAGTGCATGCTGATGCAGTCCTCCTGCTCTACACAACCCCGGAGCCAAGTGTAGGGCCAACGCAACACAGGACCACGGCCTGCTCGAGCCAGCAGTGCTCCAGTGCCACAGGTGTATAGCACAACAAAATGTGGACATGGAATAGTGCAGTCTCCACTGTATTTTTGGCTGCTCCCTCCTTTGACAAGCAGCTGTTTGCTGCAAAGCAGGCAGATGTTAATTCCATATGTGAGAATCAAGTGTTGTTTCTGCATTAGAATTGTATAATATTATTTTTATTTTATGATCTCCGCTATCATAGTTCTTTTTGGGAGTCCTTCTACTTAACTTGGGGAAGATCTCTGATAAGTTTACATCACTTATCCTCTAGACAAACCTTCCCAGGAACACACGCTCTGTATACAGGTGTATATATGTCTATTTTGTCATACACACTGCAAGAATATCCTGCACGAGAGCAAACCAGAGAACAAGCCATGGCATGCCCGAGGAAGTGCCTGACATTGGGAAGGCCTGACATCATCCCCCAGTGCTCTTTGTTTAACGATGATGACTTTAAAGAAAATCACCATATCAATAGGACAAGGAGAGCACCGAGACATCTTGGAAACAACAGGATGGCTGCTCACTCTCACCAGATAACAAATAAATGAACAAGTAAATAGCAAATGTAAACCTTCTGATAAGATTGTGAACCTGGAGTACCCAGCCAGTGGGGAAACAGGGGAGGGGGGAGGCAAGGGGGAGAAAACAGGGTATAAAGGCTGTCATGTTGTGTCCATAGTTGCGCTCCTACTTGTGGGACGCCCGCCATTGCAATCGTGAATAAAACCTGCTTTTATCAGAGATACCGTCCTGACAAAAATTACTTGGATTATTTCCAACAATTTGGGGGCTCGTCCGGGATTATTATCGCCTCTTTAGGAGTTTCCCTACTGCCCTGCACAGGATAGGTGTACCCCGCTGATTTCAGCGGTCCTGTCTGGGTGGTGAGGTGACTCCTTGGTATGGCCGATAAAAAAACCGAGACTGTTACAAAAAGGACGGGCTCTGTGAAAGCCAAGGGGCAGGTAGGCACGGGTGTTGGCCATTGCGACCCGGTAACTTCGTGCACGGACCAAGGTAAGGGGATTTAACTCTTTCCTTGGGGGTCGGTTGAGACTCTTGAGTGTGTGTGACTGAGACGCGCTGTCAGTGCGAAGCGAGTGCTGAGTCCCGACCTGCGGTTCCGCTGTCCCGCGAGGGGCACGGCCAGGGACGGACGAAGCAGCTGTGTTGGTGAAAGGAAGAGTCTCGGGAAGGAACTGTTGGTGTGCGGTACCCTGTGCACTTGACGAAGTGCCAGCAGTACACCCCTATTAATCCGAGACAGGAGTATAGTACTCCTGAGGGATTGGGCCCAAAATCCAAGAATCAGAGTGTGGTAACCTGTGAGCTGGGGAGTTCACAGTAGCGTTCTGGAGGGATGGGTAATAGGAGTTCCCGAGAGCAGGGGATAAAGGTCCCCGGAATGGTGCCTAGAGAGAGCCAGCCCCTTGGGAGAAGTGTTTCAAAATTGGAAAATAATCCCAAAACTAGGAAAAGAACAGGGAAAAGATGTTTAAATACTGTATACAGTAGAGAGCCACTACAGGGAAAATCATTATTTTGACCAAAATAGGAGTCTGAAGAAAATTGGGCCTATCAGACTTTGTATTTATATGTAAACAGTAAGACTCCTTTTCTGAAACAGAATTGGCTTAGGTCGCTTAATGAGTGCAAGAAGTAAAGAAATGTGCCTCGCGAGGAGTCCAAGTTCAAAGGAAATAGGAAAGAGAAGCAGAAAGATCATAAATGGGATCCCTTAGGTAACTTTCCCCCCTTTAATTTCTAAAGCAGTGCAATTTCTAAAGCAGTGGTGACCTCTCCAGAGGAGGAGAGTGGGTGCTGCTGATCTGTGCAGGGTCCTGGAGAGAGGATGCGCTCTCAATTACTGAGGGAGTTGGAGTAATGCGAATGGGACCTGGATAGTTTTTCTTTCTCTAATACTAACCTTACTAATACTTCACTTTGTCCTCTTAAGGCAGTCTTAGGTCAAAGGGAAATAAGGTATGGTAATGCCTGCTGTTTTTACTAGAAGAGAAGTTAGGAGTTTCAAGAAGAATTCCTTAACTGAGGATCCTATAAAGTGTAGCAGAACAATTAGATCAATTTCTAGGGCCTAATTTGTACTCATGGATGGAAATGATGTTTATCGGTGATATGTTGATTATTGGAGAAGGAGGCTGGCAGCTATGCAAGAGTGGGAAATGAATACAGAGGGAAGGTTGAGCTCTGGAGGAAGGCAGAGAGAGAAGGATCCTGAGGATAAATTGTACTGATTATTGTCACTGGCTTTGTGATTGTTAAATGTTTATGTCCTGAAAGTGTTGTGTTATGTTGTGTACGAGGCTGTTATGGAACAAGGGGTGTCTAAAGTGATATGAGAAGACCCCTTGGGTTGTACTTTGGCTCACTGGAGAAACATTGTTGGTGAGCCAGGGGGAATATTGAATAAGAAATCAGGAACGTAAATGGAGAAATGGGACAAGTTTTATAATTGAGTATCCTAATCATGAGACCAAGTGCTGGGTGTTTGTGGAATTTGAGGAATTGTGTTGTTTGATTTGTGGATTTTGAAGGCACTAGGAGAAACTGTCTTAATGGTATGTGGAAATTATGTGGAAATGCAGTTTCAATGGTATGTGGAAATGCAGTTGTTAAGGGTATATGGAAATTATGTGGAAATGCAGTTTTTAATGGTATGCGGAAATGCAATTGTTAATGGTATGTGGAATTGTTGAGGGTACAAATAGTGGAATTGTGGAAAAACAAACAAACAAACAAAAAAAATGGCAAAAAGGTTAAGGAAAACAGTGAGTTTGGGACATTAGTGTTGGGCCGGCACGAGAACACATCCCCTGCATTCCCCCCCACTGCGGCTTATAAGAACAACTTGGAGTGGGAGAAAGAGCTGGGGACTGGAGCCTCCTGCTGTGATGTGAAGGGTGCAGTGCTTGTGAATGGGGATGGGACGGGACGTTGGAAGTGAGAATAGCCGGCATCTGCAGAGCTGGGGAAACCCGATATCCAGTGTGAGCACTGGAAGCCTGGGGAGAGAAGGGGGTGAAACTGAAATATAATGTTAGTAATGGCTGTGATGATGAGAGTTTGGAAAGTGAAAAGGGTTTGGGAAAACAAACTGAGGAAGGCAAAGTTGAGCAAGGTGTAACAGGGATGTCCTTACCTAGAAGAAGAGGTAAGGATGTAATAGGAGCAATCTGTTGTTTGTTAATCAAATCATTTGTAAGCTTATCACTAGTAAACTGCAACAACAGCAGAGGCCAGTTTCCTACTACAGACATCCGGAAACACCAACAAACACAGCAATTTAAGGTATGGACCCCAGGACTTACACAGCTTTAAAGATGCTGCGTAAGGATTAGGAACGGATGTATTGCAAAGATCCCAGGCCTCCCCATCTGACAAGACAAAGGATGGCTGTCTAACAACAGGACCACGCCTGCGCAAGAGATATTGTGAAGCCACAAACACAGGCTAGTGAACTGTATAAAGACTGTCAGCTGGAAAGGGAAAGCGCGCGCCGTTGGTGGAGCAGAGACTCCCCGGCCGCCCAGCGCTGTTTTGCTTACTTGCTTGCTTTAATAAAAGACGATTTCCAGAATGTATAATTGGGTTGTTCAATTTGTTTGGCATAATATATAACAATTTGGTGCCGTGACTCAGATACAGGTAACTCTGATACGGGATCCTCAACCTGGGGAGGCGCCCCGTCTTTGGACGGCCTGGAATGGGTGATCTCCGTACAGAGACCTGTAATTTCGAACCCAAAAAATCAGGAAAGTAAGCAAAAGAAACTGCAGAACCCCGTAATTTTTGTGCACGAAGACCCGAATGACGACTCAAGGTGGTTGAGTAAGTATTGCAGTGTTGCAAGGGAATCCGTTCGGTCGGGGTTGGGAATCCTGGAGTGTGAGTGACTGAGAGGTCTCTATGAGAGACCAAGCGAGTGTGGACCCTTTAGTAGTGCAGTTCCCACAGCCCGCGAGGGCGTGGGTCACGAATAAGGGGAGCGAGCGTGAGAGTGAAAGGAGGGCACTCCAGAAGATGAGACAGAAGAAGAGCAAGCCTTCTGATCCCATGGGTGGTCCCAAACAAAAGGGGAGACTACCAGATATACCACCAGATAGCCCACTAGGACTTATGATTAAGTACTGGGAAAACTTTCCCTCGAGGAAAGGAAAGAGCAAGGAAAAAATGGTCCATTATTGTATGGAAGTTTGGAGGGAAAAACAAATTAGGGCAGATAGCTTATTCCGGCCAATATTTGGATCCTTTGAGGATTGGATATGCCAGGCCTTAAATATTTACGTTAATTCTAAAAAGCCATTTAGCAATGAGGAAAGTGAATACGCTAGTCTATGGACTATGCCAGGAACCCTAACTTTTCTATTTAACCTTAAAGAAAAGAGACAAAAAGAAAAGATTAGAAAGGAAGAAGAAGTCCCCTGGTCCCCTCCTCCTTATGTACCCCCTGAGCTTCCTGCGGCTCCCCAATTCCCTGTAGCTCCCAAACCTGCCTCCGTACCCCAGGCTCCAGTAGGGGCTCCGGTAGAAGATAAGGGGATAGAGTCCAATGGTGCAGAGGAGTCAGATTATCCTGACTCACCTGGACTCCGAAGGAGAACCAGGAGCCAGACCAAACAAAAAAGTTCCAGGGAGGAAAAGTTGTTCCCCCTTAGGGAAGTCCCAGTAATGGGACCTGGACAGCAGCTAGGAGGAGGGTATGTCTCTACTCCTTTGAATTCAGGAGATGTTAGAGAATTTAAAAGGGAAATGGGGAATTTACTAGAAGACCCATTGGGAGTTTCTGAAAGGCTGGACCAGTTTTTGGGACCAAGTCTTTACACCTGGGAAGAGTTACAATCTATATTAGGGATCTTATTTACTGCAGAAGAGAGAGATGATCCGGAGGGCAGGAATGAGAATCTGGGATTATCAGCATCAGGCTGGCCCGGGAGCAGATGAGAAATGGCCTCTCCAAAAGCCCCCCTGGAATAACCAAAATGCAGAGCACCGAGCTAATATGTCAGACCTCCGAACGATTATCATTCAAGGGATCAGGGAGTCAGTTCCTCAGGGACAGAATATTAATAAAGCCTTTAGTGAGCAGCAAAAGAAGGATGAAACCCCGACTGAATGGCTGCGTAAAAGCCTGCAGCTGTATTCGGGAGTAGATCCTGCTACTCCCATAGGGCAGGCACTACTAAAAAACACAGTTCGTGGAGAAATCTTGGACTGACATCAGGAGGAAGTTGGAAAAGTTAGAAGACTGGCAGGATAAGGGACTAGATGAATTACTGAGGGAAGCACAGAAGGTATATGTAAGACGAGAAGAGGAGATCCACAGGAAGCAAGCTAGAATCTTAGTGGCAGCAGTAAGGGAAGGGCAACAATCAAAGCGAGAATTCTCCAGAGGGAGAAAAGGCTCTCAATCAAGGGAACAGGGAGATGAAAAACAGAGAGTGACTAGGGATATGAGGCAAATTGAATGTTTTTATTGCCAGAAAAAAGGACACAAGAAAAGAGATTGCAGAAAGCGAATACAGGACGAAAAGATGTTCCAGGAAGATTAGTGGGGTCAGGGGCTTTATGTGCTGGGGACCCTTAAAGGAACAGAGCCCTTGATAAAATTGAAAGTGGGTCCTCAGCGCCAGGAAATGGAGTTCCTTGTGGACTCCGGGGCAGAAAGATCAACTGTCCAAAAGCTGCCCTG
>NW_024885077.1:0-65797 GCF_019232065.1 Centrocercus urophasianus
ACTGTCCCAAATGCTCATGACCTCTGAAAAGCAACAAGAGATGTGTCTTGAACAGCAGGCCCTGATTCTTGGTCACGATGATATGGACAGTAGAAATCTTTTGTAATTAACATGGTTGAGTACAAGCATAAAAAGATACCACGATTTTTATGAAATCTGATATTTCACATCAGTAATTAATGTATATGCACTGATGTCTTTATTATCTTGCCAATTTGTTGCAGGCCTTTTAAGAGTATGTATATTTTGGGGGGGAGAAAAAGGGAAGGGATGCAAATTTCAGGCCACAGTATCCCGGTTCTCTAACAAAGCTTACTATATCAATATCACTGCAGTTTTATTTCAGTGAGTTAAAAGCATCCCCCCAAAATACTACACTTAACTAAAAAACGAGGATTCTCAACTGCTGCAAATGTCAAACCTACCCAAAGCAGTTATATCACACAAGAGAGAGGTGTGAGGAACTGTATGCATGCACCTCTTTTATGGCATAAGTCTGCATTAGCTTAAAGATTTGGGCAGTGGCATTGCTGGTTCATGCCTGTGCTTTCAGACAAGGTACCCATGCAAAATCTAAAACTCATGCAGTGATTTTAGTTGAATACATGACAAAAAAAATCAACATGCTTAAAGAATTCCATTTGGGCTCATTTGAACATGAATTAATAGATTTTCCTTAGTTCTGTAATTGGTTACAAATTATTTACTAGGATTATCTTGACAAAAATCTGGATAAACACAATGGCAATGGATCAGTAACTCTGACATCCTCTATACTTAAACTGGAAAGCCAAATATGAGAATAAAATCCATCCAAAACCAGGTAACTTCTGCTCCCACCTATTTCATGACACTTGTAAAAAAAAAAACTGGTATTGTTTGGCTTCAACTGAAATTCTCAAATAAAAAGCTATTTCAAGAAGAGCGAGATACAAAACTGTTCCTACATAAATTAAACAAACAAACAAAAAAAAGGCACAAATTAACATAGTCCACCAGCTGGCACATCTGTCAGAGTGATACACATGTCTTGCAGAAGAACCAAATGGAATAATTACCAAAAATTGATAATTAGGCTTCAGTAATATTGCTAGCTTCCCTCTTAAAAGTCTATAAATAATTCCTACAAATGAATGGTTTTCTGCTTTCCTCTAATTAGAAGATTTTTTCAAGAAAATCTTAAAGTTTAATGAATGTATATAAAAATATTTTATAGCTAAAGTTTACAGTTCCAGTAGTGCTGTAGTACACAAAATAAATCTATTTTATCACCTGTGCCTAGAAAACACATTGTTATTCAGTTTTACAGTCTGTCAAACTACTGAACTGGATGGGCAGTTTGAAACTGCAGAGAACAAATGCAATGCAGAGAAATGGAATGGCATAGTTCAGTACCTGAAATAGAACAAGTTTGCTCATGTTAATCAAGTGCCTTGCAGCTTGAAGGAATCCACTCAAAAAACAGCACTTTTATAATCTCATTTTCATTACAATGTTGATACTCTTGCCTTTACAGTTCTGCAGAACCATCATTTCAAAAATGATCAGCTTGGCACGTCCTCTTCATCCTTTAATTTTACATTTGAACTGCAGACACACTCAGAGAACAACATGAATGTAAGGTAGCAGAGCTTTTCTTTTTACCAATACTTTAAGCCCACCTCTCCAAAATGCTGTTATCAGCACCATATTTTCATAACACGACCATTTGCGGATAAAAATAATTCATGTGCATAATGTAAAATTTCCAAGACTCATATTAAGAATTAATAAATGTTTCTTAATTCTCTGAAGTCTCTCACTGTGACAGCTTGTTCAGTACTGAGTTTGGTGAAAGGCAGTATCTTTTTTCTCCTCATACAGTACACTGTCCTTAATAACTGTTGTTCTTCCGTAGTGTGATCTCCAAAATCTCACAGTCCATTTTTCTGACTTCCAAAATCAAGGAAATTTGGTGACATTTGACTTAATCAGAATTTGTTATACCAGTCTTGGCAATTTCTGCAGGCAATGGGTTGATGTGATCTTTTCATCCAGGTAGGTTTTTTATTTTTCCGTAAGTGGATTGCAATCATTGGCCAGAAGAAGAACGGATTTCAATGGTTTATGAGGAGTGAATGTGAATCACTGCCACTCCAAATTACCAATGCTCTGATCCATGTAGCAAACCTCAAAATTATGTCACAGCAGCAGCCTGTTTGTCTCAGGACAGCCTATGCAACGACTGCCTCGTGCCAGAGGACTGCGTTTGTTCACTGTTAGAACTGTCACTACAACCTTTGCTGCCTTCTCTCCAAGGCAGAGGCAAATATCTAGCAGTGCCCGAGCACGGCTGGTCACTGTGGGGTAAGAGATTATTGTTTCATAATCTGTTCGGGACAGCATTTGCTGTGAGCGAAGGGTGTCAAGGATGTGGTTGAGGCGTCCTTCTGTCATGCAGCTCAGGATAATTCCTCTGTGGCTGGCCAGTATTTGACTGCAATTTCCTTTGCAGCAAGGGCCTTGGTGAAAAAGAAAAGCAAACAAGATGTACTAAGTACTCTTTTCTTCCAGAGGGTGTTAGCAAGTGACAGCATCAACACTGATGCATGTAGAAATTTAATCTCAGTTGAGAAAGAAGAAAGGAAGAGTTAGTCTGTGTCCTTTGTTCACAAGTAGTACAATGAATTCCCATCAAAAATCATGAGGATCCTATTCCAGAAAATCAGTGTTTCTAAAGACTGCTTGGATTGTGTAAGGGGAGAATTTCATCCTAGCATTCATTCCTCCTAGCATGAACAAACCTTGTGCAGAGCAGTTTGTCTCTACATCATTGAGAAAATGCTGTCTTGTAGAACATGGAAGAACAGCTAACAGGTAGTCCAGAACAGTAAGTCTGTTTGAAATGTGTTGTGAAATCAGGAACATGAATATATATCAAAGCCAAACTAATAGCAAAACTAATATTTTTGGCAAAAGTGATCAAGAGCACTGGGTTCTACCTCTTCACTAACTGATGATGCTCGTACCTCTCAGAGTATTCAGTGCTGACATTCAGGTTTTAATTGTACAGTTAAGTAGTGTAAATCAAGAGAAAACTAATAACCAAAGACCATCGTTACTGTGGAGAATGTGCCTCTCTCATTCTGATTTCAGAGTGCTGACAGTAGGGTTCTGACATGAACTTTTCCTGCACATACTACTCTACTGCTTTATCCTGAAATTATGCCATCACTGAGTAGTAAATTGAAATAAATGAGCAACCAGATGCAGGAATTGGCCAATTTGAAACAATCAATCAAGCAAAGCAAGAAACTGAGCTTTTCACCTGCAGGTAGAGACAGGCTTCACAAGTCAGAAGCTTTCCTATGATCAGTTTCCAGCTCAGTAGCAAAATCTGAGACCACGTAAGGAAGGAAATAAGTAGTTATCCTGTTCTCTTCATCACCCTTTTCTACGGTCAGTAGCACTTGTTAGCTGTATCAAATACTCAGCTTAAAACCACAAAAGAAAAAAGATGCCCATACTTTAATAAGCAATTAATGATGTGACACAATTTCTGTGTTTTTACTACAATCTTTTCAGGCTCATTCTCAACCTGAATATGATCCAAGGAAAGAACAAGCCAGTGTTCTCAATGGGCAGTGCCTGGTTTTCTGAAAACATGAGGGCCATACAGCAGTACTACAGTGACACAGCACTGTCTGAAGAGTTTTTGCACTAAACTACAGTAGACATCATGCTAGATAATTCAGAAAAAGATTATCTATTTCTGTACATCTCTGAACAATGTAACCACTGAATAAGATCTGGTCTGGGAGAAACAACCAGTGACTGGTAAGAGTCCACTTCCAGGTTGTTCAGGTTGCACGGTTTGTGGACTGTGGACTGCCCGTGGTGGATCCTTATGCTGACAGTTTTCTCTGCCTGCAGTTGGACCAGATAAGGGCAGAGTACAAAAAGGCTTTCTTTTGTCAGAGTGTGGGTAATCTAAAAAAAAAAAGTTTAAAATAAACAAGATGAGACCCTTACATTGAACAGCAACAGAACATAAAGTGTATCATCTGACTAACTTGAGAGCACCTTTTTATTACTAGCTGTTCTTTGGGCAGTTGATAATAGGACACTATTCCTGGGAAGATTTTGGCATATACTATAACATGCTTCTGTGTTTTTCAGGAATTCTATGTGGATTTGTTTTTTAAGTTCCAGAAAATTCTATTCTAAGTCTGGCAGCTATTGATAAGAAGTAAAATGCTTGGGAGTGCAGGTGTTACTATAAGTGAATTGATTTCCTGTGGCTCAACTTCTGTTTCCAAAGGAATGAGGAATACTGAAAAAACACTTCTGCAGTGAGCTCATGCTTTGAATGATACCAGTAGAGAGCAAAGCTCTAAAAAGGGACAACTGCACTTGAAAAATACATGTGTATGTGGAACAAATAGTAGTAATTTTCCTTGATATAGTTGGAGCTGAACATGTTTGCAGGCAGAGACCTTTCTTTGTTGAGTGCTGTGTGATAGGACCTGTCAGATCAGCCTCAAGAATATTTTCGCTTCCTGCAATATTTGTACTGCTACCAAGTAGAACACGTGACGAACTTGGTACTACAGGAGGGACTTTCTTGCTCATTACTTGGGTGAGTTTTTGTTGACAGATGACCTGAAAAAAATTAAAATGGAGAATTATCTTGGAAACTTTCTTTCAAAACTGTTTGCAAGCAGTTATTTCTTGGAATTCAAGGCTGTATCACAGTTCTGGGAAGGGTGGGCAGGCAGTTGTTCAGCCTGTAGACAAACTAATTCAACTTTAGCTAGTCGCCCAGGCTGCTGTGGCAGCACAGACCTGTAGGCTAACTGTCCAAGGTGTTATGGCTGTCCTAAATTGATTCTGCAGCTTGTGCTGCCAGCAGCCATGACCATTCACAGAACACAAATTGTCTAGCTAAAGTTCGCTCTTATCCAGGTACATGAGCTTTGGCCCTTTCGGTATTGGCAGGCCTGCAGCAAGTGCCAATATCACTTTGAAAATGGTTGTTAGTGGTATGCTGCAGAGTGATCACAGAGCAGTTATCCTTATTCTTCAAGAAAAGGAGCTGTATATGCTAGAATTCAAGCTTTTTTTGGTCTTTGTTTCCAGCTGCCATTTTGAAAACAGCACAAGGAAAACCAGGTTTTTGCCATTTCACTGGGACATCCTCATGAAGGAGAGGTTCAAAGTGGCTTTCAAGTGGAGAGTCTTTCTGCAAAAGCAACAGAGTCTGCTGCTTGTAGGAGGGTAAAACAGGGTTTTGTTGCTTAACCAGTTGTAGATGTCCTTGTTAGTGACAAAATAAAGGGGACATCCTGCCCTACTGTGTTTATATTATGCAGTGTCAGCTCTGGCAGGAGAAGCAAGAAGACTCTTGTAAGATTCTCAAATAAATGCCATGTACTTACCTCTGAGTTCTGTAGGCCTGTCTGCAAAGTGTATACTTCTGAACCTCTGCATGCATTAATTGCTGTCTCCTGGGAAAAAAAAAACAGTACAGGAGCACTAGTAAGAATGCAGAATGCTTGCTCAATTACAGAGCAAGAACTTACACTGACACTGACAATTTACAAGGATGTCAAGTATGTCATACTGTTGGGCATGCTGATGCAGGATAATAGTGAACTGCATTGAACAACTTGGTAGCAACTTTGCATTTTAGCATGTAAGTGGGTGTAGAACCTGACTTTACTCCATTACTGCTTCTCTCATTTCAATTTTAAGTCTAGTTTTTGCGTTATGCACTAGAAGGGGAGAGCAGCCCTGTACATACATATATTGGGCTAGCTATAACATGTCCTTCAAGTATACACACAGCAGGAGCATCCTGTGTTTAGGATACCAAATGATGTCTGCTATAAGGATACGTCGATACTTAAAACTTTTTTCCATTTTGTACATCTGCAGCAGATTGGTTCAACTCATTGCCCTTCAGCACTTATGAATTAATCCATTTTAAATATCTCTGGTAGCTATTTCAGTCATTTTGAACTGTTGTCTGTCCAGTTATTTAAACAATAATAATGATTGTTTTTGATTTAGCAAATAGAAAAATAAAACCTTACTCAAAGAGGACTGAAGTGCTAAATTTTTTAGAGATGTATTGCCAAATATTCTATAAGCTTCAGGAGTAATAAAATGACTTGGACCATAACTGTGCCAACCATTAAAGTGTCATGCAAATCTATTTTATAATTGCAGAATATGATTGCAACATATAAAAATAATCTGGTATGCCTTAACTTGGGAGCTCACATAAACACAGCAACAGAACCAACCACACAGAATGGGTTTTGCATGGTCAAATGGAGTCAGAACACTTGTTCAAGGGCTGAAACATGCCCATGTAGTTTCCTCACTATGTCTATCAAAGTTTGATAGATATAGCTGCATTTATGGCAGTCAGATTTGTGCCAGGTTTCCTGTGGCAATAATGTATATAATATATAATATTATGTATATTTTACATGTATAATGTAACATGTAATATTATATACATTATACATTATGTAATAATATATAATAAATGCAGACATGCATGCAAACAGAGAGATAGCAAGCTGTATTTGATTATAGCTTGTGACCAAAAAGACATTACTGTTCTTGTGACCTCAGGTAGCAACTGATGAGGTTTCTAGAGGGGACCAGCCAGAATAGCTCACAGTATGTATTTTCTACAATTCCTGAATGAACTTGAGGTGCCAAAGGGTACTCTCCAGCATGTCCACTAAAGCAATAAGTTCAAAAGATCTTCTGTTTTGGACTGCAAAGATTGCAATCAAAAAATCAAGTAACAAAACTTAATTTTGCACACACCTTTGCATGCATCAGATTGTAGACTGCGGTGGAAATTTCCTTCTTACTTATAATCATCAAAACCCCATTTAGAAGGTCCGCACTTTCTGTAGGAGGGATAAAGCATTATAGATGTACCATGTTGCATGTATTTAGGCATCGTTGTATGTATTTAGGCATCGATATTTGCAATAAACTTCATTAATTATGCAACTGAATATTAACTTCACTGTTTTGCTGAGCAGCCAAATGAACTAAATTAGATCAGTTTAAATACAGCTTCTACCTCATACAACCTTTGGTTTTCTTTATGAATGTGTTGTTGAAGATCATTCACTCAAAATCAGTGTTTCTTACAGATGTCGATACAGACATGCACTTGCAGAAGGATTACATACGACTTTTGGAAGAATCAATTTATATACTAGGCTTCAAATATCACAATTTCTTGGCTGTTTTTTGTCTGGTTCATTGTTTGGTTTTGTGTGTATTTTTTTTAGGATAACCACACCATTGATGTTAGTGGAACTGTTAGCACACCTCGAATGGAACTGCTTATGCAATGGACATAAATGCTTAAGACAGGTCAATCTTTGTTAAAATAATACATGAGCTAATAATAATATACCCTCATTTAGCTGGCTATTTTTATGTTTTTATTTACTACATTATACTAAACAGTCTTGGTTTCCTACTTTTGTAAAAAGCTGAAAAAACTCTACAGCACTCTGACGATAATCTGAAGGCTGTTTGCCTTCCACTTCAGTTGGTATGCCATCGATTTAGAGTGCCAGAGAAATCTGCCCAGCAAGACTATCTCCATCACAAACCCTACAAAGAAAGTAAATCCTGAATGCTACCTGCAGCACGTGGCCTGTAATCTCGTTCTTGATGACAGCACACAGCAACAAAGTGGAGCAGTCTGTTCCTCCTGGGCAAATTGCTTGATATAAACTTCTCTGAATTGGCAGGCTGTAAGCTGTTACAGATCCCTGTCAAAGCTCCCAGTGGGGCTGTTTGTCCTGCAGCATGTAGGAAATAAATAAATACCAAATATATGCCAGTAGGCAATAAATACCAAAGATCCTGTGCTCTTAAAACAATATTTAGCATAAATTATTTCACATGTGTTAAAGCAAAGACTGTTTTTAAGGCAAAAGTAAAAATAAATTTATGCTCTTGTTAGTAGATGCGCTGGTGTTTGAAATGACCATAGCCACCTTTTGCCACATGCCACTTCTGGACAAAGAGCTCTGTACAAACAATAAGTCAAATTAATACCGCAGATATACGTGTATTTATTATTTCTCAATAATAGATGCAGTTCTACATAAAGCCTCGCAGTGTGTATCAGTGCTAAGAAGAGGTGCAGCCACGAGATGACAGTGGTGAAAGCTGTGTGAATAGCACCCTACTGTTCTACACAGTGTTTTTATTGCACTTCTCAGCCTGCAAAATGCAGAAGACCTTCAATCAGCTTTGTCATACAGAACTGAGCCAATAGCAACAAAGTCTTTCTTTGGCGCCCACCACTATGGATGGGGGATCATTCTTAGACTGTGGCAATTGTTACATCATGCTTTATACAAACTGTGCTCTAACTGTAACAAAAGGCAGAGGCCTGTTTGAACAGGCAATGCTGTTGGTGTCGTCATTTCTCTACAGTAAAAGAATTTGTAGGAAACGCCACTGCAATAAAAATCAGATGTGAGCAATAGAAAAATACCTTCAAAGGGTTTCTGTCTGCCTATGCTCTCCCAGCACAATATACCAAAACTGAAATTAAAAAAAAAAATCATATTGATTAGTTCAGAATCAATATTTATGTTCCCATCATTTCAAAGAGCACATTTCTTGATTTAATAAAGGAGTTTTCCTAAGTCTATCCAAATAATTCTTAATCCGAAGAGCTTCTTTCTCTTGCATTATTAAGCTTTGTTTTGAACTGAACAGCTCTTATAAAATAAATCAAGGTAGATAAATCAAGTTAGATGTTATTTCAATAGGATTCATAAGGATTACAAGTTTTTTGTTAACTACAGTTGCTTTTGTGAACTTCAGAGCATTCTGTTCTCCTTTCTCCATCACTTCTGTTTTGTTTTCAACTAATCTAAATAGCAACTGAAAAAGCAAGACATTACATTAGGTACTCACCAGCATATCAGACAGTTAACCTATCAAAACCTTGATTCTGACCCACTGTGTTTCTTTACTTCCAGCAAATTTTGCTGGAGCTCCTAGTATTTTTTTCTTTCCTAATGTCCTAGGAGGTATTCTGGTGATACCGTGATGTATGTGCATAATCTACAACTCAGATGATCTAAAACAGTTATTTGATTAAAAACCCCTCGGTCTCTAGACTAGAGGCAGAAGCAAAGAATCTACCAGAAGGGAGAAAACAGACTACAGATGAGTTAGAAGCAAAGCAACCTGTAGGGGAAGAAGCAATTCTATGATAAACTCATATCTGAACCACACAGTGTTTTACTCCCTCTTCTGCCAGGTTTCCACATAAAATGTGCTTTTACTTAAATGCTACCTAGGAAAATATTAATGTATGATGGATGTACACGTAGTTTACATGCACCAAAGCATTATTTCACATACAATCCTTTGGTTTCTTTACTGCGCTGCTGTCTAGATACACACCTATCTCATGCACTGGGTTATATCTAAGCATCTAAAATTAAAAAAGATTTACAAGTTGGAAATGAATGACAATAAGCCTCCACTCTTGCTGTGCAAATCTAGTCTCTATGAAAATGGCAGACGAATTGCACTGTTTATAGTTCTCAAGTGTGTTCCCACCTTGGCTCGGCACTGTGCATCCAAAAAGATGTTGGAAGGTTTCAGGCTGCAGTAGCAGACAGCAGGCTGGAGGCTGTGTAGGTAATGCAGCCCTTCAGCTACAACTGACAGGATCCTTATGAGTGACAGAAACGGAAGATCTGGGTACAGTTGATGCTGAGAAACACAAAGTACAGGTTTGTGTACGGTGAAACTGTTACTATTCACACTTTCATTTGACAGTAAACAAAAATACAAGACTGATTCAAATAGCAGACTGACTGCAACTGTGATTATTGTCCGTAATTTACATGCTGGTTGTTCTCTTTTGGGTTAGCTTGTAGTTAGTTTTGTCACAAAAGACCTTACATACCTCATGGATGAGTGAGTGAAGAAATCCACTGATCCTCAATCACCACCCCCAAAGTCCCTGGTAGAGGTAAATCCCAAGAGAAGGCAGGAGATGTTCAGACTTACAGCATCTGATATTTGCTGTATCCTGAAGCAGCAACTTCCATTCCCTGTAAAATATAACAGAAGTGAGTGGCAGTTTAGACTGCAGGAAATTTCAGCTAGAGATGGGATCATGGAGACTGTGGAAATGAGAGAGAACTATGTGGCTGAATACAGGCTAATACAATTCTACCACTAAAACCAGTACTATATCATCTTCCAAACAACCGTAAGAAAATTAAGCAATACCATGTGTTCTTTCACATTTTAACATAACGTGAAAGAACTCTGGATGCATTAATGGGGACGGCAGCAGGGAGAGAGAGGAGGCTGTGTCCCTCTCCTCTGCCCTTGTGAGGCCCCATCTGCAGCGCTGCGTCCAGCACAGGAAGGATGTGGAACTCTTGGAGTCCAGAGGAGGGCACTGAGATGGGCAGAGGGCTGGAGCAGCTCTGATGTGAGGAAAGGGTGAGGGAGTTGGGTTTGTTTACCTGGGGAAGAGAAGGCTCCAGGAAGACCTCACATTGGCCTTCTGGTTCTGGAAGGGAGCTTATAAGCAAGAAAGAGTCTGACTTGTTACACGGTCTGGCAATGGTAGGACAAGGGGGAATCGCTTTAAACTAACAGAGGGAGATTTAGATTAGATGTTAGAAGGAAATTCTTTACTCAGAGGGCGGTGAGGCACTGGCATTACTGCCTAGAGAACCAAGGGTGCCCCATCCCTGGAGGTGGTCAGGGCCAGGTGGGGGTGGGGAACTAGGTGGGCTTTAATATCCTTACAACACAAACATTCTGTGATTCCATGATTATATGAACGTAAGAACACCATCTGAAGCAGGATTTGGAATTCAAAGGGAGGAGAAAGATGTGAAATGCTGGATTTTAAAAATCAAGCTTTTCCCCATACTGTCCTCAGAAACTTATAATTGCAATATTCTCAGCTAAGTAGTTTTAACTAGATCATTGTTGCACATCATTATCTCTGACAAACAGAGTCAGTGCACTCCCTAAAATACCTTCATCTTGCCTCATCAACAGTATCTTAGGGTTATTCTTGGAATCTTTCTGTGCCTCTGTCACCACATGGAATTCTGCAGTGGCTAGGTGGAGCCCAACAGCTACTGTGGTTTGGTGTTGTAACTTGTGCATGTACGCACATCTCCTGCCCTGTAACCCTGACTTATATCCCTCTCTCATCCTATCGCTCTGCTCCTTCCCATGGACTTGCTGGTTTAGACAAGCTTCAACTGAAATCTCTTCAGGGTCCTCCAGAAAAAGTTACACCATACATGGCATGCCGAATATCACTGGTCAGAGTCTGCAGACATCATTACAGTAGACATAATGACTTCAGGAATAAGCTCAGCTTCTATAAATTTTGAAGAGAAAAAAAAAAATGTAGAGTTTGTTTCTCAATATAACTGCCTCCAAGCTGCCTCTTGAGTGGGGATTTCTAGGAAGGAGAGGTGTTTAGGGACTGGATGAACCTGAGCACACCATGATTGGTGCTGGTACCATCACTGCATGGTCAATGAGGTACATACTGCTCTGTAGTGTTCTTGCTGGTCAGCAGCTTCACAGAGATGCGAGTGTTCCATGAAATACGAAAGGCTTTCAGTGCAAAACCTGAGCCTGTCCTGTCTGAGGTAAAGCAATCAAACCCTCCTGGGCTATTACAGGCTGATTTGGGGAAAAGAATGACAAAAAAGTTCTTAGGCCTGTTTTCACTGCTGCCAAAGCATAGTGGCATTGTGCCACCTCTTACACACTGAACAACCCTATCCCAACCCTAAAGCCTTCCCTTCACCACTCAGTGTCAGATCTTCCTTACAAATACAGGAAAATTACACTTAACTGCAGAAGAGTGCTCAAGACATAACTTGCCATCCAGGGCTGTGAGGTGCTAAATAATTGCTTATTGTTTCTACCTGATCATTTGAAATATATAGTTATTATTAATAATATGTTTTAAAATGATACTGAATTATGTAGACAAAGAATTAGTATCTAACAGTTAAATATCTAACAGTTAAATGCCAGAAAGAAAGAGTTTCGCTGATTCTCATGAAAAAATGGGCAATTATTCAATATCTCATCTAACTACAATCAAAATGTAAATAAAAGTACAGCAGCTGGTTGGCCAGCTCAGCTTCAACACTGTTTGATTTTAATGACAGCACGGTTGAACCACTTACTTTTTAAAATTATTGTAATTTGAAAGCAATGACTACCTTAGACATTCCACTTAGACATGACTCTGGAAGACACGTTAGTAGTCTCATAAACTTAGAAAAGGTTTCTCTGAATTAATGTAAGTTTCCAGATAAGCCAGTTATCCCTTAAACTGCAGAGAAAAACCATGCAAATCTACAAACCCTGAGTAAAAATGAGGCAGTCAGAAGGCTGACAGGAAAAAAAAATCTGTCTCATATTGCTCTGTAATAAAACAAATAAACTTGTAAATAATCAAAATAATTTACTAAGAACTCCAAACATAGTACAAAGAAGCCTGTACAATGAATATGGGACCTAAATCATTCCAGAATGTTTCTACTTGAAATGGAATCAAGTAAAGCTGTAACAGTTTTTAAGCTACTGCTAATTCACAATTTAGATAAAAAGAAAAGCTATCAGCAGCTCCTGTTTTTTATTTGCAAAATGCAATTTATCTAGTGATTTGTGCAAACAAAATGAAAACCAGTTCAGTCTGTTACAAACCACATCGCATTGAAGAATATTGTTCCTCTCTTTGGATTTGCACATCTGCTTCCACACCTGAACTCAGACTGATTTGGTTTTAGCATCTAAAATGAGAGTTCCGTTATTTATCCAGGCTCTAGTAAGGCTGCTACAATAGTTGGGGGGACTAATGATGTAATACGGTACTGTTAAAGGAAGTTACAGACAACAAAGTCTCACTCTAACTCCCAGGTGATAAGTTCGGTATTTTTTCCAACAGTTCTGCTCTTCTGAACGTTTTTCTTCTTAGATCCAATTCAAATCTCATTATCAAATAACAAAATGTTTTGGGGTTTTTGTTTTTGGTTTTTTTTTTTGTTTGTTTTTTATGATTTTTTTCCAAGCTTTTTGCATTATTTAAAAACTTTGTCGTCGTCTCCTGAGAGGTTAGGGGCAGGAGGGAGATGACTATAAAGCCATTTCATACAATCACCGAATCAGTAAGGCTGGAGAAGACTTCTCACATCCCCAGGTCCAATCTCAGCCCACCCCCACCGTGCCCACGGCCCACGTCGCTCAGTGCCACATCCCCATGGCTCTGGGACACTCCTGGGGACGGTGACTCCCCCCATCCCTGGGCAGCTGTGCCACTGCATCACTGCTCTTTCAGAGAAGTTTTTCCTAATATTTTCTTATTTCCTATATTTATATCAAGTTTCTAACTTTAAAGATAACTCTAAAAAGTAATTTACAGTGAAGACATTTTTCTTAGCATGTGAGAAACTCTTCTAAGTTAAACTAATATTCAAATGCCCAAAAGGAAGAAATTGGAAGCAAACAGCAACTTACCTTTAGAAATACCAGCATAAAGACGACCAGTGTTGTAGTGATACTGCTGCAGATGTGAGCCTGCTACGAATGCAGTTGGAGCTTTCCTGTTCATGAGTCAGCAGCATTGTTATCTCGCCTTTCATTGGCTGCCAGCAAACATCTAAAATTTCCTGGTAGGACATAGCACTGTAACTCCTTGGTGACTGCCGATGTGTTTGCTTGGACTGATTTGTTAGCTGTCTGTAATTAATGAGACAGAAAAAAAAGAGGTCAAATTTTTGCTTTTTTTCCCCCCACACTGAGGAACCCCAGAGGGAAAAGAAAGATTATATAGCACTGAAAAATACTGTATTGTACCAGGTCCAATCATAGATGTGTTTGGAGCCAACAATCATCTCTGCAGTCGATCAAAGCGATATCCCAGGTATAGAATCCCCTTAAGCACTGTAAGTCAATGATCTTAAAGCAGGATGGAAACTGCCATTATCTTGTTAGGGGATTGGTAAGCATAGAGGTGATGTTCATTTGCAAAGGAATAAAGGTGAACTGGCTGGAAAACAGCCCTGCTGAAGGAGGTTTGGGAGCTACACTGGAAACTACACTGATGATGAGCCAACAGCATGCTTCTCATCATGATGGAGCAAATTGTATACAGGACTATTATTAAAAGTACAGTCATAGGAAGAGAATCCATTGTGCTTCAGTACACAAAAAATGGTTCAAATAAATACGTTGAGAAATCAGAGAGAATGTAGTGGGCAGTACCTAGATTGTCTGTGGCCCAAGAGCACACGAGCATAGAAGAGCAGGTTGAAAGAGCTAGTCTTAGGCAAAGGAGGAGGTTAAGTGGTGGTCTACTGCAAGTCTACAACTACTTGAAGATCAGTTTTGAAGAGTTAAATTCTTCTCCATAGGGGCAGTTTGCCACCAGTGGCAGAGGAAGGTGTTTCTACTTCTGAGGTTTAAACCAGAACAAGCTTTTCCACCAAGTGGGTAATGCAGCACTGGAATGGAGCACTCAGGCCTTAGCATCTCTGTCCTGTAAGATTTTCTGGATTCATCTGGGCAAAGCAACTGCTGATCTGACTGAGCACTGCCAGTACTCCTGCCTTGAGCAGGAGGCTTGGCTAGAAAATGTCAAAGATCCAGAAAACCTCAAGTTTAGTGACAACTTTGTAAGGCCTAATTGTGCTCCTGCTAGGCTTTGATACTGAGAGCTGGGATTGCTAGGCAAGCAGTAGAGACTTTAGGACAAAGCAGACATTTTGGTTGACCACATTTGGTTGACCACAAACTTGACACTTCATGCAGAGTGCCTTTATGTATAGCCCGCCTTACAAACAGCTTCATTGGAGACCACCTGTGGATTTGGGCCAAACTTTCACCCCCAAGCAGAGAAGGGAAAAATCATTAACAATTACCTAATCCTCCTATGATGCTGGGAAAGTCCCTTTTATCTAAAATCATGTGGCTAGCACTCTGGGGCTTGAGAGGAAGCACACTGTGAGTGGGAAGTGTGAGCGTGCTTTCAAGCACAGCGAGTTATTTCCTGAAAGCTGAAGCTGTCCAAACAGCACCAACTTTCTCTGTTCAGCACACCCTTCTGAAAGTGAAATTAATACAAGGGAGAGAGATACAGGTGAACAGGCAAAAAAAGTCCTGTAGAATGTGGAAAATGCAGCGAGGTGCTTCAGACACAGGACCCACTTTCTCCTTGACTTCAATATTAACAATATCTTCATTGTATCTTTTACACTTTTATCAGGCACTCATTAATATTGTTTTCCCTTATTAAGGGTACTAGCTTATCAGGCCCACACTCTACTATTGCAGAATCACTGCTGGTAAAAGTCCTTACAATTAATTAAAGAAACTTCTCAGGGAAAGTTTTACATAGAATTCAAAGGACTTAATTTAAAACAAGTTATTTAACACAAGCAGTCTGAGTTACTTCTGTATTCTTAGAATGTCACATGCTGGGGAAGTAGAATGCTGGAACAGTTCCACGTTGGATTACTTCTCACCAGTATTGTTTTCAGTTTAAAAAAACACCAACTCTAAAACAAAACTTTTATCCATATTTGGAGAAACCAGAAACAGATAGGACAATCTCTAGTGCAGATGTGTATTAATTAAACATTTCTTGCTACTACTGAACATGTTAATTGATAAGGAAATTTACTACTGTTTTACCTACACTTAATTTAGCCAGGGAAATTTAAAGTCTCTCACATATTCTGGAAATTTATAAATACTGGGCAAGGAACACATCCTATTCAGTATTTAGAGAAAAAAATTGAAAAAAAATCAGTTTGACTGTGAGAAGTAGGTTGTTTTGTTGTTGTTGTTGTTGTTGTTGTTGTATTTTGTTTTGAATTGGGTAAAATGCCCAAAATAAAGCCCTCCAGCAAGGACTAATTGATATGATAGACCTAATGACTATGCACTGATATCAAGGACAGGGAAAGATAGCGAGATCCTGAACCATATGCAGGAGGGAACAAGAATGAACAAGGAGGTAATCTGGAGAGCAATAACATGATTGCAGGATTCCATATTCACTGAGTGAATGCAATCATTACATGAGTGGAAATGCACATAGAATCTGACTAACTGCAAGAATTAAGTTCAGTATTTCAACTATTGGTCATATTTTTCAATTTGTTCATATTGAAAGGCAGAAACAGAAGTTTTGAGATTTCAAGGAGCAGATGGTGAAAAAAACTTATAAGCTATTCAAAGTGCCCAAAGAATATATTTTAAAACCTATTCATAGCAGTGCACGAAAGAACAGAGCACCTGCTTCTTCCGTCTGAACTCGGCTTTGTGGTTCACTTGCAAGCTAAAACAATGTAAAAAAATGCAAACACATTTGGTCTTAACCAAAAAAGGTCTGGAACCCCCAATACAGGAAAGACAGGGAGCTGTTAGAGACAGTCCAGAGAAGGCCACAAAGATGATCAGAGTGCTGCAGCACCTCCACTATAAAGACAGGCTGAAGGAGCTGGGCTTGTTCAGCCTGGAGAGAAGAAGGCTGCGGGGTGACCTCATTGCAGCCTTCAGTACCTAAAGGGGACCTACAAACAGGAGGGGAGGCAACTCTGTGAAAGGGGAGATGACAGCAGGACAAGGGGAAGTTGAAGGAGGGGAGATTGAGGTTGGATGTCAGGGGGAAGTTCTTTAGTATGAGAGTGGTGAGGTGCTGGAACAGCTGCCCAGAGAGGCTGTGATGCCCCGTCCATCCCTGGAGGTGTTCAAGGATGGGGCCCTGGGCAGCCTGGTGTAGCATTAAGCGTGGAGGTTGGTGGCCCTGCATGTGGCAGGGGGTTGGAGATTCATGATCCTCGAGGTCCCTCCCAACCCGAGCCATTCCATGATTCCATGATTAACATCCGGAAAGTAGGAATAATGATGATATCAAAAGAGTACTGTGGTTTAGGGCACACCTAATAATCAGAATGAATCTAGTTGCATTTAAATGTAAAATAAAATGGGAGCTTTAATAGTAGCAGCATTGAAGGAGGGCCACAGCATAAGACAAAGTATTAATAGAGCAAGGATGCACAACAGAAGAATGAGACAGCATCAGGAGGCTGAAGCATTCAGATGACCCAAATACCAAGGGCTCTGACGCATATTCAGTGAATTCTGCACTCAGTGGATGGCAGAGTTCCCATCATTTCTCAATCTCGTTATGCCAGTTCTGTACAGAATAATTTTTGGAAATGTAGGTTCTGAGGTGCCATTTTTTTTGCTCCTTGTGTGTTTAAGAACTCTTGTGAGACATGAGTACTTACATGTTTGTTATGGTTCAGGTTGGTAGGATTCAAGTGTTCATTATTTCACCTTCACAAAACTACACTGGAGTGCCCGTGTATAGCCAATGATGATATAACTGGTTGCTTCAGAAAATAACTCCAATCAGGCACATAACTTGCCCATTCTAAGGTGATACATCAAGACACAACATCGTGCTATCCATGCCATGAATTTACAGATAAACTACAGCTTCCCATTTCTTTTATTCTTTTGTTTAAAGACAATTATTTCTTCAAACATTTATGCCATGCTGTTTTGGAAAACAGCCATGAGCTCAATCTGTCATTATGGAAATGACTAAACAAAAGTATCACAACTACTGGCTGCAGTTAGGTTCTAGGAAATTAACAGTGACAGCAGCTCTGCTGATTAAGGGCACCACATAAATTTATTAATGCTTTTCAGCACCTTTTTTTTTTAATAGTGGAATCTTAAACAAGTACCATAAAATGTATAGTACCTGTAATTGTGAACAACAGAGTATTAAGAGCTTTGTGGAAGGGCACACTAGTCCACATCCCAAGAGTTTATGATTGGTTTTGGATCATGACATATTATGCACTATTAAAACAGGGTAGAGAAACACTAAAGCTCCAGATTAACTACATACCTAAAGAGTTCCACTAAGGCTCATGGCGAAATGACAGAGGCCTGGATGGGTGACCTTCCTGTCAGCATGTAACACAGGGATATAGGACAATGTGAGCAGACTTTCACAGCCTTTGTGAATACAAAGCAAAATGCAGGATCTTCAATTTGCTTGACCCTGAGCGTTGTGTTTTTCTACTTCACAATGCTGAACCATGAAAATGTAAGCAAAGAAATCAAGCAATGAATTTTAAAAAATCCAAGATCTTCAGTATCAACATTTTTATACCAATGTAAGGCCAAATTAAGTTTCAAATCAGTGAGACTTACTATGGTCCCAAATTAAGAAAGAATTCTGCATTTTCTTGTTCACTGGAAGATTAGAATACTGTTCTAGATGCCATCTGCCTTTAGTAAACAGGGAGGGGGGGAGGGGGGGTTGGTGTTCAAGTGAGGATTTTCAGTCAGCAGCCCTAAAAAAAATGGGTGGAGCCCATAAACTATTCCTACAGAAACCTATAGCACATGAGGGATGAGGCAACAGGATGAGGCCTCTGCATTTTTACTGACCGCTGTATCATCTTAGTCACTTTGTGGCCCTTCTTCCTGATTTATTCTCCCCAGTTTTCCTTCTATGGAGATCAGCACACAATCTTTGAGTATGAACACCAGATCTAGCTGGAAGACCATATTTTATCCCTGTTCTTTCACCTTTTTCTTTTGCAGTCATCCTTCACTTACTCCTCTCCATTCCCCTATTTCAGTCATAATCCTACACTTCTTCCACCTGTTTCTTTTTATATCATCCTGTCTTCAAATTAATGTATCCCATCACCTCCTCATCCCCTCATTCCATTCTTCAAGCATTAAATGGGTCTTTGTGTGAAGCTCAGCAGTAACAAATATTTGTCAGTAGGTCAGGCTTTTCTTTCCTACATCATTCTCCTTTAACTCAGTGAAGGCATTATGACTGTGGTACTTTTTCTGGAGATGCACCGGCTTTCATTTACAGTTTTTCACTGTGGAACTTCACTTTTTCCCCTGCAAATCTTCAGCAACAGATACTTTAAAAGCATCTGAAAGATGCAAATTGCTGTTGACTTCCTTTTAAATGTTTATATGATCAAGTCTACCTGTAGTCCTCTTGCACTTAGTGACATGAAAAAAGAACTGCGAATTGCTCCAGTAAACGTCAATGGACTTCCAGTTCTCTCCTTATGGTGAAACTGCTCTGCTGAAACCAACCTTATTGAGTTCATATTCTTTGAATTTGGTCATTAGCACACCAAACTGGAATCAAGTCTAACACTCCAGGAGATGAGTGCTTCCTTTTCTTTCATGGAAATCAGCCAAATAACACAAAGTATAAAAAAAAAAAGAATTTACCTTTATTTCTCAACAGTCTTAACTCAAGTGTCACTGCCCTGTGTAGTTCAAAGAAGCCTCAATCAACATACAACATTTTTAATTGGGCTAGAATCCATAAGTCATGTAAGCAGTGTGAAGAGAGAGCACCTAAAGAGAAAACAGCGCTTTTGTGAGCAAAGGTCTACTTACGAAACTTTGATCCTTTCAAAGTTATTAATGAAAACATTAGCCCTTGAAGTTTTAACAGATCCTGCAGTAATCAGGAGGTGAAGTATGAGATTTAGCTTTCATTCTGTTGCTGCCAAATCAAAACCCTTTGTAAATACGTTCATTAGAAACCCAGGAGTTTGTAAAAAAGCAAAGCATTACCTGTAGGAGACTCTCAACAAAAATATCTGGTCATCCAGGTGGAAGTGGCATCTGAAAATGAATGATTAAAATACACATTTAAAAACATCTCCCCTAAACAGGTCTCCTGAAGAACTGCTTGACTGGCAAATCTGGTAGCACTATGCAGTGACATTCTTTGAAGTTAAGATATGTGGAAAAGGTGCTGTTTTACAAGTTGCTTAAACCAAGTCAAAACTGGCAGATTGTGTAAGCACAACTTACTCTTGTTAGGGAAGACCTTTCTGCAAAATAACAGAAAACATAGTTGTAAGAACAGAAATGAACTACTAAAGAGTTTCAACCACACCATTACAAGCACTGACCTCTTGAAAAAAATATGAGAAATCTTCACTAAAAAGAATGAACTGCAGGATCCTGTTGGTGGGTTGTCTGCTGTTGTTTGTTTGCTTGTTTTTTTTCTCACTTTTTATGCTGGGACTGCCATTATTAAGCTGCTGTGTATGTTAAGTGTTGAGCATTTGCTACAGTCTGGTGGATCTTACTATATAAATGAGGGACTCGGGGTGAGTCTGGTTAGCTACCTACACATTCAGTTAAGAAAGTCATTGAAGATGAAATCTATCTCAAGAAGCATAAAGGAGAGCCCGTTTGAGATTATCTTCTTCAAAAAAGTTTATCATACCTATAATATTCAAATCGACTACTGAGAAAAATATTACTGCCTGAATTGTTTGCTTTTTTGCTTAGTCTGCTTGTTTCCAGAGATCTGCCTGTTGTCACTTCCTGATTAAGAAGTGACACACACAGCAATGTAATAAAAATGATGAGGGGGAAAAAAAAAGGGTATATTCATGGTTGAGCAACCAAGTTCTTATATAAGAACATATATAAGAATATCTTTGCCTTCTAACTGGGGATTTCCACAGTTTGCTCAGGCTGGTATACATGCACTTGCATCAGTAGTAGCTGGCTTTCTTCCTACCAAAAAGACCACGCTCAAATACCATATGATATAATAAATAGTATACATTGTTGTGAACATACATATTTGTATAGTTTATTTATATAGCATCTTCACGTCTACGTAGTACGACTTTGTAAGGATATAGGGTTATCTAGAACAGAAATACATTCCTTTGAGTGCCTGTTCTCTCCAGGCTGCAGAGTCAGATGCAGAGAGCCAGCAAAGAAATTTTCAGCTAAACTTTAACTTGGTCAGATTGAAAATATATACCTTTTAAATTACATATAATACCTATTGTCATGAAACATACTGAAGAGATAAAATGGGCCTGTCAGGCTGTTGTCTCTAATGCTAATGCTCAAAGTTTCTTCTCCTTTTTTTTAATTTTTTTGGTGAACCTCCCAGAAAAACAAATTATGACACACTGGTGGAAAAATTTTCTGTTATTTTTTTTCTCCTTGCACAGAGAATGCTTCACAGACACTGCAAGTTTCATGTCTGTGATGTCCTTCTAGAGGAAACAGTCTTAATTTATTTAGAGGAACTTTTTCACCAAGTGAAAAGCCGTGGGGGAAGAATCTGAAGAAGATTGGCTTCTCTAAATGGTTTCTAGCAGGCTTCATATGAGTCTTCCTAAACTAGGAGTTAATGCACTGCAATCTGCTAAGACTCAGAGATACAGGCTTTGTTCTTGTGCAGCAGTAACTTCAGTCATCAGGGGATAACTACAGTCTGAATTGACACGAGCATGGTGCTCAGACAACACTGCAGGTGGCTGACTATGAAAGCTGTCCTCAGGGCTCTTGGTAGACAGAAAAGCATCCAGGAAGCTCCCTTTGTATCTTCTGGGAATGAAAAGAATCATAGAATCATAGAATCACAAGGTTGGAAACGACCTGCAAGATCATCTAGTCCAACCACCCTCCCATTCCCAGTACCACAAGCTACTAAACCATATTTCGTGGCTCCAAAAGCTTGACTTATCTTTAAATAAAATAAATTCATAGTGCTATATTCACAAGAATCATGGAGTCAGAGAATCCTTAAGGTTAGAAAGACCACTAAGATCATTGAGTCCACCCATCAACCCATGGCTGGGACAGCTCTTGACCATGTTCCTCAGCATGTCTACTCTTTTCTTGAAAACCTCCATGGACAGATGATTTATTTTGCTTTCTTGCACCCCAGTGTAATTTCATTATGTCCAGCATACCACATTACCACTACTTCCTCCTCTTATCCTTTCAATGTTGTGGAAAGTGTGGCTAAATCATTTTCCTGCTGTTTCATCATTGGGATTTTCTGGTAAATTGTTGTAGGCAGGCTTGCAAAATATCCACTTTCATTTTGAGAATCTGGAATCTATTTTTTAGATTCAACTAAAAGCAAAAACTGTCCCTTTCAGCATTAATTAAAAACATGCACTGTAGCATAATCATTTTTCCTTTTTATACACTTTCTTTAAAAGATTAAACTCAAGAGGCTTGCCAGTAATGCATACATACAACAGAAAACAAGGAATATCACTGATTAAAGAAATAGAGCGGAGGGCTGACAGTTTGTTTCTGGCCCTAACAGGCAATTTGCACGTTGAGAACATTTTCTCCTTTGCTGAGCTATGCTGTGTGGTTATTATTTTCTCTTTCTGCTAGTTTGGTCCCTCTTTCCTTGTGCTACCTCATTTCTTCAAAAAGTTGTAAACTCCCATCTGGAGCACTGTGTCCGGGCCTGGGGCATCATGCACTGGAAAGAAGAGCTCTTGGAACAGGATCAGAGATGATCTGAGGGCTGGAGTGCCTCTCCTATGCAGAAAGAGTGAAGGATTTGGGTTTGCTTAGCTTGGGGAAGAGAAGGCTCTGGGAAGACCTCACAGCAGCCTTCCAGTACCTGTGGAGAGCTTATAAGCAGGAAAGGAACCGAGTGCTTAGCTGCTCTGATAGTGATAGGATAAGGGCTTTAAACTAAAGGAGAGGAAAATCAAGTTTGATGTTAAGAAGAAATTATTTCCTCAGACGGTGGTGAGGCCCTGACAGCCACCCAGAGAGCTGCGGGTGACTCATCCATGGGAGTGCTCAAGGCCAGGCTGGATGGGGCCCTGGGCAGCCTGCGCTGGGGGGGCACCTGTTGGCTGGGTGATCTGTAGGATCCCTTCCAACCCAATCCATTCCAAGAGTGAAATTTCACCAAAACTTTCTGATGAGCAGCTCGAGAACTCACTAGGAATTGCAAACAATTAATCTAACCAGATGTGTGTTAGTTTCACCAAAAAAAAAGTTAAAAAAAAAAAAAGTCAAATATTAAATATTCCACTAGTTTGGTGTTTGTGGTTTTGGGTGTTTTGTTTTGTTTTTTTTAAGTTTTTAAGTTTTAGTAAAAAACAAATAGTAAAAAAAAAAAAAAAAAAAAAAAAAAAAAAAGTGTTGTTCCTTATATTAACTCTATTACATATTTTCTATGCTGTCTAAGACAATTCCTCTTCACTCTCTGCAGGCCAGGCAAGCCAGAAAGTTGGGCACCCATGGGTTAGGGAGTTTCTGTAGCAGTGCTGAACAAACTGGTGTAAGGTGAAATGATACAAAGAAATACGAGAGTTTGAGTTAAAAAGTGCTAGAAAAACCAGTGTAATAATGGTGATATTTGCAGGAGAATAGGAGCAGGAGCTTCACTGGCCCATGTGAAACTAATTTAGAAGAAAACTTTCAGGAATGCTCAGTGAATGTATGTATTTATGGTACAGAGTACATGTTTGCTTGGTATTGATAAGTTAATCTATTTATCCCACATTCTGGGATATTTTTACACTTAGCTTTGAAGACCATTGCAAATACTGGTGCTAAGTTGGCACAAGTACAAAGCATTCTAAAAGGATTTGGATTATATTGCTTGGCTCAAAGGTGAAATATTTTGCAGGCATTGAATAAAGGGCTGTTATACTGTTAAAACTGTAAGAGCAGTTGAGCACGCACAATGGAAACAGTATGGGGCCATTATACAATATGGGGGTGTAGTTTGGAGTGTAGAATAGACATGGAATATTGTAATGAATTTCTAGAATTAATTGTAATAACCACTCCTTGTACCATAAATATGCACGTATTCCCTCTACAATAGAGATGTTTACCTGCCTTCGGTATGCAGGCTAGGAAGGAGTTATCCTCCCTTGGTCAGCCAAATAAACACACCTGCTCTACAACTACCTCGTGGTTATGGAGTCTGTTCCGTAAGTCAGCATCAGGTGTTCTGTAAAACTTGCAGAAATCTGTGGAACCAGAACGGCCGTGGTATTTGCGTCAGGATATGGAGAACAAAACAGGATGTAACTGCAAATGAATCGGACATAAACTTTGAGTGAAGCCACAGGAAGGCATGGAGAAGATTCAGCTGAGAAAGAAACAGAATATACTGTCAGTAAACATTTTGATGGGAAATATTTATTTCTGAGAAAATTAACTTAATTCTTTGAGACTGCAAGTTAGGGGACAGCTGCACAGATATAACAGTTAAGTTTTAGAGTGCCATGACATTTCAAAAGTAACAAAATATGTTTACAAAGGTAAATGTATTTTACTAACATTAAGCAGAGATGAAGTTGATGAGGCTTTTTATGGGAAAATAAAATAAAGTGGAGTTTCTCACACTCTTCTCAAGAGAACGTCATTTTACATTCTTAAAAAAAAAAAAAACCCTTTTCAAAATTTCCTGATCAACATGAATATGTGGGGATCACAGTGTTGGAAATATCCGAAGAATTTGTCAGGACGGTATCTATGATAAAAGCAGGTTTTATTCGCGATTGCGACGGCGGGCGTCCCGCGAGCAGGAGCATCGCTAAGGACGCAGTGACAGCTTTTGAACCTTGTCTCCCCATTGGCTGGGTACTCCAGGTTCACAATCTTAACACGGTCTACATCTGTTAATTGCTGTGTCACCTGGTGTCAGCCAGCAGCCATCCTGTTGTTTCCAAGATGTCTCAGTGCTCTTCCCGTCGCATTGATATGGTGATTTTCTTCAAAGTCTTCCTTAAACAAAGAGCACCGGGGGGAGAGGAGGGTGCCTTGTTAGTGTCTCTTCAGGCGCTTCCCTGGGCATCTCACCACTTGTTCTCAGATGTGATCAACCTCGTGCAGGATATTCTTGCATTGTGTATGACAAAATATTACATATATACTGAGCGTGCATTCCTGGGGAAGGTTCATCTAGAGGATAAGTGATGCAAACTATCAGAGACCCCCTCCAAGTAAAGAAGACTCCCAGAAAGAACTATGGCAGCGGAGGCCATGAAATAAAAAATTCTTATCTTATTGTAATGCAGAAACACCATTTGATTCCCACAATAGCAATAGTTACATTTTAGAGGTCTGAGCCCTCCAGATTAATAAATCCTTCTCTACAATGCTTCTGTGAGGGACCCATAGCTGCAGTGTTAATGCACAGCTGGTTTCTGTGTCCCACTGACATGACCAGCTAACAAGCATGCTACATTTGTTTGCTGTTCCTGCAAAGTTGAGACTGAAGTTCAACTTCAGAGCGCTTTTTAAAATTACTTATTTACTAAGAAATGTTTTTACTTCTGCTATTACCAGCTGAATTGAAGTCCCTGGCAGTGGCAAACAAGTAATAACTTAGAATCATAGATGTGTTCAGCTGGCTGTCAATTGACACACCAAAATTTTTTCCTCTGCAGCCACATTGCTCCAAAACCGCAGTGACGTTTAGGATTTTTGTGACCGAAATGCAGGACTCAGCACTTGATCTTGCCGAAGCTCATCCAGTTGGCCTCAGCCCAGCAATCCAGCCAGTCCTGATCCCTCTGTAGGGCTTCCTACCCCCAGGCAGATGCACACTTCCTCCCAGCTTGCTGTTGTCGGCAAACACAGCGGGAGTGCGCTCAATTCCCCCATCCAAATCATCAGTAAAGATACTGAACAGTTCCAGATCCAGTACTGATGCCTGAGGAGCACCACTTGCGACTGGCTCCCACCCA
This sequence comes from Centrocercus urophasianus, assembly GCF_019232065.1. Classification (NCBI taxonomy): domain Eukaryota; kingdom Metazoa; phylum Chordata; class Aves; order Galliformes; family Phasianidae; genus Centrocercus; species Centrocercus urophasianus. The sequence continues at coordinate 25,629 of NW_024885077.1, forward strand.
GGTGTAACCCCATTCAACACCACTCTCGGGACCCGGCCCCCCAGCCAGTTTTCTACCCAGCGAAGAGCGCACTCGTCCAAGCTTCTGCAGGAGAACGCTGTGGGAGGCAATCCAGGGCTTCGCTTAAGTCCATACAGACTACTCCACAGCCTGTCCCGTCCCCTGCTCGCAAAGGAGACGAGGTTGCTCAGGCAGGACAGCCTTTCACGAGCCCACGCTGGCCGGTCCCGGTCCCCTGGCTGTGGATCGCAGTCGCGGCCGTCCGCTCCGCGCCCTTCCCGCCGCCGCCCTCACGGCGGACGGAGCGCAGATCCGCAGCTCGCCGGCGCTGCTCCACCGCGCGGCGGCAGCGCGGGACCGCGGAGCTGCGCTCCTGCGCCGTGCGGCGGCGACCCGAGAGCTGGGGTGTGCGGCGCCGGTTCCCGCGGAGAGAGGCGAGTCAAAGGTGGGAAGAAGGGGGAAGGACGGACGTTTTTACAAGTTGGCGCGGAGAACGAGCGGCTGCCAGGCGCAGTAAGAGCGCACGGCTCGTGCGCTCGCAGATGGTCAGGTGCATCCAGGAGCCGAAAATAAGCGACTCGGTTTTTTCCCTTGTCACGTGGATGGCGCGGAGGAAGCCGTGCGGGCGTTTACTGCCGGTGGGCGTTCGGCTCGTCGGCCCCGGGCTGGGAGTCGTGGCCTCGAGGGCAAAATCACGCGTTCCTCTAGCCTTGGCTCTTGTGCCGTTGCTCCCGCTGTGACTGCAGGTACATCACGCGGCGGCGTGGCCTCGGCTTCCCCCACGGTGTTGTTATGAGGGTGGTTCGAGTTGTAGATATTCGCGCCAGAAAACACTTCTGTGCCTGGAAACCCCTCTGTTAGTATAAGGGGGAGTGCTCTCATCCTAAAGCAAACGTACTTACGTTTGAGAGATTTGTTTTGAGTATACTGCAAGAATATTAACAGCAAGTTTAACTTAGCAGAACACAAAACACCATTAGCTGTGCAGCAGAGCTCGCTGTCATTATTGGGATAAATGTTGCCCAGTGCTTGGTAGGTCTCAACAAAACAATTTCTCATTCACAAGAATTAGTGGGATTTCAAGCAAGTAAACATTTTCCTGATTTTTTTTTTGTTTGTTTCTTGTAAATGGAGAAAAAGCAGCTGATGAACTGTATATATACACACACACATTGTACTCCAAGCAGCTGCAGAACCCTGCAAAAAAATTGGTCTCAACAGTGTCACTGAAACTTACAGAGATATGAGTTTCATGGAGCTTTTTCACATTGTCTTTCACTCCTAACACCCAGAGTTGACCAGAACTGATTTTACAGAGAAGTCAGCCCATGTTTGTGTGTTTGATTGGAAGCAGGGCACTTCAGCTCCCAGTTCCAAGCTGCAAATCCTCAAACCCGTAAACAGAGATGCTGTGAATTTGCCACCCTGTTACTCCCTCTATGTTACACCTTTTCAGGGTGCTTACCCATTCGACAGCATCAGTCACCTTACAGAGCTCTGCAGCACTTCAGCACCATTCTGAAGTGAGGTGACACAGAACAAGTCCAAGATGTGGGGTCACGTGGTGATACAGATGCAATAACATGAGGCATCTGAAAGTTTTCCAGGACGTTTTTTTTAAGATGAGGAATAATTTCACCCATTGCAGACTGGTGAACAATGAAGAAATGAGGCATTCTGTCTGGACTCCTTTTTTTTTTTTTTCTTTTCCTTATTTAAATAGATTTATTAGTAACTTCAGATTCAAGTCTGTAAATGAGTATTTTTATTCCATCCTTTAAAAAAAAGAGTGACTCCTTTGTGCTTTGGTAATTTTGGAGTATTATCAGGGTTATTAATCAGTTTAGTCCTGGTTTTAGAAATGTGGTGATCTTCCTCTATAGAAAAGTGCAATAAACGACCTTTGTCCATTAGAAAGAACAATAACAAAAGCACAGAACCAGATCTCTGTGTTCCCAGGCATAATCATGTAAGAACAATGATAAAGGGGTAAGCAGTGAAAAAGAACAGGGTGATTCTGATTTTGCATTGAGGTCAGTCAAGACGCGTAGACCTAGGAGAGAGAGCAGGGTAGGGAGCAATGCAAGACTCCAGCGACCTGAAAAAAAACAAAAGCAGAACATGGGTGCAAATAGAAGAGGTTTGGTACCCTCTTTTATTCTTAGAAAATGTGAAAAGGATTTCAAAACAGTTTTGCAATGGATACTGGGAGTAAATCTCTCATCATTCCAGATCCTGCTGAATTCAGTGCCAGCTGAACATTTTAAAACAGGACTGACGATTAATTCTATCAATAATAACTTTATACATGAAGCTTGTACAACTCTTTCCTGGAAAGATTTTAGCTTGTAGATTTTTTGCATATTATCATCACACATCAGTGTTGGCTTGAGGAAAAAAATCCTAGAGTTAATAAATAAAACCAAGCTGTCCCGTGAAAACACAAGCACTCCTTATATTCTAGAGGGGTTTTGGCATTGGTCGCTGGCATTAAAAGTCCTTTATGCTGTTCCATTGTAGTCTATTCTGTTCCTAATTATTTAAGAAACTAAGCACCTTAGATAAACTCCCATCTGATGCTATAAGAAGAGAGTTGTGGAATGCTTTATGTAACTGTCTCTCAGTTACAAAGCAAACCTCTAACAGCACAGGCTGGAGAGCAGTGCTAATGGAGTGAGGTTTAGTCAAGAATGGAAAAAACTGCAAAAACCTGACAGTGTTTTCAAGTACGTTACATCAGATATGTGCTGCGATCATGGTTTCTGTCAGCCAGGAGAGTCTGGAGCAGATTAAGTGTTCAGCTGTCTGCTGCACTGACAAAGCAGACCTATGGGGAGATGAGATTTTGGGAAGCATCCAAGTGGTTTATGTGCTTTTTGGATGCTTTACACAGAAACGTTGCATGTTGGAATTACTTGAGCTGTAAAAGAAGATCAGTGCTTTTTTTTATTTTTAATAAAGCATTGTTTTAATGTTTTAGTTACTGCTTAAGTGAGGCAAAGAATGTGAGCTATTTCCTCAGTCAATAGTTGTCCTTGCCAAAGTCTGCAATGAACACTAAGCCAAGAGTGGTACTTCGTCCTTAAGATTTCCAACTATGCTGACACACTGTTTTGAAACCTCCTGCTCCGGTTGTCCATTCTCCTGCTAATTCCCCTTGGTGCCCCTTTAGAAGCTCTTCCAAAGCCTTTCTCTGGATTTCTGTATGTGGGAAGCCCAAATGTCTCTATTTACTGCCGCGTTTTTTTGCTTTGATTCATATACAGAATTATCTACCATCATTTGATGAGGAATAACAAGTCTCTGTCTTTACTTTGGTCTTCTATCCAGATGAGAGCCAGGCTAAAGCATACTTGTGGGCAATTTAGTATTGTGTTCAATTGTGTTCAGTTGAGAGACTGGGCAGAATAGTTGAGGTCTAAAGGGACTATGATGTTGATGCCAGTGTCACCAAGGTAAAGGACGGCACCTCAACTGCAAGTCTGAGAAATTCAGAGAAGCAAGTTTGCTTTTAAAAGTAGCAATACAGTCAGAGCAGAATCGGTAGAACATATCTGATCCTCGTTACTTGATCTTGGCACCACATTCTCCTCCCAGGCCCCTGAAGTAGGTTTTAGAGCAATAGTTTGAAAGTTGATCCATCCCCATGGTCCAGGACACATCAGTAGGTACAGACAGACAGTAGATACAGGAAAACTGATCAGTAAATCTGAGTGTTTCTGAGTACATCCTGTTTTCAGAAATCCCATGGCAGGGTCTCCAAAGCCTTCTAAGGCAGTTTGTTCCAGGCCATCCATTACATGGGTTCACTCTGCTGTGAAAGTTTTCCCAAGCACCCTGCTTACAGCTCTGCGGTGATGTTACAGCACTTTACCTGTGCAGAGCTCTGCAGCAGCCTTTTATGTTTTTAAATTCACTGTCATGCCTAAGTGTCTTCCTTTCTGGAATGAACAATCTCAATTCTTCCAATCTTTGTGTGGATCACAGAGTTCAGTTTCTCTTCCACAGTTAGCGTTATTTTCTGTATATTAATCACCTAGAAACAGTGTGTGGGTTGGTTTTGGAGTTGGGAATGAATCACTGTTTGATTCCTTTTCTGGTTTCTGGATAGATTTTGAACAGGATCTGAGGGCAACTTACAGAAACCATAAGAAATTGTGGTGCAGAGATCTTGGAGTGAAGCTGGATACGTCATGATATTTTCAACACGCAGTAATTATACTGTGACTATGCAACTCAGTGATGTTATTTAGCACAGAATTTACCACAGAATTGACCTTTTTATTCCCGCTGAGGATTTGTGGTGTTTTGCTTTGAAAACAACATATACTTAAATCTTTTTGGTATCCTGTGCATATCATATCAGGTGGAAAAAGTCTATACTGTCATTGCGGTTAAGCTCAAAAGTGTATTTAACATGCTAAATCTGTGCCCTGAGCTAGAACTAGCAGTAAGATTAGAGGGAATGGCCTCAGGTTGCATCAGGGTTCAGGTTGGGTATTGAGAACAATTTCTTCTCCAGAAGGCACTAGAATGGGCTGCACAGGGCAGTGGTAGAGTCACAAGTCACTTGCACAGATGAGATTTTGCTTTTGTAAATGGGAGTCAGATGTTTAGCAATGTGAGGGACTTAGAAGAATGTAAGTCATGAGAGGGCTGTCAGTCATAGCTGGGGGAGTAGAAGCAGATCTGGACCAGGGTGCCAGAAAAATTTTGCACAAAGGGGATTTGTTACTCAGACTGCTCCAAGGGTATGTAGTTTTGGAATAACTTGGAACAAGAAAACTACATTTTTTTTTTCCTTCCTTCCTCCCACCCTCCTGCCTCCAGTTATCTAACACTGGTTTGGGAAGACAGACTTAAATTACCTTTTTCATTCTCTAAATTTCTGCAGAAAATTTTTTCTCCTCTTTCACTACTTCCACATAATTACGTTGTCATTATGTCTTCAGTGCAATTCTGCAGTACTTGTATTTGGACACTGGTCCTTGAAAACAATGAGGATGTTGACTGTTTAGACCAGCACACTAATCTGGGTATATTTTAGATTCCAGTACAGTAAATATTTATTAGACAGTAAGTAAAATTCCTAAATAAATGAATGTTTGGCTAAGAGAAAAAAAGAGGAACCAATCTGAGCAGAGACAGGAATTTCAGTTGAAGTTATTTGTTTGCAATCTGTGGGAAAACAGCTTTTTCACATGATGGATTCTATGTTTCCAAGTATCCTTGCGTGATCACTAAATGAACTGTCTTCTTTGGAATGAATGGAAGAATTCTTCTGTAACAAAAATCCATGATCTTGCCTATCACTGACAGATACAAATGCATCTTCTAAATGCTGTGCTCGAGTCAGTAGACTAGGAGGTTAAGAAGCCAGCTGCTGATTTTCCTCAGAACAAAAGGCAGAGATCATTTTAAAGCTGCCCTTTGAAGAAAAGTCACTTAAGCTCATTGGAAGCTGGAACAGACACAGCCATTCTCAGGCTGCCTCCACATGTGGATGTGCTCCAGGTGAGGTCTCACCACCACAGCTTGAAACATCTCTTTTCTCTCCAATGAGATGAAGCAAATATATACATCTTGATTAATGAACATTTTCTACCAGCTGAGAAAGACAAATTAATGTAGTCTTTGGGCTCTCTGGGAGTGTGCACTTTCTTATGGTCTTCCATCTCCTTTTCAGAGATAGGCAGATCGCCTGAGGATGTTCTGGTGGAGTTGGAGGGGCGTTCACCTTGAGAATACATTGCACAGCTGAGAGCAGAGAGCTACGAAAGCTGTGTTACACAATCTGTCTCTACCAATAGTCAAAGTTGTCATTTGGAGACAGATTTACAGATCTTTACAAAGGCTCAAAAGAGCAAAAGACAGTTTAATTCGACAGAGAAACACCAGAAGAAACAGACATTAATTAGGGACATTTTGGAATGGGCCTCAGTGTCAATGTCTGTAAGGAAACTTTGCTCTGAGACTCCAAGCTGTGCAAGCAGTTTGCTTCCAATGGCATCCAGGTAGCATCTCCCTGAATGTAACTACTGCTACTACTACTATTTTTCATTCCCTATGTATTGTCACTGGAAGAAGAGGGACTATTGGAGGTGCGAGTGGGATGATGGAGCCAGAGGAATTCATGGTGACAGGGTGCAAAGGGCCCAAGGGGTAGGGAGAAGCTCACCCTCACATGAGACTTGAGGCATTTTGTCTCCTTTGAGAATAATAGAGATGTGAGTGTTCGGTAGTCTGGTCATGTGCTCTCTGGAACTGCTTTGCTTGGAGGACACATCAGTGAGAAACTCATGGGAACCTTATTTTATGTGTTTTATTACAGGAAGCTACACAGCTAAATTCAGGCCCCTCTTGCCCAGAGAAAGGTAAAGTGCTCTGCAGTAAGAGGCTAGTACTCTGCTTTCCTACTGGGAGTGTGATGTGGTGAAGTAGTGAATGCTAACCTGTTCACAGCAAATGTGACCAGGAGGTGTTTGAGACCCATGGAGACGTGGGCACTGAGGGACATGGGCAGTGGGCAGGGTGGGAGTGGGCTGCGGTTGGATGTGGGGATCCTAGTTGTTTCTCCAACCTTAATGATTCTATGATTCTATGATTCTATTCCACGCAAAAGAAAACTGGCTCTAAGTGACATGAGATGAACATGGGGTAAACTGATATTTGTGCTTATTGTCATAGTCAGTTTTTCCCATGAGATTCAGAGCTGTTTTGAAGGCAGTTCCATCTGGTTTGGCTAAATAAAATGCTAAAAATCAGAAGTTGTTGTGGAAATCTGCTTTATTCCCTATTGCAGTAATCCCTTTAATATCCTGCTATTCTTAGACTTCTTCCATTTTCTCCTTTTAGCTTCATTTAGTATACAGAGGTATGAGACAGACTATTAAACTGAGTGAAAAGACTTCTGCTGATTTCATTGGCTCTTCAATAAGAGCCGGAGAGCCTAAGTTAAGATGTGTGTAGAACATATGAGTGCATGTGTACAAAATACATAATAATTATTACAAGCCTAGGGTGAACAGCAGTGCTTATAAGCAATTCAGATTAATAACCACGGAGATGAAAATTGCTTATTTATCCAATAGGAAGCCAAAATATGAGGAAAGTTAGGCTCATTTTCCTGAAGATGCTTATTATTGATACGGAAAAATGAGTTTCAGCATTCATGTAGGCTTACTGACAAGATGTAGTTCTTTGTATCCCAAATTTAATAGAGATCATTTTTGCAACCTGAGGGCAGGCTCAGATGGCCTAAGCAGCCTCACATGAACTCTCTATCCCACACACTGCTGCCCATGGGCTCAGGAGCTCATATAATCCCACTGCTGGGGCTCTGTTCCCCCAGCAGAGCTGTGAATGATGCTGATTTGTGTGCCAGGTGTTGGGTCTTGCTGCCCATCATGACCTTGCTGCTGTGGGCCCGTTTAGTAGTGCCTGGTCTGCACCTGGCCTTGGTTATCCTCACTGGAGCTGACCCGTGTGTTGAATTCCTGGCCATGGACCTGCCGTGTTACCGGCTCTAAGCTGTGGTGCCTGTAAAATGGGTCTAGTCATAGGAGTTTTCAGACCAATATTCAAGGTCATTGTATCGACAGGGCTATTGAGTTTCATGAACTGCCTTCATCTTCTATCATTCTTAATCAGCTAGGAAGTGATAAAACGTAAGTCATGAGATAAAAAGTAATGTAAGAACCTAGTTCATGTTATGATGACTCCAATACTGTCATTGGAGCCAAAAGGCAAAGTGAATTGCAAGCAAGGAAAACTGACTTGGGGAGGATGTCTGTTTTTCTGGTGTTTAAAATCATTATTTCTTTATCACAAGGGTTATGATCCTAATTCTAATTGATTGTCCTCACAGTATGTTGATGCAACTGAGGGCAGAGAGTGGGTAGGATGAGCAATGAGTGGTAGGAAAAGGAACAGAACGACTGACCTGTTAATGCTGCTTATAGTTTGTGTCATCCAGCCACTATGTGAGAGCTCTGTCCTCAATTACATCATGGCTTTGTGGGTTAAACAGTGGAAAGCAGCATATGTTAATGGTCTTTGTGTTGAGGTTTTAAGGTTGTTCAAAGTCTAAACCTGCGTGATGAGATTTAATTCGCTGAACAAGCAAGAAATTTATGTTCCCTTTCATGACTTTTTTTTACTTTAAATGCAATGTTGACTTGATTTTTAAATATAAGCATTAATTAAAACAAATAATCTGGATATTTCTTGAATTAGTTTTTTGTATACTTCTCCTGTGTGTTTCTCTTTGCATACTCGCTTCAGCTCTCTGGCTAATAGCAGGCATCTTGCATGCATAATCCTTTTCTGTGGAGCTGCCAAAGTGGGAACTTGTAAGAGCTGAAGTAAAGCATCAGGGAACAGCATTTGTGTAAAATAACAGTCAGTTATACTAAATAGGGTGCAAATGTATAGGTACATAATGTCAGCAAGGGCATAACTTCTGAAATTAGAGCTTTGTGATTAAGTCTCCTGGTTGGGTCTTTGTTCTTATGCTTTTAAAAGGCATAGTATTTCTAGTGGTTTAGAAGAGAAAGACAGACCTAATCCAGGAGTGCTATAATGTAAAACACGCATGGAACTTTTTAATATATTGCCATAGGATCAATAGTAAGTGAATCAGTTATAAACTTATGGTTTATATATCTGGAAATCAGAACATTATGCTTTATCATTATGCGTAAACAGTGCTGATAGGCACTGTGCTAAATGGACAGTTTATAGGTTGAACTGGAATGTTGTAAGGTTTCTGTAAGCTGTGTCCTGTAGTAGGGAAAAGGAAATGAGGTAAGTAAAATGGGAAAAAACTTTTTTTTTTTTTTTCTGGAACTTTCTTATCTTCTTTGCAGTGTGTAGCTTTTAATTGTGTGTTCTTGAGAGAGGAGTAGTTAGGGGTTTTCCCCTTATCTTAAAGCACGTCTCATTAAATATATGAAAGTCTAAGCTCAGATGATGTCCCTGTTACACAATGCATGCAGGTATTTGTTAGCTGTGCAATAATAGTGTGCCTTCCTATCTACCTTCTGCAGGAACTGCTGCAGCCAGTGTTGGCAGCACGGTGTGCTGTGCACCACGAGTCTGTTGGAGTTCTGTTGTATTTTGTTGCCTCCCACAAGGAAAGTTCTTTAACTCACAACGTGGATTAGCACTTCAAATATAGGAAGAAGTATGTGCACTTCAGGATCTCAGTTCTACAGAGTACCTAAATGAAAGCTTCTGACCCAAATGACAAAGCAGTTCACCACAATGACATGTGTTTGGATACTGTAAAAAGTATATTGCAAAAAGAGCAACTTGGAATTTCATTAGGCAGGTTTTATCCTAGCTCCTCTTGGCTTATGCTACGTAATAGGGAGTTGATATAATGTCTAGTAGCGAGAGAACCAAAACCTGTTCTCTTGTGAATGTGGTGATGGGAGGAGTGCTGGCAGAGGATTCATTCCATCATTGTTACTTACAGCTATATAATAGCTGTATACTATATATATATATGATAATATATATATCTAGTATATATATATAATAGTATATTATTTCAGAAGCAAAGTCTATTTAGTGCCTTGCACGTGGAAAGTACTTCTTACATGTACAGAGCCACCTCAATATGAACTTGTTCAGCTGCTGGTGTTGCTCAGTAACTCACCTTCCTCAAGATGGCACTTCAGCATCCTGATGCAATCTGCTCTGTATTGCAGAAAGCATACTACATCACACATAATGTGTGCCTGAGATGCTTTTTCAGTGTATTCAGACCCGAATCAGAGCGGAGGCCTGTATCTCAGGAGCAGTCCCTCTGATGGCAGTCACATTGCATGCTCTCAGTCAGACAGTCCTTCTTCACCTTAATGCTTGTTGCTTGATGCTTGGACATCTCCATCTAAATTTGGCGGGTCAGTCCTGCTGTGAAGCTGCAGGAGGTATGGCTGTGGGCCACTTCGTACAGATGTGTGGCCAGGAGTTTTCTGAGTGTGTCAGCTGGAGTTCACAAGAGCTGTGCTTGGTTTAGAGATGACCATGAAATGCCCGCAGAAAGATTAGGTGGTATTTTTAATGTAAAGTAACAAATCGTGTTGATTCAATACAAATGTAACTGTATATAGCTTTGAAAGCCCTCAGGAAACTATGGAAATGTAATACTGTAACACTGGAATATGTTCAGTTTATATTCTGACGTTAATATATCAAGTGCTGGGATTTTTGGATTAGTCATCCAAAATCATGAGAAGTATACTTATGTATTTGGAAAAGAAGGCCTCTAATTACGTGATGAAAAGTCAGATGTTAATCATTACAGGTCTTTAGAAATGATTTGTTTGAACTGTTAGTATTAGCTTTTGAAGCTCTAAAAGGGATTGCAATCTGATTCTTCTCAACACTGTACAAACAAGCTTTGAAAAATATTCCATGCCCATGCAATGTAACTACAATCAGAGAGGTTCAGAGAGCTCAAGTGAGTAACCAAAAGTCACTGAAGTCTGGAGATAATCCAAATATCTGAGCTGCTTTTCATCCCTCAGGTCATGCTGCTGTTAACAAAGTGAGCTTGGTTTCAGATAGCTGTGTTCTGTTATTCCACCGTTATCTTTCCGCTTTCAACAGAAAGATTGGGAAACGAAAATTTTATTCGATGAATGATTGTGTTAAGGTGCAAAACTTCTAAATCTTTCTACCCACTGCTTTTAAAAATCAAATCCTACGTTTATATTAACACTTCTGATATCTAGGCATGGCTGAAAAGTGCTCTGAGAGGCACAGCATGACTGAATCAAAGCTCTGTCTGCCACTACAAGGCGACTGTGGTATTGTCACCGTTTGCCAAACACAGTGCTTTTGGGACTGTTGGACAGTGAATAGAGAACATCCAGGGAGCTATAAACAAAGTATGCTACTGAGTTCATCCATGACAAGAGTGAAAGCTTCTTTTAATCCTTTTTGGAACTCATTGTTTACTACTGAACTTGCTGTGAGCCTGTGGGTGCTATTGTCTGAGTTCTGTACTTCTTGCAGCTGAGCTTCATATGAGAGTCATCTTGAACAAGTTTTGAAAAGTGAATTGTTGGAAATAGCTGGTTGTCATTTACCCATGACAATGAGAGTTCCATCTGCACACTCCCTGTTTGATCACTGTGTGTGACATGAAGTTAAAAGCTGGCTTATAGCAGGAAAAGGATTCTTCAGACACTGCTTGGTATTTTGAGGTCTAATAAAACGCTCTGAATGGCATAGTTAGAATATGGGTAAAGGTAAATGAACTTGCTGGTGGACTGATAAGAAGAGACAGGGAGGAGGAAGTGCAACAAGCGACACAGCCTTGTCACTGTGGGTAAGGGCAGCATGCTGGCTTTGTCAGCATGAATGAGAGCGATCTAAAGCCCCAGAGCTGAAAGGTTAACATGGACTTACCTGTCTCCTGGAACTTCAGGGAGAAAGGAAGCTGCAACAAATACAATACAGGCAGGTTATGGTTTCTAGAATCTGTTTACAACTGTTAACCCAGTGTTTTGCACAAACATCTAATACTCATAAATCAATTGCGTCACATAGGATTGGGTAATCGCTGTTTGAGTAGCCTCACATCTCCTTTCAGTTCTCTAAGTAGATGCCTTTCAAAGGCATCTCTAAGTAATGCCTTTGGTGTAGCGATTGGCCCCAAAACAAACACATCCCAAAGAAATGGAGCAAGATGTGCAGCCCGCAGAGCCGCAGGCTATCCTTCTTCTCTTGGAAATCGATGTTAATTGTTTTATTTACAGACAGACATGAATTGGAGGACAAGCTTCTGGGCTCTCCCTTGTTAGAAGTAGAATGCAAGGAGATTGGACCAGCTCAGAGCCCTAGAAAAAAATTACATACTCACTTATAATTTAGCATTAATTGTATTTTTTCACCCTTACAGCAAATGTATTCTAGGAAATACAAAGGCCTACTAGAAAGGGAGTGATGTGATCCTAGTTTGATTGACATATTCTTTGCCAGGTTTCTTCCAAAGCCCTTTAGATTACTTTCTTGGTGTCTTTTCCTATATTACAAGCATCAAAATAAAATAATTATACAGGAAGACCGTTCTAAATGATCTTGAAATTAATTGGGATGCTTACCTTTGCTTCATAGCCTTTCCATTTAATGCAACGTAGTTTGGTCCAGACCTCCCTTAAAAACAAAACAGATGCTCCAAAAGTAAGTTTTCAGGAATGCTGGCAGGCAGCTTCTCCCACGAACAACCTCAGTCTCCTTGGTGTTTCAGATGAGGAGATTGAGCTGGGTAATTAACATGTATGATCTGTATTTACAAGCTGAAAAAATGTTTGGTTTGTTCCCTGACAACTGCCTTGCTCAACTCTAAATGAAGTTAAATGAAGAGGAAAAACAACCTAGTTTTCATGACAAATGTACTTGTGAAGGCAAGGGACTAGCTGGCTATGGCTGTGTGCAATCCTGGCAGCAATCTCTTGGTACCATGGCTGCAGAACTTCCTTCCGTCCCTCACTGATACTCAGCTACTCAGCCAGAAAGAACTGCCTCCTTCTGGATATCTAATAGGAGCCTTGGTTATAATGAAACTCTTAAACCTGAATTTCAGGCTCGTTTTAACATGTTAGTCTTCATGTGGCTTTTGAGCCTCTTTCAAAACCACATTTTTGAGGCGTTTAAATAAACAAAGCCGCTAGGTTTTGTTTTTAAGTCAAATGGATGTGGGGAACCTGCTGGCTTCCCAAGAGTCAGTGCAACACACTGTGATCTGTATTCCCAGCCTTTTAAAGAGGTTCCTTACAAGCAATGCCCAGCAGGCTAGGATGTGTGAGGTGACACATCCCGCCGCCAGCTGAAGCTGGTTGCAGCTGAAGCCAGCAAGTTTCCTCCAAAGAGCTGCTGCATCTGACCAACAGGAGTTGGCTTTACCTCCCTTAAGGCTCTTTTTCTGTTTCTGCCAGCTGCAACCAGTGAACCTGTTGCCCTGTGCTAGGCACTTTCTCACAGTTGCAAGCTGCTTCAAATACCTTCTCTACTCCGCTGAATATATCAATACTATTCCCAAAGTATGTTATTGAGCAGCAGACTTCCAAAGACTTTGGCAGAATCTTTAAAGGATTGGAGTTGCTATAAAGCAGAAGAGGTTTGGCACGGAGTTCTGCCTGACTCAGTTGTTCCATTTCCCAACAGTCATAGATGTGAGCTCTCTGCTTCATGGCGTGCTGCTTTTGATGGGGTCACACCCACGCACAGGGGCACAAAGCCTGCTTTTGCAAATTTAAAAATGTATATTGCTTCTTCGCCAAAGAAATGAAGAACAGTGAAAAATCTTTTGGTAAGTCTGAGTAGGGACTTCCGTAGTGGAAAAAACCCCTAGCAATGTATAAGTCATCTGAAATACATAGCAAGAGTTGGATCGTGAAGTCACCACCCACTTCCCAGCACATTCAGTTAATTATTATTTCTAGATGGTTAGGAAGAGTGGGAGAGAGTGGATAGATGTTTAACAGGATGACCTACTAAAGTTCATGGGAGTCATTTCTTGGTACAGAGTAAAGATAAGATCAGAACCAGTGGGACAAACATGCCTCTGGAATAAATGCAGCATGCAAATAGTTTTAACACTAAGTTGAACTAATTTGCTCCAATAGACTGCTCGATTTACTTATCCACAGATGTGTTAGGAAATAAATACTCACATACGGAAAAAATATGCATATTTTCAGTAGAAGCTGCTGGAGAGAATCGCAATGTCCTGGAGAGACATGAAACTGAAAAGTAAGGGGTCTACAAAGATGGAGGAACATGTTCTCGTAGGTTGTTCCTATACTGTCCTATCACACAGTGACAAAGGTTTTTTTACAAGCATTCATCTGATAGTCAAACCTATGTGACACTCTGACAGACTCCAACACTTGACCTGACATGTAAAGTTTTGATTCAGCAATGAACTTGAGGATATTCTTTGTACTGAGCATTGCAGCAAAACCACTCCTCAGCAGAAGCACATGATCACATGCCTACCCTCAGACATGGGTTCTTTTGTAATCACACTTATACCTGAATTCAAATTGAAATCCTTAAGACAGAAAAGGAAAGAAATTCAGGGTAACCTTTCAAGACTGATAGTGAAAGTTCTTGTTACTTTGCAGAGCTGCTTAAGTGCAATTTTTAATTTTCTAAAATAGCTGTACTTGATATTTGCAGACAGTTAAAACATCAGGCATTTTCATGCACTAATAGTAGAGGTTTTGCTGAATTATATAGAATATAATATGTAAAATATTGTATAAAATATTTTAATTTGAAAATTCCTTTTAGAAAGAAAACATGTTCCTTTGCATGATTTTGCAAAGGGCTGGGCAAAAAAAATCTAGGAATTAAAGCTTGTGTTACAGCTATCGAAGGCATCAAACACAAGTTGAGAAGTGACACACGGCTCATTTTTGTTACTGAGAGGTTTATATAAATATGTTTTCTAACTTTTTTTCCATGGTCACAAGCAGAAAGTACTCTGCCCTGGTGAGGCCTCATCTGGAGCACTGCGTCCAGTTCTGGGCTCCCCAGTACAAAAAGACAAGGACCTCTTGGAAAGAGTCCAGCAGAGGGCCACAAAATGGTGAAGGGCCTGGAGCATCTCTCCTATGAGGAAAGGCTGAGTGAGCTGGGTCTGTTCAGCCTTGAGAAAAGAAGACTGAGAGGGGACCTGATCTGGTAAATATCTGAGGTGTGGGAGGCAGAGCGGCCAGGTCGGACTGCCTTCAGCAGTGTGTGCAGACAGGACGAGGGGGAACAGCCAGAAACTGCAGCATGGGAAGTTCTGCACGAATGTGTGCAAGAACTTCTTCAGTGAGGTGACGGAGCACTGGAACAGGCTGCCCAGGGAGGTGGTGGCGTCTCCTTCTCTGGAGATGTTCCAGACACCAACTTGTGCGACCTGGTGTAGGGAACTGCTTTGGCAGGGGGTTGGACTCGATGATCTCTGGGGGTCCCTTCCAACCCCTGTGATTCTGTGATTCTGTAAAGGCTTTTGATGTAGCTCAGTGGGCTTTGTAGGAACGAGAAAAAGGTAGGGAAGCTGGGAAGAAGAATGCAGATATAATGTAGACCACGAGGGAAGGTTGGCTAAGAGACAACAGATGGAGGGTGAAATAGTACCACAGTGACTTAGTTGGCATTGTTAGCCTGAAATGGAGAAGTAAAACTCAGAAGAAAGGTCATTAGGAAAGGCTGCTTTCCCAGGGAGCCTGCATGCGAAGTGCAGTGTTAAATTGCATTGTTGAAGCAGACACATTTAACAGTTGGCTCTCCCATGCTCAACATCCTTGGCAGTGTTTACCATGTGTAATAATGGTGGGAAGTACTTTGGAGATCATGTATGTTACCTTGGTGCTGCTTAAAATCCTGTCTTTTTCAGGCAAGCTCAGGTTCAGTCCATCCACTGGCTGTGTATGTACTTCATCTCTTTCAAATATGCTTAAAAGCAGCCATTTCTTATGCAAACCCAGGAGTGACCTTGCATAAGCTCTTCTTGTATATACTTCTTTCCAGGTGAGAGAATAAGAGCAGATCGAGATCTGACCAGGGTATGGAGTGCAACATGAGCTCTCTGTGCTTCTCTGCTGTGTTTACTGAAGGTCACCTTCCTCCTTGATGTACAAGGTGAGAACACATTTCCTCCCACACACTAGCCCTTCAATTTTACTGAAGTTTCTTTGTGAACAAGAAGCATTCAGAAAGTCTCCGAGGCTTTCCAGTCAGCTTTTTTTCAGGCACATGGGTGACTGCATTGGTCTGAAAAACAAACTGTGCAGTGCTTCTGCATTATCACAGAAGTTCACGCTTTTGCCCAATTCCTGCATGTTGTCTCACACTATGGCACAAGTCCAGATGAGGAAGCTTAGCCAGAGCTAGCTTGAGCTTGAATCTGAGGTCATCTGCGATAGCCCTGTTAAAACATCAGCTCAGTGCTTGGTAACAGCAAAGAAAACCCAGTGCTACGAAAGGATGGGAGCCAAACCAGAAGGCTGCTGCACAACCCCATAGCTCATCTGTGCATAGAGAACTCTATGCTACACTCCTTCTCTCATGCCAGGATATGAAAAAAGGGAGAGGTCTAGAGGTTGATGGAAGGTACAGAACAGTTTATGTCTTGGGAATAAGTCAGAATAGGGCAATATATTACAAACATAAGTATATTTACAATTTGTGCATTGTAAATATATTATAAATAAGTACATTGCTTGTAGATTTTCAAATGGAATGTATAGAGTTGCAATCAGACATTCAACTCAAAGGAAAATGTGACCATGTCTCCCTACTAGACTTCCATAAGACCAATCTTACCAGAGAGAAACATGCTTTGTTTCACAATCCAGCCTTATTTGCACCATCGCTTTTGGGCAGTATGTACATTTGTGAACAACTCTTTTCAAGGATGAAGCACGGAAAGAGAAAAATTGGATCAATAATGAGCACCTTGAGAACTCACCAGGAATTGCAACCACTTCCATCTAACCAGACTGATGCATTATTTTAACAAAAACGTCAAATATCCCACTAGCTTTGTGTTCATGTCGCCTTCTTTTTTTATGTTTTAATTTAAAGGGAAAAAAGTGTTATTATTTATTTGTGTTTATTATATATTTTATATGCAGCCCAAGACAACAACTCTGCATTCAGTGTGGCCCAGGTATTCCGAAGGTTGGATACCCGTGCAGTCATCAAGCTCTTTTGGTGGAGGTTTTACTCGACGATTGCAATTTATCATTTTCAATCCAGACAAGTACTGACTTCTGAGAATCAGAAGTATGTCCTCCTTCTCGTGCCTGCAGTTTCTCTATAGACAAGCAGAAAAATTGGGACATGCTGCAGTCAGTCTGACAGCTGCCGAAAATGCGAGTGATTCATAAATATGTTCCTTCTGTGTGATGATTGTTGGTAAGGGTGTAGGACTAATCTGGAGCCTCTCGTCACTAGCCTAGAAATAGCTGTTTGGTTTATAAAGGCAAGACCCGCAAAAAGCAGACCAAGAGCAAAAAACTGCATGTGAAGCAGGAACAGCAAATTTTAGTGAAATAGCTTTGGAGGGAGAGCTGGGAGAACACCTTTGTTGACATTCCTAAGAAAACGATTTAAATGAGATTTTCAGGACATCATGGCTCTTATTCTGCTCGATGCTGAATGGATAATTCTCACCACAGCAGCACTGCATTATTCCTTTTCATATGCTCAGTTTTGAGCTCTGCTGTGAGTGAAAATGGACAACATATAAATGTGGAATTGCACAGACCACCAGGCATTTCTGACACAAATACATTCATTACTGAATAGCTTTATTCTTGTGCAGTCATCCTGCCTTTTTACTGCAAATCCACTGTGCCAATTCAGAGTTCATAGAAAATATTTCACATCCAACGTGACTCCAGATTACATGTGCTATCTTACAGCAGAGGGCAGCTCCTTTCATGTTCCAGCCTCCTTAAACTAGTTTAGGTGACAGTTACAGACGGGAAGCCTTGACCTATGAAATATTTTTGTTATACTTTAATGCATTACTGTTATACTGTGACTAAGTGATAAGATTTTCTCTGGAAAAGATACAGGTTTGCCCAGGTTTATGCAGAGCAGTTCCAATGGACTTTAACTTTCACACCTAGCAGTCAACACTGCTGCAGGTAGTGCTGTCGTGAGAGGGAAATTGGGCCCTAAGAAACTTATTATGGAAGTATTACTTGAGCTGATCTTTCAGTTTGCTTTGAGCCCTGTTTGAAGGAAGGGACTTGCTGCTAAAATCTCATAGAACTTCCTACATATTTCTAAAGTTACAGGGGAAATAAAACGCTGCAGTCAGGTACATCAGAATTAGTGAACTGGATTTGAGCAGCATCCACCTCTCACAGCCAGTATCAGCTGCTTTGAGGATGATGAATGTCAGCCCTGCAGCTAAGAAATTTGTGAGTTAACTAGCACAGTCCTTTGCTCATCCCCCACAGACAAAACCGGTGTGTTCTGCTGCAGAAATGCTTGTTTTTCCTTGAGAAAGTCTACCATGTTGTCTATTTCAGCTCCTTGTACTGCTTACTCATTTTCCAGTTTAGAACTGTCTGTGTTTGATATTCATTGTTTTTGCCTTGAGAGAAAACATACGGAAAATACATCCAGTGCTCAGAGGCTCTTGTTTCAAGGGTTCTTTGTCAGTTCTTCTTGTTAGGAAAGCAGGAATGTCACCCTCTGTGGGGTGTTTTGTGCTTTGCGTGTATGCTTTCTAGGCTGCTCAGTCTGGCACATCATAATGTAATGCAGCAGCAATTATACTTCACTATTTGTTGCCAAGTACCAGTATAGGTAGAGAGCACATGGCTGAACACTGACTATAGCACAGCAGAAATTAAAAGCCCATTCTCTCATCCTGCACTCTTGTAAATGTTTATGAATATATTGACATTAAGATAAGAGGAAAATTTCCTACCAGCTTCATTTGCAGTTTAATCTTTGACCAGGTCATAGCTGCTGTTTGTTTGGAGTGAAAGTGCATGTGTTTACCTTTTCCCTAAACCTCATCCATCTTGAGATCATCAGAATTCTGAGTGCAGCGCATGGGAGCTGAGCTCTCCTCTGCTTGTTGTACTGAGGAACAGGAGAAGCCTGGTCCCAACAAGCACGGAAGGCCGCATCCCTTAAGCCAAAGGACTGTGCCTCTTCACAGCCTACATTTTTTGAAAGGAGGCCTATGTGCTGGGAGGTCCCAGCATATTGGATTTGGTTGTTGTCACCATACACTGTGATCTGGGGAGAGGACAGTGGCCTTGGCCTCTCTCTAAAGCTTGGCTAGGGGAAACACATGAGTAGCCATCCAGCCCATTGCTTCTGTACACGGACTCGTTGTATTTCTGTGAACTACTCACTGCTATTTCACAGCACAGTGGGCCATTTTGCATGGGCTAGGAACATCTTCTTCAGGGAGTTTGCACAGTGTAGCTAGATCTTTGCTAACATTCTCTATTACTGCTTCGTTAGTTAGCTTGGGTAAAGAAGGTTGCCTTCAGCAAGCACTAGAGTGCCCAAACAAGGTTTGACTGCAGTTGCTGAAGGTACAGCTGCATGAATGCAGGCAGTGAAGCTCCGTCGCCCTTCTGGGTGGTTTGATCGATTCTCACTTCCCCAAGTTTATTTCTTAACAGATGTTTCCAAGAGGCATTGGTGGAAGTGGGAGATGCCTCTGGACAGTGAAGACTGGCTTGCCCCCATGGTTTGAGGAAGACCACCCTCTGAGAACAGACAGGGAGATAATGACTTCAAGCTGAGGGCAGGGGAAAAAAACATAAAAGTCATTATTTTTAGAACAGTTCCAGCAAAATACAAGGTTTTGATCTTTATTTTCCTCAAACAATTTTCAAGGGCACTAGACAGAACCATGGCAATCCTTTATCTGACTGGGAGGTCAGTGTCCTTTTGAATAACAGGTGAATATGGTGAACTTTTATTTCTCTCCTCTTGGACTCAGCTGCATAAATACTGCAGAAAAAGCATATATACAGGACAGATACGGCCTTGGCAGGGGCACAGGAAACTAGGGCACAAGCTCCGGGTCAAATTTTTCTTTAGAGAATGCCATGTGAATGCACAAACACGTGTAGGAAGTCACAAGAAGAACTGGGTCTCCCCTTGCAAAGTTTCCTAAGCTGCTGGTTGTTGTTTTTTTTTGTCAATCCCAGCAATCCTCTGTCTTCCCCATGGCTTCCTTCATTACCCAAGTCATCCAGCAAAACAGTGCACTTCAGGGATCCAGCTGTTGTCAGAGATGGTATGGCCACAGCCTGCCCCTTCTGATAGACTGCCAGGACATCTTCAGGGAACATTCTGCTGGATTATTTTTTTTCCTTGCAAAATGAGGTCCAGATTGTGTTGCTGGTATCAAATGTGGGTTTAGTTTGGCTGAATCTAAAAAAAAAAAGGTAAAACGTTTGAGTATCAATGTGACACCATTTATCATCATTAAATATGTAGGTATTAGTTTTGGTAAGTTAACATAGAGTTTTGTAGGTGAAAACTTTCCACTGTAAAAGTGGAGATCATTTTGGCAGCAGGAGTTAAGCTGGATTTCAGATACTGCCTGGAGATCACAAAGAACTGAAACAATTGGTCAAATGTTTTAATATTTGTGCAAGGCTTTGCCTCATCTGCAGTGGGGAGGCTGGTGGGAAGTACTGAAGCGCTTAGAAATTCCCCCTAAACAGAAGACATGCAGAATTTAATTTTTTTTTTGCTGTAATTTAGAGAAACACTAAAGCATCAAAGCACTGCTGTGACCCAGAGGATCACTCTGGGAGTGTTCCTGTGATTATTGAAAACCAGCAGAACATGAAGTTCTAATGTGCAAAACAATGTAGTGTGCTGTGATAATCTGGCACCTTACATCTGGCCAGAGGGGAGGGTGGTGCGAAAGGTTCTGAGACGCGTCCTGCCACCAGCTGTCAGGATCAGAGGGACGAGCAACACATTCTGACACTGGGGAAGCATTGTTCCTTCTGCTCCCCCAAAGCAGAAGGCAGCAGAAACAGGGCCATTTGACAGGTTTCACCTGTAGGCTATGGGTGGACACAGCTTCTTGGTGACATGAGATGTTAAGTCACTTGATAACAAGGAAATCCTTTGCAACAGGCGCAAAAAGAACAGCGTTACAGGCCTGCTCATGCTTTTTGGCATGCTCTTTGCATTTTACCTTGGTCTAAGGTGATACTGACTTCTTCTGGGAACTGTATCAAGGCTGCTCAAAAGGAAAACAAACAGACCTTGGCAACAAATGCACCCAGGATTGGCAGTCCTGTGAACTGTATGTATGACTTGAAGGTGAAGTGAGCAGCTCCCAGTGAAGGCTGTCCCTGTGCCAGCAGCCCCAAACCTTCTTTGGCCAGGACCAAAGTGTGATGCAGTGTGTTTTGAATTCCCCTCTGCACAGTGATGAGGAATCGTTTGCCTCACTACTGTTGCAATATGTGGAAGGCTTGCTGATGTGGAAGCCAGTGTAGCCCTCTACCTCCATGTTTCTGACTGTACAAATGAAGGTAGAATTGATTCTTTATGTTATCTGAAGGCAGTTTGTAATGCTATGGGTCTTCATTTCAAAAAAAAAAAAACTTTCACTTAAGAAACTTTTCACAAACTGTAACATAAACATTATATTGCTTTGGTCAGACCATTTCATGTTTTAATCTGGATTAGTATTTTTTCTGGATTGCTTGTTAGAGGCTACAAGTTACTGTATTATTTTTGGAAGAGGGAGAACGAGAAGCCCATACAAAATTAGCTTTGATCTTCTATTTGCCGGATGTCTACTTGTCCCACATGACACGAAGATGTGGAGTCCTCGGCGCTGAGCCGAGCGCAGTGCCAGGTGCCTCAGTGCAGGCATCTATGGACTGCTGGAAGGCTTTTTTCCTAGAAAAATCTGAAGCCCTCTAAAGAGGCTGCATAGTGTGTTTGTCAGTTTATGCACAGAAGGGAGCTGGACTGCTTGTTGAATGCATGCTCATACACAGCTATGAACAGAGGTAATGCAAAGTCATGCTGGAGACCTTACGTACGAGCTTACTTCCTGGGCATGTATTAATCTGAATGATACTGCTTGCAATGAGTAAGGAAGAAAATGCAGCATACCTTTGTAGATCAAAGGCTGGCTGCCAGCAGAACTGCAGATTACACAGACTGACTTTGGAAAGACATCCTGGTCTTTCTAGCAGATGTAATGTTAAAGAGATTGTAGTTTTCCTAAACCTAGTGGGAAACGAAGAGAGCATCTCATCTTGTATGCAGAGGTCAATTTTTATTTCTGCAGATGTGCACACATAAGTATTCCTGATTTTACTGCTTATAAAGCCTGTCAAGCCATTGAATGGTTTCCTGTTGCATCTATGCTTTGAGCAAGTACTGACTAGAACACGTTTGTTCTGAAACTTTTGACATGCAATATGGCAATATATTGAAGATACCTTTTGAAAACATTAATAACAGGACAGTTGTTAAGTCACCTATCCTAACAAATGCCTTCGTTTCTCTGGCAATTTAATTTGTCTGGACCGATACTGATCACGCTTGTTATCTGCCAGTAAACATATGCCTGGATTGTGTGCATAAAAGCCTTTGCTCATGTAAAAAAATATCAGTACAATGTATTAAGTATATTACTTAATGGTTCTGTGCAAGTGCTACCTTGGGCAAAGGCCCAGACAACTTGAAAGAGACCTTAAGGAAAAAGAAACAAACAAAATCCCCTCAGTTCAGCATACTTATTTACGGAGTTGGATTATGAATGGAGTCAGCGTTAGCTAAAATTGATGTGGAACAATGGCTTTGTATTTGTCAAAAACGTGATTCTGGTATAATCAAAATATGTTACACAGCATCACACTTTGATCTGGGTCTTAAGAGCGTAGAATTTGCTCAAGACTTGTTTTCATTTTTTATACAACATTGTTGAAAGAAAAAATCTTTGAAGTAAGGAGTTTAATTCAAATGATTACATCAGAAATAAAAACTCAGATCAGGGATCTCTGCATAGAAGAGGTCTAGGAGATGCTCTTCTGTTGAATAAGCTCTCGTATTCTGTACTTGATTAGTACCAAGCTCAATATGTGTTGAATGCAGACTGAATTTTGAATTCAGCAAAGGGATACAGACTTAATACTGTGTAGAGCTAAGCAGTGACTCCTGATTTAAGAGCCACTGATGAGCAGCTGTCTTTCTTCCTCTTGTGGAATTCAGTACAAAAATATAAGACCAACAGCCCTGTGGGAAACTGATGGTTGGCTGGAAACTGATAGTGTCTGGTTTCCCAGAGATGCTAATGAAGATACCTTGGTTGAATACAGGATACTTCTGCCAAAATCTTACAGGGAGGATGGCTGCTACTTAGGAACTGTCTGACAGAGGAAGTGTATTAAAACATTATTACAACGTTAAATACTAGAGGAAAATGGGAAAGTAGAAGAAATAGAGCAAGGCATTTGAATACTGTGTGATTTACTCCTCTTGAACTTGACTCATACGAGTTGGTATTGGTGGCTCTGGGTGACTTCACACTTCCCACACACAGCAGGATCCTGTCTGACAGTGCACTCTGCAGTTCTCATACACGTCTCCATGTGTATGAACTGCTTCTGAACGGAAGGTGAAACTGAAACCACGAATACTGTCCAAAGTAGGGAGAAAAGTCATCAAAAGTTCCCTTGCCATTTGTGGCCAAAAAGATCAGCAGTTCTAAAGCATACAATGCTACCCTATAACTCTAATTCCTACAGTTAGCCTTTTTTTTTTTTTTTTTAATGTTGTTTTTGATACAGAGGAAAAATCTAGTTCTTCCACAAGAAGCATTACATTGTATTAGAATGTCAGATTTTAATTTGCCCTGAGGGTTAAAAATGAGCAGATTTCTTCTTCTGCCATACATGGCTCCTATAAACCTGCCTTTGCTGAGGTCATAGTCAGCTGAACATCACTAAAGAAAGGAAAGTTACTAGAACCATTCATTCACAATCTGGGAAGGGCAATATTCCTGCTGACTCATGCTTATAAGTATTTTCCTCGCTCCTCCTCCATTCATTGCAGCTCCACCTCTCATTTAGTGCCGGTAGCCTACTATATTTAAGCGGCTGTCTTAGAGCAGAGGCAGTGTTAAGGCTTGTACTTTGGTTGGCTTTCTAGCTCTACGGGCATTTCCATCTAGAGCTTGCTTCTCACTAGACCTGCAGGTAAAGGTAAGAAGGCTGTAAGTGCCCTGCCTGTTGTACTGCTGCTTTCTGACTGTCACAGGGGTGTTTCTGGGAAAACATGCTATTTTTGTGTGCTATGAATTTGATTCTTTCCAAGGGCTTCCGTTATGTTTGTGAGCTAACTAGCCTTCTGTGCAAGAGTGAGAGTGCAAGTGAGGGAAAGAGCTCCTAAAAGTTGTGGGGAAGTGTATAACTTAAAAGTTACCAGGAAAGTACAAAATGCAAAAAGCATTGGATTTCTGTTTCTTAAAAGCACTGAAGAAGCTTAAACAGCTGTTGATGAAATGCATGAGTTGATGAAGAAATCAAGGTAAAGGAAGCTGTTGTATTTCTTTGATAGCATTCTTGTTTCAACCTGAGTATCACAGTAGCATTTCTAGTCTCTTCCATTGTTTATATACTGATTGCACTGTTCTTTTAAGCTTTCCCTGTGTTGTATAGGCCATGCTTCATGGTCCTTACTTGAGCAGAAGTCCCACGGATGCTCTAAGGAGAACTGCTTGCAGCTGACTGATTTAACTTGACCTTTTATTTCTGCTACAGAGGGCTTAGTTCCATTGCCTTTGCTTTTTCTTTTGCTCACTTAAAATATGTTTCAGTTGTACAGCCTGAGAGCTGCCCTGGAGCTACCAGGGGCTCCACTCAGAGTTCCAGTCCCTGTAGGCTCAAGTCTGTGTCAGGAAGGTATGCAGAGTTTGGTCCAGGATGAGCTGGACGCTTTCCCAAGACTGAACAATTATGTAACATCACATCAACGCTGGAATGCGTTGGAAGCAGCAAGGAGATGAACTGTGGAGCTTGCAGCATTCTCCCAAATGGAGAGGAGGAAAAACACTCCTTTAAAGTAAGAAGCCTGCAGCAGGAGCCTGAGTAGTGATGGGTGTCACTAAACTGACTAAGTCTCCCGTGCAGCTCAAGTGTGCATTCAGTTAACTAGCTTTATAGAGTTCACATGAACTTCAGTGTCCTGTGTGCTTTCCAATAGTCTCTGCAAGAACAGCTTTTCATCTGTTGCACTGCTGAGGTGGATATGCAGTCCCCTAGCTATGAAATTGTGCATAAAATAATTTAAAAAAAACAACAAGGACATTTAACTTTCCATGCCATTAGAAGTAACATTTGAACAAAAAACGTCTGTGATACTCTGGGCAGTTTTGCCCCCCAAAGTCAACCATGTAGCCTGTAGGATGAGAGTAGCTGCCAAAAGGTTCAGCGTTTTGCATTAAACAGGAGATTTATTGACTATAAATTATAGAAATAGTATCTTTAGGATGTGGATGAGACATTTCTAGATGGTAGGATAAACAGAAGCAAATCTGATAGTTAATCCTGTGCTGCTAGAATTGTCCAGCCTAAAAACTTCAGGCAACAGAAGATGTCACACTACAACGGTCACAATAGGGTTTTGTGAACCCTAACAAAGATTTACATCTTGAATAAAACTACAGTTGTAAATGGTCATGCATGTGGGTCGATCTAGGAATTTCATCAGAATAGTAATTGTGCTCATTTAGCCAGTAAGGTTTAGTTTGATTCCAGCAAATGCTTCTTTTTCATGTGCCCAAAAGATAGGGAACAGAAGAGGAGGGTGACGTGAGGAGCTATCACCAAGCCCGAGGCTGCTGGCTTTGTGCTGCATTGGGGGTGCGGTAGAGTGGCACGGAGCAGTGGCTGGGAGCCGAACAACTTTCCCATACAGCAAACAAGGCTGCCAGAGCGACGTCCTGTGCCTTTTTTGTCCTGTTCAGGCTCTCTCCGAAAAGCTCTGGCACAGAGCAGCATGACGAGCTATCAGGCTCCTTCCAGCTCCTGTTGGCACCTCTGCTATGCACTGAGCTGGGTTGGTTCAGCAGCCTTGCTTCCAGCAAATATCTCACAGATGTTGCTGGATTACCAGTGGGTGCAGAGTGCACGCAGTCTTCCCATGTGTGCTGCTGTAGACTGCTGAGCAGCAGAAGCCTTCCAGAGCTCTTGCTTCCCACTTTCAGATTCCCAGCAGTTTCACAGAGAGAAGAGATGTTAGGAAAAAATAAGAACTTGTCTTATTTAGTGCAGCCACAGAGAGGTAGTTAGTTCTTACCATGAAGAAGAAACAAACCTCTGCCAGATAAATGCTGTGATTTAGACTGATTTAAGTGAGCATCTTACTGGCTGCACCACTGTCCTTGTCCTTTGATTCCTCAAGTCATCATGGGGGCTGGCTTCTCCTAGTTTTGACTTTGGAGCTTTGTGGTAGAGAATTATCTGGTGGTGTATTCACAGGTTTTGGTTCATGTGACAAGCACTACCCAAAAGTTTGGGGAAATGCTGGGCCAGTGAGGTGTGCTGCTAGGGTGGGATTAGGTGTGCCTCAGGGGGTGGATGCACCCCATATGGACGCAACATATGGGAAAATTCATCTTCTGTAGTATATACATCTACGTATGGGTCACAGCTAAGCTGAGAACTGGAGTTTCCTACTTTCTTTAAAGCTAGGAATTACTTGAAGGCATGGCTATTATGTCTTTTAAGTGGTTCAGACAAAATGCCTAAGAATGTCTTAAATTAATAGTGAGGTGGTAGTAGGCAGTAAGTAGGTGTTATTAAACTGTGATGCTAAACTTTGGACAAAGCTGCTAGTTCTACATTCTTCTCTATGCTTGGATGAAGCCAATCCTCTTGCAATAGTTCTCGCTCTCGCCCAGGGATGGTCCTGCTGCTTGCCAGAACTGTCACATCCTTGCAGGTGCATGCACTCGTCTTTTCCTAAAGCCTGGGATTCTTCAAATCCTAAACTTAGCAGTGGCTTCCTGGCTGCTCATTCAGTCACTGGGGCCTTACTGCATTCAAGTAGTTGCTGGTGACGTAAATCTTGGGCTTAAAGGGGAGCATGGCACTTGTAGGATGGCATCTGCTGCAGTGCTTATGTCAAAGGCAGTGATGTGCCAGACCTTATGGGAGCATGCAGTACACTTGCCAGAAATCTTGCTGTGCTTGCAAAGGGTGTGGAGAGCATACCTGCTGAACAGAGTCCTACCATTCAGTGGATTTTGTCTTAACTTTCCAAATGAGAGTAATGTTTTTAAAGGCTACCCTCTGGAGGATAACACAAAAGCTTTTTTGCTGAACTTCGAAAGTCTCCATTTTACTGTAATAAAAGTAACTTCTGTCTTTCCTGGACTAGAGACAGTGTAGTCTAAAAGTGGTTATTTAACATCATGGGATTCCTGCAGAAATGGAAAAAAAAAAAAAAAAAAAAAAAAAAAAAAAAGGTATGAAAACAAACCTTTGATTCCCTACCCAGTGAGTACTTTCATAACAAAATCAGATGTTTTGCACATTCCACTCTCATGACAACTTAGCCTCCAATATTGCTGCATATTTTGTTTAAACTTCTCAACTTTCTCAAACCTGAAACTTTCCTGGAAAATGAATTAAGAGGGCATCCACAGGTTCAGGAACCAAGTTAGCACTTCTCAGAGAGTTCTCTCTCAATGGAGCAGCTCATGTTTGAAACTGCAGCCAAGGGACTTCCTAGTAAATGCTTGTGCAGCTGTAAGAAGTGAAAAGCACTGGTGATGAATGAGGATCGTGATAATAGTCCTTTTCCACGTAGTAGAAGCAAAACTGAAGTTTTCATTGACAGGCTGCAACATGTCAGGTACTGCACTCAGAGCATTACTGACGTTGCCAGCTGTCCTGAAGGAACTGAAAGCCATGTGGGAGAGAGAGATAAGAGTCCTCTCCTCTCTCTAGATATAATCTAGGAATCATCCTTTCCTTTCTAAGAAGGGGAAAAGATAAGTCGGCCTGTCCTGAGAGTGGAAGCGTAGTGCGAGGGTGTGCAGTGCAAGGATAACACTTTGCAACAGCTCTCTGCCATGGTCTAGAGACAGTCACAGTTTTTTGTCAAGCAGAAATGTTTCAGAACTCCTCTTTTTTAACAGGTTGGTTCCTGGGCCTAAATGCTTCCAGACAGGGAGATGTATTCAGCATTGGGCAGGCATCAAAACAAGAGTGGGTCCAAGCCGATTCCTGTGGTGATCATAGGTAAGCTTTCTCTTACATTCTCCAGTGCCATTACTGCTTTGGACTTGTTTTCAGCTTTTGTTCCGTGTACTGGTACTCAAACCAGAAATCCCGGGCTATCATTTCTGGCTCTCTTCTCCGACAGCCAAGCTTCCTGCAAAACCATATCTTAGTGGTGAGAAGTAGGGAACCAGGTATTCAATAGCACTTCTTTATTATTATTTTCCTATAACAAATCTGATAAACTTTTGGACTTGTGTTTATTTTGGCGTGCTGTTCTGTTTGTTAGGTGTTTAGGAGGGTGTGGAACCCTGTTCTACCTGACCCACCGTTAGGTAATTACTTCACAAAAAGTTGATTAGTAGTGCTTGGTTTAGGGGATGAGTGGGTGGTTTGTATATATGCATATTTTCTTTTTATTTTGTTTCCCATTATTTGTTTAGGAAGTGCTACAAACGCTGTTTTTTTATTATTATTATTTTTATTATTATTATTATTTATTTTTATATTTATTTTTTATTTATTATATATTTTTTTAATGCATGATGAATCTCTTGGGATGCATACTGACTTTATACAAAATTCAACAGAATGGTAAAAAGCTGCTGTTTGTCATCAGTTTTTAAAAACAGGCTATGTGGTAACTGTATTGCACCCCTTGTGAGAGGGAAGGTGTGTAGTGCAAGGTGAGCAAGCATAAGTGGTGACACGGACACCTTTTCCTGTGTGAGACACCATGAGCTGTGCTCCAGCACAGGCACTGGACCCCAAGCTGTGCTTATGACCGTCTATATCCCACTTAGCTATGTTTCAGAGATTAAATTCTACACGTGCATACTCAAGTGTTGTGCACTTGAGTGCTTAAATTTGTCTCAGGGGCCTCCTAAAGCAAAGGACCAAGCTGAAATGTGTAATGCTTTATCATAGCTGCAGTTTAGTTTGCTTCTAATTTCTGGATAACTTTCCTGGGAGTGGAATATTGCAAACCTGCAGCAGACTTTGGCCCCAGTTATGACGGGCATAGCTCTTTGCACAGCTCAGCTTGCTGTTAGCCTGAGCCTCCCCATCTTTGGTGCCTGGAGAAGTGGCCTTTGTTCAAGTGGTTCACATGCACAGTGCGGGCGCTGTGTCAACATGACCTGCTGCAGGCTGCTTTGTCACTTCAGCTCCCCTCTCCTCCATCATCAGTGCATTATGTAATGCTGGTTAGTCACTTCGTAGTGAGCAGCTGTGAGCCAGAGAGGCTGACAGCTCATCATGCAGGCACTGTGAAATATTAAACATGCTGGAGAATGGCCATGTGAAAAGTTTCCACAGGCTGCTCTTGCTGGGCTCTGTAGTTGCAGACTTTCCACTGTCTGCAGGAGGAGGTCAGCTATCCAGCAGTCAGAAGCACTATATTCTGAGGCATTCTTGGCATGGCAGACTTTTTTCCTTAACACACTGCCTGCAGCACAGACTGGGGCTGATTCCAGTAAGTGACCAGTTTCCAGATCTTTAAAGCTGATGAGCAGTGACTGAGTTTGTCAGCAGGCCAGAGACTTCAAGATTCAGATGGTGCTGGGGAGCAGAAGGGGGTACATGGGGGCAGAAAGACTTCCCAGCTGTGTCCGATAGGTTATTGGTAGCTTGAAAATACAAAGTCTTCTGTGTCTAAAGTGTGTATCTTAACCTTTGGTTTGGTTAGGATACTTCAAGCATTTCTTAAAGGGCTGTACTGTCTGCAGGAGTAAAAAAAATCTCCTTTGTGTCCCTTCAGGGAATGGACCTTCTGGAATCTGTCTCTCGTATTTGCTGTCAGGCTACACCCCTTACTTCAAAAGACACTCTCTTCATCCTCATCCCATTCTTCAGAGCAAACTACAGGAGGCAGCGGATGTGTCCATTTTGGACCAGGTTTGTGTAATGACAAATTACTTTCTTAGCAGAAGCCGTTAGTTTATCAACATAATGAAGAGCTCTGGGGGTTTGTTATAAGTGATGAATTCATCTGAATTTTCAGAGTGTGTAGAAAGCACTCGGAATGAGTCTTAAGCAAAGCATTCTAGTTGTCCAAATTTCCCCTGCATGAAGTGCCAGTGCTGCTAAAATCCTCAAGAAAGTTCTCGGACATAAACAGGGGCTGTGTACAGTTAAATGAACTTCACAAAACTCCAAAAATGCTGCTTGGGAGTACAGCAGCTATCAACAGCCTGCTGTCTGGCAGGACACGCATTCTGAGCATCTGATCTATCTCTCTTTAGGATTTGGAGTATCTGTCTGAAGGTTTAGAGGGAAGATCCAATAGCCCTGTGGCTCTTCTGTTTGATACCCTTCTGCGACCTGATACAGACTTCGGTGTGAGTGCAGAATCTGTGCTCACTTGGAGGCACGAGGCTGACAGAGCCATCCCCCACCTGGTCCTTGGCAAGAATCTTCCAGGAGGTGCCTGGCATGTATGTGAAGCAAAGCCTAACTGCTTAGATCTGTATGTTATAGAATAGCCAATTGCACTGACTGGAAAGTTGAAGGTGCTCCAATATGCTGCTCACCCATGCTTGATTTTGCATGTACAAAGAAGTGAAAGAGCTTAAAAGGGGTGAACAGGACTGGCATTTATCTTTTCAGTTAATTGCTATTTTTGGAGAAAATGGATGGTTTCATCCAAGCCAATGCATCAAATGAAATCATTGGCTTCTCATCTTGTGAGATATACTGAAACTTGAGTTACACTTCACTTCTTACATTAAATAACTGAAAGCCCTTTAACTGTTTCTTGTTCTAGTCTATTGAGGGCTCTATGATTACCCTGAGCAGAGGGGAATGGATGGGACTTCCAGATCTCCTGTTCAAAGACTGGCTAAAGCAAAAGAAAAGGTAAGATACCTGTGGTCTGATTATTATTTTTTTTTTTTTGCAAGCATCCAAAGGCTATTTGGGAACCTGAAGTGGGCTGGACTTCTTGAATGCAGCTGCCTAACTGTAATGGATGATTCTTCTGAGAGAAAGGTCACTGTCCCCATCAAAAGTCCATCCTGCATTAAGTGATTCCAGTTGAAGCTGGAGTGCTGGTTGCAGTATGGCCTTCTAAATACTCACTGGGGCAATATTCAGAGTATGAATTCTTCTGAACCATCTGACTTCTATGGCTACTGCTACTGAGCCTAATGATGAATATAATCATCTGAGCTACTCCACAGTATCTCTCATCTCAGATGCTTCTACTCTGTAACAGTTGAAGCCTTAGAGTCTAGTAATTGAAAGTGGGATAGCAGTGAGATATATCAAAGAAATGCATGAATGAGTAACATGATCTTAGGTCTGGGATTTATATTAAAAATTTTCCATTGCCCAACAGCCTCCAAATCTGATTACTAGCCCTATATATTAGGAATAACTTAGCTGAAGTCAGGGAAAATAGATAAGCCTCCTGTGGTAGTGACAGATTAGATGGCTCTAGGATACATTCAGTGGAAGAAGGGAGAAATTCCAGGCTCTTACTTAATTGCTGCTTGACCTTTGTAATATATTGCAGGGGCCTCAGAAACCATAGAGCCACAGCAGAAGACATTGCTCAATACTACCAACATTATGTGATGAAGAAAGGGCTGCAGAAGAACTTTAGATGTGGGACTGTTGTAACCTCTGTGAGGAAAGTGAGTGCAAAGAGCATCTCCAACCATGCACAAGAAGATCCACAGAAGAGTGACTTGCTCTGGAACTTCAGTGAGGGGAGTATGGAGGTCTTTCAGGTGGATGGATTTGTCAAAACTGTCAGAGGTGACAAGGAGCCCTTCACTGTCTATGCAGAGAATGTAGTCTTAGCTACAGGAACGTATGATAGTCCCACTTGGCTCAGGGTCAAAGGAGAGAACCTTTACTATGTCCATCACCAGCTCTCTGCCCTAGAGGAAGCAGTGAAAAACAGCAGTATTGGTATCACATCAGATCCAGTTTTGATTGTGGGTGCTGGTTTGACAGCCGCTGATGCGATCCTTTTTGCTCACCACTGCAGTATTCCAGTAATTCATGTTTTTCGGAGACGAGTCAGTGATCCAGGTCTTATTTTTAACCAGCTACCCAAAATGATGTACCCGGAATACCACAAAGTCCATCAGATGATGAAAGAACAGTCAGCTGCTTGCGCTGGGCCCTATGAGTGCTATGTTAGCCTACCTGAGCACAATGTACTATCTTTTGGCAAGGACAAGAAGTGTATCCTTCAAGACAAGAATGGCTGCCAGAAAGCTTATAAAATTTCCATGGCTCTTGTTCTAACCGGTTCAAATCCCAACCTTTCCTTTCTGCCAAATAACGGAATTGACTTGGCCATGGACAGTGACCAACCAGTCAATCCCAAGAGGAATCCCATAGATGTTGACCTGTTCACTTATGAATGTTCTCAGGAGAAAGGGCTTTATGCTCTGGGGCCTCTAGCTGGAGATAACTTTGTACGCTTTGTGCAGGGTGGGGCCCTGGCTGCTGCCAGCTCTCTCTTAAGGAAAGCAAACAAAAATCCTCCATAACAAAAAAGGCCACCTATGCTAACAACATCTGAACGGGTTGCTGCCATTTTCAGAGAATTTGATATGTACGTCCTTAAATGAGAAGCCCACTCTTGCGGTTCTCCAGGATTATGCAGAGTTGCTAAGTTCTTGCTGAGTTATTTGGAAAGGTTACATCACCAAACAGCGTGAGTTTCATTCATGGCAGCAACTTTATTCCCAGGATATTCTGCTCCTTTTCTACATAGCTGTGTATGAGGGCAGTAGGGGCATTGAACCTTCCTCTTGCACAAGTGGAGGGTGAGGTAGCAATCGCTCTTCTGTGTTAACACCTCCCAGGTTTCTGAAAACTGAATTGAGGAAGAATTGATGTCAGTTACTTCCAGACAGCAGGCTGACAACTCTGTGTCTGTCAGTCTTCCAGTGTTTGTGATGAAACAAAACAAGCCATGGTGGTTTTGATTGCTCCTGTGGGTCAGCTATATGTTCTTATTAGATGAAAACTCACTGGAAGAAGTGCAAATAAACTGGCATAGAAGTACAGCCAAAAACGTATCATCTCATTGATGACGCCAGCAACATGTAATATATAGTATCTTTTTATTCAAAAGTTCTGTAGTGTTTTTTCTTCTTCTGGGAAGTGGTGACACTGATTTTGCAAACATCCGGTTTGCCACTGGCAGCTTTCTGCTAACTCTGCCATGGCCAAGTTCTTGACAGCCGCTGCAGAGACAGCAGAACAAAATGGGAGCTGCTGGTCTGCCTTGAAGCTCTGCCCAGGCACTGAGTGGGGCTTCTGCTGCAGGTGCTTCAGAGAAAAGCAATATGTCATGTACTGTAGTGTGAATTTCTAATGTAAAGTCATTTAATAATAATAATGTGTATTAAGGGGAAATGGCGCCATCACATTTTGATTGTTTGTGGTAAATATTTTGATTTTTTTTTATATACTGCATTTCTTAAGAAAGTTCTTTTTTAATTGACAAAGCGTTTTGCTACATGCTTTCAGTCAGAGTTTTGAATGAGCTGGGATGGATGGGAATGATGCCTTGTGTTACCAGCAGCATTCCCAACAGCCCTGCAAGGCCTTCTGTAGCTCTCTTAGGAAAAAAATGAGAGTTATAGCTAAAGTAATTAAAACAAAGGCACTCTGCCCCCTGTGCTGTAATGACGCTCACTGATACAGCAGGATGCTTCACAAAGCACTGGAAACCTGTATGCGTGGAGACAGTGGCTGCTCTGAAGGGAATGAGCCTCCAGTTGTGCAGGGAGATGTGTAAGGAGCCTGCCTGCAGTGTTACTGTATCACACCTGGGTGCCTTTGCCACTGACTTCTATGGAATATTTTTTCAGTAAAGTTATTTCAGACTTATTCTCTGTTTGTCTGCTTTTAACTCTGACTTTAAATCTCTGACCAAGTGAAGATGATCAGCTTCCTGGGAAAAACTGGGATGTGATTTGATGTGCATGTTGAACCCTGCTTCTGTAGCAGCACAGCACCAGATTTTTCTGTGTGTTTGCGTGCATTTCACTAAAATACCCTCTTCCTTCTGTGCGGCTGAGCCACAGTACAAAACCAACCATTTGCCAAGCCCTTTGTTCTTGCCTAGGAGGTGTTTGATTTCTCCCCAGCTACCTGCTGTTTCCTCTTATCCAGAGAAATTCCAAATCATGTTCTGTTCCTGTAAGTTGTAAGATTGTTTATGTTGGAAAGGACACTTAGGGCTCTGTTCCTACCCCACAAAAAGTGTGAAGTTTGAAGCAACCTGTTGGGAATATGGAAGGTAGGAGTGGTGTGGAAGGAAAAGCTGCCCTTCCCATCACTGGAGTCAAAGTCACAGCATTTGCTCTGATCAATTCCTCTATCCCATATCATGTCACCGTGGTCTACTTTGCCCTGCACCAAGAAACTCCTATCTAGGGCAGCTGTCTGCGTCAGGGGCTTGTGCTGCAAATAGCTGACTCCTCTGCCCAGGAGGGGTGAGCCAATTGCCTGCCCTGTTCAGGGCTGCAAAGGGGTTTTCATGGCCGGTGCTTCGGAAATACCTGCATTCTGCCCCAAGGGATGTCAGATGGCCTGAGGAGCAAAGCAGTGTTTTGCTCATCAGCAGAGAGAAGCCATCCGGCAGGGCCGCATGGCACTGACCCAGCTCAGCCCTTTGTATCCAGGGAGACAAATATGAAGTCTTGTTCCAAAACAGCAGCCATGAGATCAGTGGATGGCTGCTTTGTTACCTGTGGGACTCACCCCACCGTACCCGTGACAGTCGGAGGGACAAGGACAGTCCCTCCTGGGCCTCCTGCACACCACACCGCCATGCTGAGATTCTTGGCATTACCCAGGAGCACTGGAAACAGCCACCGCCTATAGGACGACAAGGAGTTAAAGTTCAACATGGTAAGAAAGAGAACCATGTGTTGTTATTTTTGTTTTTTCTTGTGCTGATGAGTCTTGGTAGTCAGGGCTGATGTGTTTTAAACAAACTCGGGTGTGGCTTAATGACTGTACAAGTCTCGACTCAGGTACCTCACCTTGTGCAATTTACTTTGCGCTCACAAACGTGCTGCCTCTACTTTTGGCTTTGCTGAAGGTCTCAGGGGATGTTGGAGCTTGTTCACGGTGCCCTTCAATTCTTAGGGGAGCGTCCTTCTCGTTAAAAATAAGATATCATCTCATTTCAGTAGGTCTGGGGACACCTTTGATTGCTCAGCGCGCGCATTTTGGCCATACATCTGTTTCTTTTAGAGCTCGGGGCTAAATCCAACCCAGCCCTGGCCAGACAGCTCTGCCCATAAGGCCCACAGAGCATCCTGATACACTGCAAGTTCCACGCAGCCACCTATTCTCCATGGCTGGCTCTGAGACCTGCTAATATTCCCATTTACAGAGGCACAACACAGGCAGCTTTCCTGAACCTTCTGCAAATGAAGCAGCCTGAACTTCATTTTCCAGCCGAATTTCTGCTGGTTGCATTCATTTCTTGGAAGTGCAGCTGATGGCTCTGGTGTTAGGACCACAGTGTAGCAGGATGTCAAGGAGAGAATTTCACACCAGCATCGCCACCAGCTGGAAATCCCTGCCTGGCAGGCAGCAGCACTGTTCATTAAAGGTTTACCCCACAGGGTAAGGTTAATTTCCACATCACAGACTTGCTGGAAGCAAAAGGGCTGGGGAAATGACTGCAGGAATTGGGACACAGGTGGGGTGTTTGATTGCAGCCTGGGCATGGGTAAACAGAGCTGGTTTGCGTTTGGCTGCTATCAGAGCAAAGCCAGGCTGGGGAATCAGTGGCTGGGACAGTGGTTAAATGTGAGCTGGGTTTTGCAAGGAGATGCAGCAGGGCTGGAAAGTGGTTGTGAGTGAGTAAAGAAACTGCTGGTGATCAACTGGGGATTTGGGAGTGTTAGAATAGTATCTCCAAATCCGAGCCACGCTCTGACAGCCTGCTGAACATTTTATCAGGGAGGAAAACAACCAGAGGACAAAGAAAGGGCAGGATGAGATCATTCCCTTAATGGCAACGAAATAGAAAACTGGTGAACAAGGAGAGCTCTGCTTTTTTACAAGACCACAGACACAATTTTGAGCCTGAAACAGTCATTTTTGTTTGAGAGCTGGCCCAACAAAGCAAACCTCATTTGCAGCTTGGCACTAACATCCAAGCTATCCAGTATTACTGTAACTTGGAGTCAACAGAGGTCTCAGAGGAGGGATCACTTTCAGAGCTCAGAAAGTGACCGGTTTATCTTTCAAATGAGAACTAGGAACTTGTATGTAAATATACATATATAATAAAATATAATATATTTTTTTTAAAGGGTGTTTTTATGGGGTAAGAAATGGACTTTACAACTTAAACATATGAGGAGCCTGTCCCTCCCAGCACTGCAGCCATTTCCACTCAGCCTCTGTCTCTTGGATTGCTTGGTTTGGTACGCCCTGAATTGTAAAATCTATTTCTCACCCCAGAAAAACACATTAGCAGGTGGTACATTAGCATTCTTGCAGGACCATCCTGTCTGGAGAGCAAAAGGGATGCATGGGCTAGGTTTTGTCATTAAGCAAGGAGAAGGAGGCAAAAAAAGATGCAGGATGGTCATCACAAGAGTGCAAAGAGAAGTAATGGAAAGGGAGAAAGGTTTGTCCTCCCAAGCTGCTGTGACATTTGGCTGTGCCGCGCAGTAATGCTCAGCTCGTGCTGCATTGCAACCTTTGGAAATGGGGGGAAAAGGCAAATGCAGCAGCTGCCCTCCTGCTTTGGAGCTGGCAGCCTTCAGGGCAAAGATTGCCAAAACGCCCCACGGGTGCCAGGCAGCTGTCATGCTCCTTTGGGCTGCAAAACTCTGGGCTGTGCTCCAGGAATGCAGCAGGGGCAGCATTTCTATGGTGGTCACTGCTCATGCCCAAGAGGTGGCTCTGTGCCGCTCTGTGGGCACTGCCCATCCCAGTGCCACCCCTTTGCAGCTGACCTTGCACAGCCACTGCAGAGCTCAGTGTTTCTGCACAGCCTTCAGCATGAGGTTGCTTAGAAATACCCTATCTCTTCATGCTTCTCCCCACTGCAAGCCCAAATGTTGCAATCAAAATTTTCCTTGAGCCCTTTCCAGCACCTGTTTGCAAAACTCCTTTCCATGGGTTTCCAGTAAGCATTGCCCTCAGCACAGCACAGCTGGCAGCTGCCCAGGGAATGAAGGCAATGAACGAGCCGTGGGGCACAGGAGCTGGGGGAGCTGGTTGGTATGAATGGATTACACGTGATTCACACCATCCCGAGTGACCTGGGTGCAAAACAAGCAAAGTTTGAGCAAAAGGGAATTCTGAGGAGAGAGAACAACTTGGCAGCACTTTACCAGCTGGAACACAACTGAGCTGGTTCAGGTTGCTGAATGAAAGCAGCACATTTAAGCAGTGCAGCGATCCAATCAAGCGCACTACAGAGAGAAGTGCAGCTCAGGGCTTTCCTTCCCAGAAAATGCCAGCTTCAGAATTTTCCTGCTGTCACGCACTGAGGTGGAAGTAAGAACTCTCAGAAATTTTCTGTTAGAAGCAGAGGCAGAAAGCAAGGCCTAGAGATTTATGCTGGGGACTCAGACACAGCGCTCTGATGTTGTGGGAAATGCCAAGACTTCTGGGATTTTTTAGTGGATTTTTGGTTCCCTTTCCCAGCCAGCATTTCCCCTTCCAGATTTGCATTCCACCAGAATCGGCTTCTTGCCCTGCACAGTTCTGGTTTGGATGATCCCATGCTCTTGTGCTGGCAGCAGCACTGAGTGCTGACCCAGGGGCATGCAGGGCACTGAGCAGCCGTGAGAGTGGCAGAGCTGTCATGGGGCTGCTGCCCCTTTAAGCAGATCCATTTCCCCTTTCTCAATACACTTTTCAGAAAACAGTTTTTGGTTACCTTCACAACCCAGCATCAGAATAAGAAATGAAACAGCTGGGCAAACTTCCCAAGGTCTGGCTGGCATCGTTCCCATGGCAAAGCTGAAGTCCCAAAGTTGTTTGGGTCACTCCAAAATCAATGCCTTCTATTTTTTTCAGTGGAAGCTACAACAGATACAAAACACACAATAACACTGTTTGATAGAGCAAATTCTCAGCTACAAAATGAAAACCTGTCTTTCAGTGTAGTAGCCACCATTATCTGTGCATTTATTCTGTCAATAAAGAAGAGCCTGCATGCTGCACTTGTAACAATCTGTACTAGTGGAGACCAGAGTGGTCCAGAAATGCAGATAGCTGCGTGGGCCTGCAGCACTCCTCACATGTGCTCATCTCAGCCAGAGTCCCCAGCAGGCACGCAGAGGAGCTCTGGCAGACATGCAGTGGAGTGGCTGGGCTGATCAGTGTCCAGAAGTATGATCCTGTTCCTGAAAATATAAATATTTACATGAATGTTTTTCAGGAAGATGGAGAAGCAAGTGTCTAAGATAAAGCCCTATAAACAAATGCTGTCTGATGTAATTCTCCAAGCATCTCCTCTGCTGAGCAATGTGGATGTGACATCACTGCAGAGCTGGATGTGAGCCGGCCGCTTGAATAGTTCTCACCCCAAAACAAAGGGAGCAGACCCGAAGCCCGTGGAAACAGCTCATTCCCAGGCTGCCGTGCCCTTGTCACCTTCCTCACTCTGCTACATCCATTTCCAACAAGAAGCTTTTTTCCTCTTGCCTTTAAACAATGCAGTGGATTCCCCTCCATCAAGCGTTGCAGATGTGGCAAAGAAAGGCCTCAGATCTGCAGGGCAGCTCCTGCTGCAATCTTGGGGCAGAGCCAAGGGGCTCTGGGAGGAGGCCCACAGCTGGATCAGTACATTTTTACTCTGGTTGAATATGATAACGGATGAACTGTCTTTCCCCTATCATTTTGTGAATAGTCCCAGTGTTGTCAGAGCCTGAAATTATCTTTCCAGGATTAGAAGGAGGCTCTTGCCTGAAAGAACAAATATTAAGTGTTTACAATGCAGAAATACCATTCCCATCTTCCTCTGATCCCCTAACACTCAGTTTGATAGTTCATGAATTACTGACTTCTTTGGGGTTTATATCAGGCAGAAAAAATAAGCAAGAGTGATGGTGACTAGAGGTGTGTACCCAAGTAAACGCATGGAAGAGGTGAATGGGAATACCTCTGCCGAGATGGAAGTTTTCTATTACTTGAGGTAGAAAATGTATTTCTTTTTTTTTTTTAACCTCTACTGTATCACTTGTACATTTAGGGCTCCTTGCTCTACAAACATGCTTCTGATTCCAAAGGCACAGCCTGAAATCCCCACAAGCCAGAACTGGTTACAGACAGCATATGATGTGGACTCTGTATCAGGGCATCTAGAGATAGGGCGAGGGGGAATGGTTTTAAACTAAAAAAGGGGAGTTTTAGGTTAAATGTTTGAAGAAAAATCTGCACTCAAGAGGGCAGTTGAGGCCCTGGCACAGATTGCCCAGAGAAGCTGTGAATGTCCCATCCCTGGAGATGCTGAAGGCCAGGATGGATGGAGCTCTGGGCAGCCTCATCTGGTGGGGGTCAACCAGCCACAGGGGGTGGGGCTGGGAGAGGCTGTAAGCTCCCTTCCAACCCAAAGCTTTCTCTGATTCTTTGACTCTCTGATCGGATGGGTCTTGCAAATCACGTGATGAGATAGCTTCAGTCTCTTGCAGATGGAAATTCAGTATCATTTTGGTTTGAGATCAGAACATAGCTATTCGTGCACAGAGCTGTGGTTTACTGGCTTTGGTTACCTCATGCTGACAGCCTCTAATTTAATAAATCCGAACCAGGCTGCCCAAGCAGATAACAGTGGTGACTCAGTCATAGAATCATAGAGCAGCTTGGGTTGGAAGGGAGCTCAAGGATCATCAGATTCCAACTCCACTCCAGCAGGGAGGGTTGCCAACTGCTAGATCACGTACCAGACCGGGCTGCCCACGGCCCCATCCTACCTGGCCTTGAACATCTCCAGGGACGGAGCATCCATACATCTTTGGGCAGCCTGTTCCAGCACCTCACCACTCCTTTCCCCCAGACATCCAATCTTCCCTCCTTTAGTTTAAAACCATTTCCCCTTGTCTTATCACTATCTACCCATGTAAAAAGTGGATTTCCCTCCTGTTTATAATCTCCCTTTAAATACTGGAAGCTTATAATGAGGTCTCCCTGCAGCTTTCTCTCCCCTGGGCTGAACAAGCCCAGCTCCTTTAACAGGATCACTTTCTCAGTGCCATTTTTCAGCTTGAATCCTCTTCTTTCTCACCCACTCCCACAGGGAACTGGGCAACTGTCCTCCGCTGTGGCCTGTAACATTTTTCAGTCTGAATCAAGTAAATCCCCTTACTATCTCCCAGGTAGCTGAGTTCTCCTGAAGCATTTGATCACATCCTGAAACCATCATCTGAAGGTGATTTCTTTTTTCTCCTCTCC
>NW_024885077.1:66444-88874 GCF_019232065.1 Centrocercus urophasianus
CTCCTCTCCTCTCCTCTCCTCTCCTCTCCTCTCCTCTCCTCTCCTCCTCTTTGCTTTTTTTGTACTCTGATTTCTCTTAAAATAACAAATGGGAATTACATTTTCAATAAACAGTCCACCCTTGAGAATCTGACTTCCGGCTGGGATTGGCTCTGACATGCAGTGGCAGGAAGCAGCAGCCACCCCACCTGGTGACAAGGAGCTAAGCAACATCTCCACAAACAGAAGGCTCCTGAAAGGGCAGCTAAAGGATGGTCTTTGGCTCAGCAGCACAAGTGGGAAAGGCCCAAAGAAGACAAGCCTGGACCAAATGAGCTGTGAAATGGCTTTGCTTTTTGTTGAAAATCACAGAATCACAGAATGGCTCAGGTTGGAAGGGACCTCAAGGATCATGAATCTCCAACCCCTTGCCACATGCAGGGCCACCAACCTCCACATTTAATGCTGGACCAGGCTGCCCAGGGCCCCATCCAACCTGGTCTTGAACACCTCCAAGGATGGACGGGGCATCACAGCCTCTCTGGGCAGCTGTTCCAGCACCTCACCGCTCTCATACTAAAGAACTTCCCCCTGATGTCCAACCTAAATCTCCCCTCCTTCATCTTCAAACCATTTCCCCTTGTCCTGCTGTTATCTCTCCTTTAAAAGAGTTGATTCCCCTCCTGTTTGCAGGCTCCCTTTAGGTACTGCAGGCTGCAATGAGGTCACCCTGCAGCCTTCTTTTCTCCAGGCTAAACAAGCCCAGCTCCCTCAGCCTGTCTTCATAGTGGAGGTGCTGCAGCCTTCTGATCATCTTTGTGTCTCTCCTCTGGACCCTCTTCATCAGCTCCCTGTCTTTCTTGTACTGGGGCCCCCAGACCTGGACACAGTGCTGCAGATGGGGCCTCACAAGAGCAGAGCAGAGGGGACAATCACCTCCCTGTCCCTGCTGGCCACCCCTCTGCTGATGGAGCCCAGGATCCCATTTGCCTTCTGAGCTGCAAGGGTACACTGCTGGCTCATGTTAAGTTTTTCATCCATCAAGACCCCCAGGTCCTTCTCCACAGGGCTCCTGCAGGCTTATTTCTGTGGCATAAACATAAACAAACAAACAAACAAAACTTCCTGATGCAAGCTCATGCTTTTATTTCAATACAAATTAAGGGAAACCACAGTTTATGTGTTGAAGGAACTGCCCAAATACACCCTTCTAGCAGCGCCTATCTGGCTGTAATAGCAGAGGGCACTGCCCACACTTCTAGAAACGTTGCTGCTGGTGCTGCGCCAGAGCATTACCTAAGTGCATTGAATTGGGAGAGGTGTGTATAACGATGGCATGTGAACCTTCACAAAGATCAAGCACAGGTAGACAGACTTTCAAAGGGAGGATAGCTGCATAGGGATGTTACATCTATAATCCCAAAGCTCACCAGGAAAGCCTTCGCTTGTCAGGTGGACCCAGAAACACATTGGGCTATTCTGTTAGCCAAAGCTTTTGTATTTTGTTCGAACACCCAGCACTTCCTGCAGCCTATTGGAGTGTTGGCAGCTTTGGCGTGGCAGTAGGAGGAAGTTTTGCTCTCAGAGATGTTGTGATTGCCTGCGTGGAGCTTGCCAGCACCACAGAGCAGGAATAAGAGCCATAAATAAGGGCTGGTAGTGAGGGTGCTTCAGTAAGACAAGCACCACCCCACCACCCCTGAAGCAGGAAACAAAAAAAAAAAAAAGGAAGAAAGATAGATTAGGCTCACCATAATCCTAGATACAAAGATGGAATATCATCTCTTTTGTTGCTCAGAGAGCATACCTGGAAGAAATACAACTTCAAACACTGGGTATTTTTTCTGGAAGCAGCAGGGGAGGTGTTGGGAGCCTCCCATTAAAATTCCCCAGGAATGAAGGGAATCCAAATAACTCTCCAAAATGACCAATGGATGAAGTCTGTAAGCAGTGTTTTCCCACCACTGTGGAAAATTGAATGTTCACAATGAGGATGTTTATCTACCTGTGATTTAAGATAGATGTGGGTGTGGGCTTTATGCTGCTATTTGCCGGAACCACCCTCTGCAAACCTGAAGTGACACTTGAAAAAAAGTGCTGGTGGGTTGTCAGCTGGAGCCCTGCACAGCCCATCACGAGACATGGGAAAGGAATCAGAAAGGAGCTTCTTTTCAGATTGCTGCAATGAGTTCAGACAATCGGGGTTGCACAGGATCCCTTCAGGGTTTTAAGAGTAGCGATGTTTCATGTCATAGATCAATTCCTGCCATTTTAATGGGAAAAGCCATGTAAACAATTAGCTTTGCATTTTTGCCCATATGCATCACACAGTTTTGCCTCCTACTGAAATCTATCCAGCATCAGATGCAACCAAAAAAAAAAAAAAGCATTATCAGAAAGGTATCACAATAAGGTTTTCATGGTTGGTTTTGAGTCTTTTTCCATGATCTGCCAGAAGCTTTGCTACATTGATGGTTCCATTTAGAGTCCCCGCAGCTGAAGATGCATGCAGTGTTTGTGTGGAGGTCATGGGAAGATCT
Organism: Centrocercus urophasianus; assembly: GCF_019232065.1. Classification (NCBI taxonomy): domain Eukaryota; kingdom Metazoa; phylum Chordata; class Aves; order Galliformes; family Phasianidae; genus Centrocercus; species Centrocercus urophasianus. The sequence goes on from NW_024885077.1 coordinate 68,964, forward strand.
CCATCAGGCTTTTTGGACACTGAGTGATGCAGTTACCTGGGCCCAGACTGCTCAGACATGCCTTCAGGGAGATTATTTGCTGTCTTGCAAAAACCAAGGCACCAATCTAGACTTGAACAGGGTGGTGAAGCTGTTGGGACAGGTTTTTGCTGGGAAAGAGTTTGGGTCTTTTGAGGACATGATTCAGGCCCTAATTAAAAGCAAAAACCTGTGTGTATGGGGTGGGATACAGCTGGCAATGGGAAGGTCAGAATGGGATCATGCTTTTTGGCCATTGGCAGTGGCAGCAATAGGATGGGGCAGGTGACAGTGCAGAAAGTGATTTTGGGGAAGCCCAAAGTTATTCATAAACTTGTAACTATTTTGTCAGTACATACTAATGAGCATCCAAAAAGAAAGGGAAAGACAACTTTTAAAATATCAATGCATTTAAATTAAAGCCTCCTTAAATCGACATTTTATTTTGGAAAGATGAGTGTTTAAAATACTTTTTTAACAAGCATTTTGCCTTTTTCTTTTGAAAAACCACACCTGCCCTCAGCTAGAAACCCAAGGAATGTTAAAAGCAGACCTAATTTGCAAAGAGAAACAAAGCTTTTGGCTGTAAGAACTGAAAGCACTGAGCGACCCCAACCCCCACCTGCACATTTTCGTCTTGTTTCTCCTCCCAGCCAAACCTTTTGTTGTCGATGCTGGTTTCAACCCCTCCCCAAGCCACAAAGTAGGTTCTTGGCCCTGGAACAAGTAGGTTCTTAGCTACCTGGAGCCGCAGAGGTTTGTTGCTGTGCATCGGAGGAGCCCAGCACAGTACGTTCCATCCATGCGTCTGTCTGGCACTGCAGGGCACAGACACACAGCTCTGTGGGAGCGCAGCTCCCTCTCATGACTGCAGCACACTTCAGCACCCAGGTGAGCATTTTGTTAAAATCCAGTGAGCCGGGCTCACTGATGTACACACATGCCAATTGCTGGTGCTCTTTTTATCCACGAGACAGTTTTGAATTCTTTATTGCACGCTTTCCCCAGTGGCAAATGTTCCAGATTGTCCTCCGGAACAATTTATTTCTCAGGAGTAGAGAAGCCCTGCTTGCCTTTTCCAAACAGAGAGCCAGGATGGCAGCCGGCTGAGGTCAAGTTCTCCATCCTCAGAAGGCACCGTCAGCTGCTGCTCCGTCTGTGTTGGGCATTAGGCTGATCCCCAGACAGCTTCAGGGTGGGAAAGGAACATAAGAGCTGTGGGTGGATGAAGACACAAATCCCCCATTGGCACCCACCTGTGACATTGCCCTGTGAGCTGAGCCAACGCCTGGATGGGAGAACAGCAAGAACTGCCCCGACGGGTCCTTTTGTTTCTGCATGTAGTTAAACCATAAGAAAAAGATGCTTTGCTGTAACTCGGTGTGTCTGTGCCACATCAGCATTAGGCACTAGATGTCCTTATGGTGCTGCACACCGACAGGGCAGAGAGATTTCCTAACAGGAAACGAGGCTTACAGAATGGGGATACCAGTGAGTATCTCAAGATCAGCCCTTTGGGGTGGGATGTCCATAGCTGCCTCACAGGCCTGCTGATATCTTGGCAAAATTTAAAAATACAAAAAATACATTAATTTGATCCCAAAGCAGCAAATGCAGCAATGTTTTAAACACCCTGGAAACCCAGGTCTGGACAAATGGAATCCCATAAACACACAGAGGAGAGGCTTGGGGAATGAATGCTGTAGGGCACAAGCAGCGTGTGCCATTCCTGCATCTTGCCTTCTGCCACAAAGCAGCCTGTTACATCTGATTTCAGCATACTTGCAGGCCCATTCTGCACGTTAAAGCAGTGTATGCAGCGTTATCTAGCAGTTAGGAAGGGATGGAGAACTCATGAGGTCAGTTATAAAGACGTAATCACTTTTTTAGGCACAGTAGCTTAACTGGTTGTTAAAGTGGTGTTCATGCCCATAACGGGCTTATGTAAATGTATTGATGTGAAAGTCCAGGTTTCCTCATTAGTCTGCTTTTCAGACTTCTGTTTACTGTCCCATATAAGGTATGGGAATGCAGGCATGAGAAGCAGAGAGTCATACTGAAAGATAAACTGATTCACTTTTTCCAGGGATTGTTCTGAACTAAATCATATATTAGGGAGAAAATGCATTGATCTGCTTTATGTGAATGCTTTTGTAGGTACTAAACATGCAAGAATAATGTTGAATATTTGTTTCCTGTAACTACAAAATTACAAGTTCTAGCAAGTAAATGGCCTGCAACTCTATGCAAGGGCAATTAGATTTGCTAATTATCTCAACTGCCAGAAAAACAAGGCTGTGTAATGCTCCCTTAATATTCAAACAAAGCGGTCCAAAATAAAATAAAATAATACAAAACAAAACGAAATTCCGTTTCTTTCACAGCCCCCTGCAGAAGGGCTGTTCCCAGCACTCAGCCCCAGGCTTTTTGCCTTCCTGCTAGAAATTCTTATTTCTCCTCATCTCTGCACCTAAGAATAACAAAAATTACAATTTCAAAATATAATATAAAAATGTATCTGAAACAAACAAAATAGTGACTTTTTCATGTATTGGGCTATGAGGATACTGCAGGGATTTTATTCAGCAGTTCAGTCCATGTGATTTCTGTTATATAAGTTTTATACAACTTCTGAAGCTCCCCATATGCGTGTGGTTTGCCCCTAGGAATGGCCTCAGGCACAACCTGCAGCAGCCCGGCCTTTGGTGGGCTGAGACATTCTCAAACAAACCCTCCTTGGCTCCTGGGTGACCTGGTTGTTTTCTGTCCCCGCAATTGCACTGACCCTGTTGCAGGGAGGACTGAGTGCTTTGTGAGGGTTTGTTTGGTAGTTTGGTTGTAGCTGTCATCCAGAATCCAGAAAGCAATCTCTCTAACTCCAGTGTGGTCTTAGAAAGTGGCATTCCTTTATTCCTCACCATACATACCAGGAAACTTGACAAACTAATGCACTCTGAGTTAAGTTCTGCATTTAAACAGTTAAGACATGCATATGCAGTACATTGGCATGCATACTCATTCTTGTCCAAGAACTCATTAATGTATGCTAATGTCCCTCTGTTCATACATGGTTGCAGATAAGGCGGTCCTACGACCACTCACTTTCTCCCCATTTTTCCACCATCAGCCTAATCACAGAGACTTCTGGCTGACCTCTAGCTGTTTTTCCCCAGTTTGACAAACTTTCATTGCTTGTAATGACAATTTCCAAAATAATATACGTGACATTGGAGGAAAAAGTCCATGCACCTGGTGGATGCAAAGATAAATGTAGTCCATTATTACTCCAGCGCTGCTCATGAAGCAGAATTATTGGGAAAACAAGGCTGTTCACATACTGAGCAAAATTGAAATGGATCTTTTTAGAAATAGCACTCATTGATGCCTTTTGCTAAACTAATACGTTGGTCCTTAAATTAATACACTGAACCTATTGCTAAACAAACTAGCCTGTGTCACAGTGTAATTTGGGAAAGGCTCGCCTTTCCACAGCAGGACAGTCCTGATGTTGCAGGGGCTAACAGGGCTCTGCAGGGTCCAGCTGTGCTCCTGCACCTGTGTAGGGTGTCAGTTCTGCTCTACCGGACTCCCCTCTTTGTGGGGTCACTGATTCCTCCTCCCAGCCCTGAGCAGCCAGATCAATCCCAGCAGCAATTAGCAAGCATCAGCAAGCATCAGCAAGCCTCAGCTGACGTTTTGCTGGAAGGTTTTCATTAGCTCAGACCCCCATGGTGCAGAGAGGGCAGAGCATGCACAGGTGCTGCCTTCTGTTCTGCCTTGGCTGTGGCAGGAGCCTGGAGACCTCCGGCACTACGCCTGGAGCTGAGCCTGCATCTTCCTGTCCCAGCTCATCATTAACATTTGCTGCTTCCATTTCGAGTGGCTGAAATTTTTTCCAGTCTCGATTCACTAAGGAAGAAAAATGAGTATTTAAATGTGGTAAAGCTGGTTTTGACATTAACAGGAAAAGATTTGGACAAAAGAAGATAAATAGCCTCAGACTTCCAAACAGAGCAATGAATCTTAAGAGCAAATGGAAAGAAAGGAAAATCTAAAGAACTTTGCTTATGAAATTATGCAGCAAAGAGCATACAGCAGTGCCAAGCTGGCTGTGATTAGCACAGCCTAACTGACCCATTTAGCAGGGAGATGCCTAAAGGAGAAAGAAGCTGCACTTTGACACTAAGCCTGTTCCTCACAAAAGGGATATTTCCCCACAAAAGGCATTGGATAAAAAATGGGGATTGCAAAAACATGAAAAGGCTGCTGTCACTTGGGGCATGAAGATTATGGACAGAGCAGCAGCAGTAGCTGGTGCTTGGACATGCCGGGGCGTGCTGTGCCTTGGAGTATATTTCCTCAGAGATGTGAAGCAGGTCTGAATGGTGCCAGCATTTTGTTGGTCCTTTTTGTGGGGAGCAGGCATAGTGTCAAAGTGCAGCGCTCACAAGGGCTGGGCTGGCACCAAGTCCCCATGAGTCCCTGGGGACCCCAGTGAGGGTTCCAAGCTCCCCACCCCAGTGCACCCCCTGTGTCTGAGCTCACATAGAGGCACCTTGCTCTCTCCAGCCCTTGAAAGGAGGTTGTGGTGGGGTGGAGTTCAGCTTTTGCTTCTGGATAACAGCAATAGGATGAGAGATGATGGCCTCAAGTTCTGCCAGAGCAGGTTTGAGTTGGATATCAGAAACAATTCCTTCTCCCACAGAGCAGTGATGCAGGTGGCTCAGCTGCCCAAGGACGGGGGGAGTCCCTGGTCGTATCCCAGCGCCGTGGGGATGTGGCACTGAAGGACGTGGGCAGTGGGTACAGTGGGGTTGGGCTAAGGTAGGGCTTGGGGATGTGGGAGGTCTTCTCCAACATTAATGACTCCTATTCTATGATTCTGTGATCTTAGGTGTGCAGGGCTTATCCGTAGGAAGATCAAGGCTTGTGCAGGTGAAACAAGTGTACCAGCAGTGAACATCTTTGTGAAACAGAAGGATGGGATTGGGAATCTTCAGCTGAGCACCACTCTTAGCTCTGCAGCCACAGATGCAGCATTTCCCCAACTGACATCCCTGGCTGTTCGTCGTAGGGGCTTTTTGGGCTGTGGGATCAGAACCAAGTTTTATTTACTAGCAAGAATCACGTCTGAAGAGCTGCTCTGGGAGGGAGATGAGAACTGCGCTGGGACCCCCACCCCAAAATCTGACAGCAGGACAGAGCGAGGAAGTAGGAGCCCGCCCCTGGCCGCGATGCGGAGGAGGAGGGCGAGAAGGAGGAGGAGGGGGAAGAAGGAGGAGGAGGAGGAGGAGGAGGAGGAGGGAGCCCCGGCTCCGGCACGAGGCCGGGCGGAGCGATGTGCGAGCAGGCGGCGCGGTACTGCCGGGCCGGCGTGCACAGGCTGCTGCGGAAGCCAGCGCCGGCGCTGCGCGGGCTGGACGGGCTGCTGCGCTGGGTCGGGGCCAGGATGAGCGACAAGGGCGTCGCCGACAGGGAGCTGCTCACCTCGGGAGCCTCCGCGCAGAGGAAGGGCACCTCCGTCATCCTCGATGTGAGTGACCCCGAGGTCCCTCGGCTCGGGGTCGGGCATCCCCTTAGCGCGGGTCCTGCAAGCCCACGGGAGTGCACAGGGATTCCTGCAGCCCTCCTGCTGCATCCTGCACCCCCCGACCGGCGTGGCATCGGGGTTATTTCCTGGTCCTGCATTCCCTTGCATGGGTCCTGCATCCGCGACTGGCTGCGGATGGGTGCAGCCCGGTTCCTGCCCTGTCCGCCCCGAGGCAGATAGGAATAAGGTGCAGCTTGATCCTGCATCTCCCGGACCCTATGAGCGTAGGGTATATGAGCCCAGACCCTGCATCCCCTTGCCTGGGCTCTGCACCCCTATTCTGGCTGGATGTGGGGTCCTGCACACTGGGAGCAATTTAAGATTGGGATTATATCCTGGGTCCTGGTTCTTACCCCATGGGCTCGCTGGGGGTGCGGATGCAGCTCAAATGCCCTTTCTGCTCATCCCCCAGGCTGGCTGGGCTCCTGGTCTGAGCATGGGAGTACACCCTGGGTCCTGCATCCCCTTTCCCATGTCCTGCAGCCCCCAGACCACCCATCACCTGAGTGTGGGAATGCACTGTGAGTCCTTAATCCTGGCATCAGCTCAACCTGATGGGGATGCAAGACTTCAAGTCACACAAATCACTTGCAGGAGGGTCCCCATCACTCCCTAAGTTTTGGAGTGCACCCTGACTCCTGCACCCCAATACCTGACAGGATGGCAGTGTGGCACTGCCTGCCTGTGGGTGCATCAAATCCAGGGCTCACTTACCAGGGTCTGGGGAACACACAGTGGTGTGCCTGGTGCCTCCACTTGGGTATTTATAGGCTTCCTGATTAGGGGGATGGTGAGGTTATTTGTGCTTAAATGAATTGGGAGAATGGGATGAAATAACTGGTGTGCAAATGGTGTAATTACACAGATTTTCTGGCTGCAGCATCTAATTATTAAATGTGTGCATCCTCAGCTCTGCTATATGCTAGCTTTAAAAATAAAATGTTGTGAGTGCAAAAATAAGCTCCAGAGGTGCTGGCAGTCATGAAGGATAACTCATGCTCTCTTGGCCCCTTCAGTGTCAGGCAGCCAGAGCTCTCCCAGGCAAGCCCTTGTGTTTTCTAAGCCATTTGTAAGTGCTGGTATGGGCTGGTGAGTGTAACTCATCCAGTATGTGAGCACCACGGGCGGCTAGGCATTCCAGTTCCCTGGATGAAACAACTCAACTGTGTCTATTGGGCAGCCAAAAGCAGAGGAGAGAGCAGAACGCTGATGGCTGGTCATGCCTGGAGAAATCAAAATGAGAAATGAAATACCCTTATGATTTTTTATGTTAAATTTTTCTCTTTTTTTTTTTTTTCCTGCCCTGCTGAAATCTTACACCAGTGTGGGCTTGGGAGTGTATGTGTAACGGGGAGGGGGGGGGGGGGGGCGCAATTACTTGGATACCTAGAGATTCTGAGATTTTTGAGCTAGGGCTGTGTTCCCAGAAAAAACAGTGCCTTATCTGTTCAACTTTACTTTCTTTAAGTGGATTTTTTTATTCTACTTTGAACTGAGAAAATGAGCCCTCAGTTTTTAGAATGGTTCAGCCATTGGGAACTAGGACAGTGCTGAACATGCGGGTCCTCAGCCCATTTCTCCTTCACAATGGGACTGGAGCCCTTTCTTACCCACTGAAAAGAGAAATGGGTTCTGGAAATATAAAGTTTGAGGGTTTGTGGTGGTTTTTTTTTTTTTTTCCTCCTTCTTTAGAACACGCTTCTCACTTTTCTCCAGCTACAATAGAAACTTCTGTGTAAGTTGTGGGTTTACTATAACTGGCACTTCGAGGGCATTGAGAAAGCCAGCCTTAACTGGGAAAATGTGCATTTGGGTTAGTGTTCACGAAAGGTAACAATGATTCCACAGTAATCCTTAGGTATTTCCAATTAGCTCATGCAGCTTCCGTGCTTTGTGTGCATATGGGAAGAGCAGTTCCAGCTCCAAGCACTGTGGCTCCTCAGGGCATACAGGAAGAGCCCTGGCAGATTCTGTGTTTAAATAACATCCTCACGAGTTGAGGTGAGGGCTAAGCTTGCTTTGGTTATGAATTGCTTAAAGTGGCTCTGATGCTAATGACATGGCAGTCACTTCTCCTTATCTGTTCTGGATTTCTTCCGACTCAACATCATCAAAGTGTTTGTTCTGACTCTTCTGGGCCAAGAGGGTGGTAATGGGTCAGTGAGAACTTTCCTGCTCCCTTTGCATCCAAGAAACAAAACCAGGATGTTGTGGGGTGAAAGCAAGGGCTGAGGAAGGAGGTCCACGGGGAGCAGATGTCTTCTGCCACCAGCCTGGCTGCTGTTGCTTCAGGGATAAATCATAACTTAGGGGTGTCTCCGTAATTTCCCTTTATTTTTCTTGTGTCTTTCTAGGTAAAAGTTGAATAATATTGAATAATAGTTCAGCTCAAACTGCTAAAACTGTGGAATGGTGAAAACCTGGTAATGGACTAATGAGGAAGAGATTTAAGTCCTTAGCATTTCTTGAAGCTGCAGCAATGAAACCAGGAGTGAGAGATGATCCTGAGTGGTGGTGGCAGAAGGAACGGGAGATGTGCTCAGTGGTGAGCTCACACAGTGTCAGCTGGTATCACCCAGGGGTTCACCTGGGTGCTTGCATCCCACGGTGAGTCTGCATAGTGCTGCCCTGTCATCAGGAGCCTCAGACTCAGACTGACAGCATCTGGGCTGCTGTAGATAAAAGAAGTCTACCCATAGCTTCTGAGATAAGATTATGGCAATGTTTATATAGAATCATAGACTCATTAAGGTTGGAAAAGACCTCTCAGATCCCCAGGTTCAACCCCTACCCACCCCCACCATGCCTAGTAAACACATCCCTCTGTGCCACATCTCCATGGGTCTTTAACACCTCCACAGATGGTGACTCCATCACCTCGCTGGGCAGAATTCCAGCTACCCCAACCCTGAAGTGATGCATGAGGTTGTTGTGTCTGAAGTGCAGAACCTGGCACTTGGCCTTGTTAAAGCTCATGCAGTTGGCCTTAGCCCATTGATCCAGCCTATCCAGATTCCTGGGCCTTCCTACACTCAGACCAACACTTCCCCCCAACTTGGTGTGAACTGCAAAATTACTGAAGATGTTCTCAATCCCCTTGTCCAAATCATCACTATGGATACTAAGTAGGGCTGACCCCAGCACTGACCCCTGGGGATCACCGCTTGTAACTGCCAGCTGGATGTAACTCCATCCACCACTACTCTCTGGGCCTGGCCATCCAGGCAATTTTTTACCCAGTAAAGACTCTGTCCAAGCCATGGGCTGCAGCTTCTGCAGGAGAACATTGTGGAAGCCAGTGTCAAAGGCTTTACTCAAGTCTAGGCAGACTACATCCGCAGCTTTTCCCTAATCCACCAGGCAGGTCATCTGGTCATAGAAGGAGATCAGATTGTGATCTCTGTCTTCGTCCTGGGCTGCTTGAGATGCCCTTTGTGGGCAGTTTCTGCCTGCAGCCAGGAGGTCAAAATCCCTTTTGCAAAGGAGTTGAAATTGGCACGGTGGTCCTACAAACACCTGTGGTCACAGTGACTTTCTGGTTCAGAGATGATCCACAAGTATCATAAGACTAATAAAAGGGAAAATAGGAGTGGGGTTTTGGAAAAAACTGTATCAGGTGGTATTTGCTGTGTGTGACTGAGTATACGTGCAATACAGAGCTGGGATTATAGGCTCCTCAGATGTGGGAAATGTCTAGACAGGTATTACTCTGTCTGGGAGTACTTCAGTTCTTAGTTACAGACTGCTCTTACTCATGCCCTCACTGTCCATACCACCTCTGATCATGCAAGTGGGAAACACATTGGATGGAAATGCCGAGGACCAGCAGCCATGCTGCCCCGTTGGCTCCTTTTGGGGTGAAGCTGCTGGGAGGGGCACGGCCCCTGGCTTGGCCAACAGTGGCCGCGTGCCTCATGGCTACTCTTTTTGGCCCTAGTTTGAAAACCCCTGAGGAAAGCAATGCCCACGCCTTCATGTCAGATTAAGCTTTTAGTTTGACCTGCTCTGTGTTTTGCTGAGGACTAACTTATCTCTGCCATCCTTGATGGAGCTGCACCCAAGGCTGGCGCTCACGGAACTACCAGCACTTTACACAGAACAGCGTCAACTGCAACCCCTGCCACTCTCTTTCAGCCTTGATTTCTGAGAGCGAGGCAGTAAAAAGCAGAGCAGTAAGAGGAGAGGTGAAAGGCGAGGGCATGGTGTCGGCTGCTCCTCTCTGGGAGGACGTGCTGTGAACCCCGCAGCTCTGCAGCTTTGTAGGGGCACAATGACTGGGACCGCGTTTCCATGCCAACATTGTATTTCCTACTGAAACACCCAGCCAGGCCCTTGCCCTGCGTGGGGAAAGACCATTGCAGGACGGCCTGTAATGATGTAGTCCAAAGCAGTAATATTTCGAGTCATTATTTTCTGTCATTAGCACCAGAAAGAATAACAGAGGTCGTTGGAGAGGAATTTCCTTATGGGAGTTCGTAAAGCCTTGTCTCAGCTCCAGATGAGGACAAACTCCAGATGAGGAAAGCAACAGCACAGGGATGAGGGAACACCGTGAGCAGATCCGCCTGCACTTTGTGTCTCCCTGCATGGTGTTTTGTCACCCGCAGGCTCTCCTCACCCAGGAGGACAGGTCTTGTTTGTCCTCGATTCTGCACTGAGGTCAGCAGGAACACAGAATTCTGGCCCAGCTGCACTCTATTTTAAATCAACATCGTGCTAACCTGCTGAAAGAATAATGAACTCTACAAACCCTGCAATAATTCCTGGGCTTGTTAGGGGAGTGATTGTGTCAATTTAATGAAATTGCCAAGAAAACCTCCCTCAAGTAGCCTCCAGTGTAGCTCTTTCTCATCCAAGAGCTCTGAGAAATCAGAGCTGACTGTTTAAATTTGAAACCATCAATTTTACTTAAAGTTTATTGTTACCACCAACGTTTTGAATTGCTTTCTTCTGTCAAATAATTGCAGTAGCTATTTGAGAGCACCACAGAAAATGTACATTTTAGAGAAAGCCATTGGAACTCTTGAAAGATGTTGCTGGTTCAAGGTACAATAGTGATTATGTGCATCTAACCACCTGGCAAATGGAGCAAGACAGGATGAGAGGTAACGGCCTCAAGTTGCTTCAGAGGAGGTTCAATTTGGGTATTAGGAAGAACTTCTCTAAAAGAGTGGACAGGCAGTAGCACAGCTGCCCAGGGAGGTGGAAGAGTCCCCATCCCTGGAGGTGTTCAGGAGCCATGGGGATGTGGCACAAACTGTGGTTTGAGGGCAGTATTGGAAATAGGTGGAATGTTGGACATGATGATATTAGAAATCCTTTCCAACCTTAAAGATTCTAAGTATGCTGCAGCCAGGGAACTGCATGTACTTCAAGAGTACATCCCATAACACAGGTTAATCTGGCCCGTGCTGTGGGAATCCTCACTGTACAGTTTAGCTTGTTCTTCAGAAGTTTCCCTGATAGCTTTGTAACACGACTGATGAGGAGAAGTTCAGTGCAGTACATTGTGGGCTAGATAATTTCTTTTTACCAGCTGTGAAAATAGCACCCACCCAGGTGGCTGGTGCAGTTTGCTTTAGTTTTACAGTTTAGTGTAAATCCTTATTCCTTGCAGGAGCAACATTTTAGGCAGCACTGGCAAGCCATCACAGAGCAGATCACATCTCCATCAGCCTCCTGATGTTCATTCATGCCATGGTCCCATCTGCCCATGCTAACAGGTGGCTGTATCTTGAATAGCTTTCTTTTCTGGTGTCCTGTTTTATCATTTTCCTAGGCAAAATTGTAGCAATCCAATTAAGAACTTGCTCACCGACAGCAATGCTAAGCAGCTTGGCCCTATAAAATAAATCAAGGACATGGGTCGTCCAAGTCAGGAATACAGTCATTTCCATGAGCGTGGTGCTCATGGCTGAGTGATGTGTGCAGAAATCCTGGGGCTGCCTGATGTCCCACTGGCCCACTAATTCTTCCATCCCATGGAAAACAATGCCTGCTCCTTCAAAACCCATATCCTCATGGTCCATGAGCCTGCAGACGTAGGATTTCCCTCCACACTTCTGGTTGTTCTCAGAAATGGTCAGCCCAAGAAGTGTGGTGGCAAGCTCTAAATCTTGCAGGGCTTCTATGGCTCCTGAAGTTTGGGATGTGGCTGTTTGCGCCATTCGTATGAAGCAGAAAGTGCTTGCTTCTGCCCAAGAAAGAGCCCAAGAAAGAGCAGCTTCGACTTAGCCCTGAGCAGCCTAGGAAGCAGTTCCAGCAGAATGATTAATGTTGCTTAATTAAACTGTATGCATTTAAATAGCATATTCTGCAATGCAATTTGTCTCTTGGGTTTCTTGTGTGCAGCAGTTTCTTCTCTGACTTTTTTTTTTTTCCCTGTAATGATTTTATGACCCAGAAAAGATTGCATTTTTCTGGCTCTCTGATCTGTCCTGGTGCTTTTATTCCCTCTGCAGGGAAATGCCTTTGAACAGCCAAAATCTCTGCTCTGGCTCAAATTAATAGAGTCAGATATGAAGAGGTGATGATAATGTTGTCTCTTTTTCTGTCCAGTTTATGAGCATCTTAATTTTTCAGTAATTTATGGCCAAACCTGTGCTAACAGCCATTCCTGGCAGCAGCCTGTAAGATTTCAGCCCTTGCACAAGGGTTCTGCTATTAATTGCAGTGTGCTAAAAGACTCTTCCTACCACCAGACCCTTTGGTTACTTCCAAAGCCAAAGCACTGATGCTTCCCAGGGAATACTTGCCCTTTGCACTGGAGCAGGAGCTGGGATTGGGTGGGGGAAGCATATGGATGTTTGGAGGGTGCAACCAAACTCCTGAGTAATCCTTCTTTCTCTCTCTCTTTCAATTCCAGATTTTTAGAAGAGCTGACAAAAATGGTAAGTCTGGACATGCATGTCTCACCATTTAGTCACTGAACTTTTGTCAGCATTGCTGTTCTTTTTCCCAGGTGGTAACTGTTTAAATGCCATCCGTCTTGCTGGGACTGACACTGGTGGTGTTTAAGCGTTGGAATAGGTTTTGTCGTTTCTTTGGCTGAGGTATTCTTAGGGCAGATGTGATACCCGTGTGCAAGTCTGCACCGCAATACCTGCCAAATTTGGGGCAATTTTAAAAGTCTCAAAATAACAAGCATATTTTTGTTAACCTCAGTCAAGTGATAAATGAAGGACCAGTTCTTTGTCATCTTGGAACAGCTTTGCAAAATAAATCTGCACTGTGAATATCTGTAGCCTGGTTCTGGATGGACCGGGCACACACATCAGAGAAAAGACCACTAAGACCGTTAAGCCCAACCCCAGCCCAGCCCCACCGTGCCCACATCCCTCAGTGCCACATCCCCACAGCTCTGGACACCTCCAGGGACAGTGACTTCCTTATCTGCCTGGGCAGCTGTGCCACAGCCTCACTGCTCTTTGAGAGAAGAATTTTCTCCTAATATCCAATGTGAACATGTCCAGCACCACAGTGCTCCCCTGGATGCTCTCTGACCATCAGATAGGGGTGTTTGCATGGCTTAGAAGTAGAGAGTCTAGGTCACAAAGTATTAAATTATTGTGAATCTCCTGTGACATATTTGCCTGCAAAAATTTGAAAAAAAAATTACAAATCTGGGTGCAGGTTGCTGTGGTGTTGTCATGTTTGCAGAGCCCTGTCCTGCTGGTGCACATCTGTGTTCCCAGCAGACTTGGGTGCTCAGTTGTGCTGCTGAGTTGATTTCCACCTGTTTCCAACTTGCTAAATGACTGAGTCTCCAGCTGAAATTGTCATATGCAAGTTCCCATGCTACTCCTTCCACTATATGCTTAAGGAGGTGTCCTATTTAAACTGCAAATCCCTACAGCCAAGAGTTGTTACATGTGGAATTCTTTCCAGCTTCTTGATTGCTTCCAGCCCCATGAAGCAGTGTGTGTGGTGTGAACACAGCACGCCCAGTTCTGGTGTAGTAACTGCAGAGCACGGCCATGGGGATTGCAGAGCTTCTCCCTCTCCTTTCTTCCAAAGCTCCTCACATTAAATTATTAATTCATGTACAATAGAATTAGATGCCATAGCATGTTATCCTAGAAACATTTGAGTGTCTAGGGACTCCTGCAGGCCATCCAGACCAACTCCCCTGTAGAAAGGGGTTTCTACATTTCCTACCATGCTGAGGTTCCTGCCTGCAGGTGATTCCGCTCAGTGCCTAAGCTGTGTGCTGAGGTGCTTAAGGTAAAGTAACGGAGCAGCTCTTACTCATCGAAGGATGCCTTGGTCTCTGTGACCAGTTTGAGTTGCCCCCAGCCTCTTCCCTATTGACAACAGCTACATTTATGACCATCTATATGAGCAACAGACTGGGTAGCACATCTTGATGTGACGAATGCGTTGGAGATGTCTGGAGAAACTGGTAAATAGTCTGCGAAAAGGGCAAAGGGCTGGGCCATGACCTGACAGTGAATAATTCAGCTACCTCCAGACATGCTTTGAGGGGCATGGCTGTCAGTCACTCAGAATGATCTTTTCCTTCCATGTAGGAGTGTTTTTCCTTCTTTGCTAATAAACCCACCTACTGCCATGTAATTCCTTCGGCCCTGGAAAACAATACTTAATCATTTAATTGGCGTGTGGAAGGAAAATGGAAGCATCTTGCTGTGGGCTCACGGAGCAGAGCTGTTCATCATCTGGGTTATCTAACACGTACTTTGCTACTCTTCCAAAAGCTGTTAATCAATGACAAGATAAATAGCCCAGCATTCAAATTAATGGCAGCATTCAGATTAAGATGCTTTGATTTTAATAGAACAGCCTAATTTCAATGATTGGTTATAAAAATGTTGCTTGATGGAAACAGAACAAGTATTTCAAAATCTCCAGTCCCTGCAGCTGTGGTCTCCCATGGCTGGGCATCTTGATAGCACCGTGCTATCAATGCAAGATGCTGCCATTAGCTGCTGCAATGTGAGCAGCTGGCCGGAGAGCTGACCGGGCACTTTGCTGCAAATAACACCAGGCTGTGTCACCTTCAGCAAATAAATCCTGCTCCCAGGATCTCAGGGAAGCGCCTTTTCCTCAGAGTATGCAATCAGTTCTGCTCAGAGCATATTCTGCGTGTAATTTGGTAAAGCTGATGCAATGGATCATCAAGTCATTTTCTAAAGGACATCCTTCCCTGTTTTGTATCTATTTTCTTTATAATTATCTGTAACCACTGTCTTGGAAAATGGCTCAGATACTAACCCTGCTAAGGGATAGGGCAGCACGAGTGTGGCTGAAAATGACAGTGGCATTCTAGGGACACAACTGTATCACCCCATTAATTCACTGCAGTGACAGGAAAGGTTTCTGTCTGCTCTTGGTTGTAGACATGATTAGAAATGATCCACTGGAGTGTACTCAGATGTGTGTTTGAAGACATGGATGGGAACAAAGCCATTCAGTGTGTGCTCTCTTGAACATCTTCAGCTATTCTTGGAGATGAAATACAAAGAAATTTGAATGTAAAATTTTTAAAAAATTCATCGGTTGTACTTAGAGGAAGGTGTCAGACTTCTGTTGACCTGACCTTCAGCTCAGAGCCTGCTGAGGATGTAGCAGAGCTGTAAAGAAAGAGCTGGAGCACAGCAGCAGCAGGTGGATGGAAAAGGTTCCTTGATTAAGAACCTCTGGCAGAGTGATGCCCATTCCCATCCCAGGAGACTCATTCTTTAAATAGTTGCCCACAGCTATCTGCTAGAGGCACTTAGGAGCTCCTTAAAGGAGATTTATGCCTTTAATACCTTTATTTATAAAGCATATCCCAGTGTGGTGAGTTTGTGCTACAAATGATGGGGGCATGTCTGCTGCTCACAAACAGGGAACATAAACAGCTTTGGACACCAGAGTGACCATGGAGCCCTGTCAGCTTGCAGCAGGATGGTGCCAGCTCCTCTTAGAGCTCCTCCTCCCACCTGTAACCAGCAGCGCTGCTCTGATAATGGCTTCCTAATGTGCCAGTAATACCCCATGCCAATGCTGTCCCCTGGATCCGTAGAACTGAGATATGTCATAATGTCACCTTAGAGGAGGGATTCTGGGTTAGGAGAATAGGACGAACTTAGCACTGCACTTCCCCTGCCCTATCACTGCGTGTGCCAAGTACCCCATACCGTTTGCTTGATGCCCTGCAGCGGGTGCAGTTGTTCTTTAGTCCTTTCTTTATTCTGGAAACCTAAGAGGATTGCTCACCCTGCATGGACCTATCTATCTCTTTTCATGGCATCTCACTTCTGGGAAAAAATGTTTTTTTCTGGAGTTGTTTGGATTTTTAAAATAGCAAGCATCAATTATTAATTGCCTTCTTAATTTATTGAAACATTTTTAGAAGGCAACTTAGTTGGAATTTGGCATGGTAATTTTCCTCATAGTTATTAAAGGACTTGGAGTACTTGTCGTGAGGTAGTAACACGACATAGGGTTCTTGTGCCAGGAATATTGCTTTATTGCTGTGATGATCATGATCATGGTGTGTATCCGTCTCTGCGCTTATTCTTCTAAGCAAGCCTTTTAATATTCTAACACACGTATTCAGTAAATTTCCACTGATCCATTGTCTAGAAAGCAAGCAAATTCCATAACAAGTCTTAAAATCAGCAGAGAGTTTATCTTATGCCCAGGTACAGAACACCCCTGTTTATTCAGACCTTCTGTCTCCTTTCCAGAGCCTCATTATCAGTGAGTTGACATTCGATGAGGTTGAGCTGACCTCTCCATCTCCCACAAGTACTTATCTCCCCATCCTCCCCATCAACTTGAGACTCTTTTAGGGAATGCATTTATGCAGAATTGGAATGGTGGTGACCAGCTGGGATCTCAATAATACAACACTGAACACCTCGTGGCTTTGACTTTGGTTGCTTTTATCACATCTTAAGAAGATTCCAGGCCAGAGCTGCAACACTCCATATTACATATCAGGATAGAAAACCATCTACAGCTAATAACCCTCCAAATGCACACAGCTCTTCTTGCACAGCCACAACTGTGTGCCTGTTTTGCAATCTGTGCTCTTATTATGAGCTCTCAGAGCACTGTGGTCCCTGCTCCTAATGAGTTACTCATCAAAAACCACTTAGCTTCCAGGTCAGGGTAATTACCTGCTGCTTGACTACCGCTCCTCACGCCCAGGGAAAACCTTGAGCTATTCATATCTCACTGGTGCATCCAAATTAATTCATTAGTTCTAAGTAAGAATATTTATAATTCTTGCGTAATAAAAAACAGTATTAGAAGCCACCCACATTCAAGTGGAAAAATGCAGTGATGAATTAAGTTTTTAAAGTATGGCTAAAACTGTTGGGTACTTCCATGACCTGGCAACCAGCCTGAATTTATTTTTCTTGCTTAAAAACAAATCATAACAATCAACATCTTGCATTTTGATTGTCAAAATTTCATGTTGCAAACAAGAAGCACCTTGTAAAACTACATAACGATGTTTTTTTGCAAGAGGAAGTTTTGATCTGCTTTCAGTTATTCAGACTTCTGTGTAAAGTATAAGTTTCCTAGCTCTCTCCGTTGTACATTTAGTTATCTTTCCAAGTCCTTGCTGAGTTCATCACATGTGGCTTTGAAGAGATGACATCTGTTTAAATCAGGACATGCTGTTCCCAAAGTGATAAACAAACCTATCAACCAGATGAATTTTGAGCTAATGCAAAAATTATGAAAGCTGTTTTCTGGCCTTCCCTACAAGCTGTCACTAGATGTGTCCTGTACTTCTGCCCACCCTTTAAACCCTTGAAATTGGTGTACTGAATCAGGATTTAATTTCTGCCATTGACCAGCCTCGTGACGGTAACTTCCCAACATTTGTGCCACCAAGCCCTTCCAGGGATGCTTTTTTCTTTTGGCACAGCTATGAGGATATTTAGTGCCCACTGTGTTGCAGCAGTAAAGAGCTGAAGTAATTTTTGGACTCATTTGTCTTTTCTCATCATTAGCAGACGTATATTAGAATCAAGGTTTTTTTACTTTTTGAGCTGGGCCACCTTCATTCTGCCAGGTGGACGGCCCTTACCCTGGGTACGTAGGGTCAGGACTACAGGCTGCATTAAGCACTGCATCTCCCTGCACTGTGTGCTGACACTTACACACCAGTTTAGCTTTTACCAGGGCCCGTGTGTCATTTATCTGGTGCAAAGTTGGATGCAGCCCAGAAACTCTCCTATGAGTTCAAGCCACTGGTATGGTCAGCATATGGGATTAATTTCCACAACTGTTCATTTCCTGCCTATTTCTGCATAGCAAAGTTTTACTGCCCGTCTCTCCCTAAAATTGTTACTCCTGACCTGCACCTAAAGCTTATCCCTGCCAAGATGAAAACAGAAAGTACCATGAAAGCTTGTGAAGCAGACATTGCTCTATTTGAGTAGGGCGCCTGGCCTTCCAGGCACTGTCTTGTTGATACTTCGGTTAATACCTGACAGCCTGAGTGCCCAATTGGTGCCATGCAGAATGCCCATCCTCATTACTCAAGTTATGAATCAGCTGAGAGCAGTGGATGCGTGCTGCTAATTCCCAGGCAGGCTTAATGGGAGATTGCTAAGAGAATTTGGCAGTGGCTTCTTCTGAACTTTCACCCACTGAGCACATCTTTTAAGGAACGAGCCTCACGATGAAGCCCACTTCCCCAGACACCCCTAAGCACACCTGTAAAATGGGGACGGAGGGGTCTGGCCTGGCTTCTGTTTGGGAGCATTCCGTCAGTGCCCAAGCACCAACCCAGCCTCCTTTGATGCTTCTAACGCACAAAAACACACAAATAGAGACCAATAGCAGCACTTGGGTCAAAGGCATCGAGGACACGGAGCAGGGGTTGCTGCTTCTGCCTGGCCTATTTTGGATTATTTGATCCAGTCTGCTTTCAGGCACTCCAATTAAGGTTTGAAACCCAGGGACAACAATCTTTATTCTCTTCTCTCCTTGTGCTGGGAGATGTGGGCTTTCTTCTGTTACCCTCATTATATACCTCAGGCTGAAAAGAAAATGGTTCTACGGTTTACTGGCTGTGTTACAGATTGTGAAGGGTGGGGATGAGGGATCGTGGTTTCACAAGGAGGCTATGAAAAGCTGTTCAATTAGTCAGGGGGACTTTCAAAAGAAAATTTTTTTCTGGAGCCAAAATTGAGAAATTTAATTGGACACCGCATAGCAAATGTGTCTACTCAGCATGATGACAGCCAGCAAAGGGCACTGTGAGACATTTACAGAGCTCCTTGAGATCTCTGGCAAAAAAAAGCATGGGCTCTGTCATCAAAAGTGGTGGGTTTTGCACTGGTTTTGGTGGATCACGGACATCCCTGGATGCTCCCAGCTGGCCTGGAGACCTGCAGCTGCAGCTGTCCTAATGTTTGCTATATTCATGCATTTCCTTTGCAAATAGGTCTGCATCTATGCACAGCTGTCCTGACATCTCTCCCCATTGGGTTGGTGATATGAGCCCCTCCCTGCTGCAGGAGGAGGGCATCCACATGGGAATCTCCTCTACTTGGAAATGGCAGCAGAGGCAGGGTGAGGGCTGTGATGGACGTTGGCAGCTCAGACATCTTGGGCACTGTTCCATCCATCTCATTACTGTCTCACGTTGCTGTATCAGAAAACTTTCAAGGTAGATCTAACAAATCAATATCCCCCCTGCTAAATTTCTCATAAGTTTTTTTTGTTTGTTTTGTTTTTTAGGTTTTTTTTTTGGTTGGTTGGTTTTAGCAGGGATGAAATTTTAAAATGTGTGGAAAGGACTTTTCTAACATGGATGGCTATAGTGTTTAGGCAAATGGGGGGTCTGGGTGACTCAACTGATACATTGGCATGCCCAGCACACGCTGCCAAGGAGGGGCTGGATGGCTCTCAGGGCTGAGCTACAAGGGTACATTTGTATTTGTTGTGATTCAGCCAAATGCTGCCAAGCCTGGGGCCACTTTGGGTAATTTAGAATCACAGAATCATAGAATTGTTAAGGTTGGAAAAGGCATCTAAGATCATTTGGTCCAAGCGCGCACCTATCACCATTGTTGCCCACTGAACCATGATCCTTAGTGCTGCATCTCATGCCCTCTGCTCACGTCCCTCAGTGCCACATCCCCACGGCTCTGGAACACCTCCAGGGATGGGGACTTCCCCCTCCCCCCCCCTCCTCTGGGCAGGTGTGCCACTGCATTACTGCTCTGTGGGAGAAGAAATTGTTCCTCATGTCCAACCTGAACCTCTCCTGGAGAAACTTGAAGCCATCACTTCTTGTCCCATCACTGTTACCTGGGAGCAGAGGCTGACCC
>NW_024885077.1:88974-161538 GCF_019232065.1 Centrocercus urophasianus
AATTTTCCTGGGTTCAGAGGGTGTCCCTCCACCCCCCCCCCCCCCCCCCCCACCACAACCTCCTGTCTGGAATTGCAGAGCCGTGAGTTCTCCCCTGATCTCTCTTCTGCAGACTAACCCACCCCATTCCTTCAGCTGCTCCTATCGGACTGTTCTCAGACTCCTCATATCTTTGCTGCCCTTCTCTGGACACGCTCCGGGGCCAAGCAGTGTGCTTATCTGTCATGCAGGAGAGCCATAGAGCTTGCTGCCTTCTCCTGCTTCATGGTTCAAGTTAGTCATTTTTTAGGTTCTTTATTAAATCTTCGTGGCATCCAGTTTCACTGCTTGACGTTGGTCTGAACGACCTCAGCGAGCGATGGATTTCCCTTGGGACTGCTGAGCAGATGGAGTGCTTCTTCCTTCTCCTGGCAGTGGGGCTCTCCTCTGCCTTTCAGCTCGAGCCCTGGGTGAAGAAAAATCACTGTGCTGCACTCCCACTGCCCGCCCCACTGCCATGCAGAGCGGGGGCTCTGCCTTTGCCGCTAATTATGTTCTGCTGCAACCCGCTGCCTTTATTGAAGGTGGTTCATTAGAGCTGTTAAATAAGGCAAAAATTGAAACCAGAACTGCTGCAAATAATCCTTCTAATTCCCTAGCAATTTTTTGCCAGACAATTGTGGAAAATATGTTCTGGCCGCCTACGTTTGGGCAGCTGGCCAGGAGCAGCTATAAATCACGGGATATCTTTCTTCCTATTATCTCCCTCACTCTTTTTTCCCAGATAATACAGACCGCAGAGAGAGGAATAACTGATCTTATGGGCACACGGTGGGGAGGGAGACTATGCCCTTTGTCACACAGCCACAGCTTGGCACCCGGTCGGCTGGCAGACTACTCTGAAAATAAGTATTTTCCTTTCTAAAGGGTTTTCTATTCATCACAAGATGTTTCCTTTTCAGCTGACTGCTTTGCTGGCTCTCAAGCATGTCACACTCCATTAAGCAAGGCTGATTTTCCTTCCTTTTTAGGCTGAATTTGTATCAGCAAACAGCCCTGGATTAGCCAAAATCAGAGTATTCACCCTCACAGGCCCTGTTTTGCTGCACACTGGACAGCTGTTGGTAATTAATAGCTGATAGCATTCTGTGCTTTGTTCACAGAGATAGGGATCAGGACCTGGAGATGTGGCTGTGCTGGGTTCTTTGTTCAGAGCAAACCTAGCACCTTGTAAAAGGGTCTGTCTTATACTTTTGTAGCTGGAGTGATAGCAGCTTTAATTAATGTGCTTGGTACGTGTTAAGCAGTGGGGGAAGGTGCGTGCTGTAGTAGGAAGAGCTCACTTGCACAAGACTGAAACCAAGATGAAATATCGATGGCGTGCAGAGGGAGGAGCCAGGTTTGTAGGTTTGTTAGCTGCATCCTCTAACCCAGTACCTGCGAAACAGGAAAAAGGAATTTCTAAGAAAACCAGAGGGGGAAGCACTGTGGTAGCAATTAACTTAAGGAAGGGTGAAGTGTAAGAAGTTATAAGTGCAGGACTGTGCATAGCAGGGATAAAAAAAATCATTTACAGTGAGGACTGAAGGCCAATGAGGGGATCCAGCCCGCTCCAGCTGAGTCATCATAGAATCACAGAATGGCCTGGGTTGCAAAGGACCATAATGCTCATCCAGTTCCAACCCCGTGCTGTGTGCAGGTCACCAACCAGCAGACCAGCCCAGAGCCATATCCAGCCTGGCCTTGAATGCCTGCAGGGATGGGGCATCCACAGCCTCCTTGGGCAACATGTTCCAGTGCCTCACCACCCTCTAGGTGAAAAACTTCCTCCTAATATCTAACCCAAATCTCCTGTCTCAGTTTAAAACCATTTCCCCTTGAAGTCCTCCCTTGTCCACAGACTGGGGCTCTTTGCTGCAGGAATCATCTGAGCAAAGAGATCTGCCTTGTTTTAGAAATCATGAACCAGAATTCTGGATCCTAGAGCTGATCTCTTCCTTCCTGTGTGCTTTCTCTGAGCCTCTCACTGAACCAAGCAAATGTATTCATGCAGCGAGAGGCTGAATAACCGCGGCAACATGAAAGCAAGCAGCTTTCTTACATCATAAATCACTACAGAACAGCACTGGTCCCTCGTGGCATTGTATAAGCAGGGTTTTTTCCCTTTTGCCTCCGACCTTCTACAGTTTTAATATTCCAGTTTCAAGCCCACAGTGTGTATTTTTTGCTCTGATACATGAAGGTTGGATGGCTGAACCTTTGAATTACCAACCTGCTGAGCATTTTGATCCTTTTATAGAGGAATGGGGATTAAATGCTCCTCGCAGTCCTGCACAGTGCTTGATGCAGGGGCTGGCAGGCAGGAAACTGGGGCTGGGTGAGCTCCTTTCTGCAGAAGTATGCCAATGTGCTCCAGGAGAAGA
Organism: Centrocercus urophasianus; assembly: GCF_019232065.1. Lineage (NCBI taxonomy): Eukaryota > Metazoa > Chordata > Aves > Galliformes > Phasianidae > Centrocercus > Centrocercus urophasianus. The sequence goes on from NW_024885077.1 coordinate 91,377, forward strand.
CCTTCTCTTTAATTAGGGTGTAAATACATTATCTCCTGTGGCAAAATCAGAGCCCTCCATCAGAGGTTTTCTATGAAGGGTGGTACCAAGCCCTAAGCCCCCAGCACTCTGCCTGGCTGGGATGTTTGCTGGGATTTCCCCAGAAGGGAACAGCATCACAAAGCATCCTGAGACGTGCTCAGTGGGGTCTTGCTGGGACGAAGCAAGCAGGGGAGTGCCCAAAGTCCCCTTGGCCACTGATATCTCTACGTGCTTCAGGTCTTGCAGGAGATCTGTACAGTACTGAGACCCTCTGCAGCAACATTGTTTTTGTAGAGATTGCACTGTATTTGCCATACCCCATATCATCCTTGGGTCCTTTTCTTTGTAGATGAAAAAGACAGGTGTGTACAGTCCAGGTGGCAGAGCAGCTCACCAGTTCTGCTAAGGTCACCCACCCCTCTGTGCACTGAGCCAGTCTGGAGGCGCAGTGTTTGATGAGAGTGTGGAAACAGAGGAAGGTTCAGAGTGTATCCACAGAGCACAACATGGGCACATTGGTGTGCCCCGGCACTGCAAACTTTAAGGAAGGAGAAGAAGGCTCAAAGGAGTTCATGTAGTTCATGTAGTAAGCTCTGGAGCATCACAGTGCTGAGCAGTGGGTTCAGGAGAACCTCATGAGGTTCAGCAATGACACGTGCAAGTTCTGTACCTGGGGCATAGTAGCCCTCACTACCATTTCATGTTGGAGGATTTAAGGATGGAGCACAGCCCCCCTGAAAAGGACCTGGGGGTACTGGTGGGTGGCAGCTGGACATGAGGCAGCAGTGTGCCCTCACACCCACACAGCCAACCGTACCCTGGGCTGCATCCAAAGCAGTGCAGCCAGCAGGGCAGGGAGGGGATGTGCCCCTCTGCTCTGTGCTGTGAGACCTTGCCTGGAGTGCTGCGTCCAGATGGGAGTGCTCAGTACAGAAAGACATGGACCTGTTGGAGAGCATCCAGAGGAGGGCCACAGAAATGACCCGAGGGATGGAGCACCTCCCTACAGGGACAGGCTGAGAGCTGGGGCTGTGCAGCATGCAGAAGGGAGAGCTGAGAGCAGCCTTCAGCATCTAAAGGGGCTGTAAGAAAGAAGGGGATGACTCTTCAGCAGAACAAGGGGAAATGGTAAAGGAGGAAGAAGGGAAGGGAGCAGCATTCCCTGTGTCCAGCCTGATGACAGAGCTGTGCTGGGAGGGGAGGGCAAGGCACATGGAAGTGCTGCTCTGTGGAAAAAGCATGGATTCAGCAAAAGCTGAGTAGCACAGGACATTAAAAATTCACAAAGACTGCACTGAAACCCGCTCTCCAATAGGATAATTTTAACAAGCAGTGGCAGAGATGAATATTCCAAAGAGCAGGGCAGAAGGGAGCCTGCAATAGAGCAGTTGCATTGGATACTTGGGGGTTTATGTATCCGTGGTTCTCGATTTGCTGTGAGAAATCACAGGAGGTAGATTTCTGTGGGATTGTTTTTGCATTTTCCTTGCAGTTGGCAGTGCCGAGCTGTGGGGGTCTGGGCTCTCCTGGTGCAGTTTGGTGCTGCAGAGGCTCCTGCTCCTCACCATGGGATGCTGTTTTATGTGTAATTGGGGAAAATGCATTGAAACATCCTTCTACTTGCTTAAAGCTGGAAAGCCTGATAACGGTCCTGTTTATTTTTTTTCCCTAATTTGAAATGATCCACTGGTAAAAAAATAAACAGAGAAGATATGATTGCTGTACTTTTGTTAAAAGGAAGTTGAGAAAGAATGTGATTAAAGATGTGCTTGTTAAATTTGCTGGAGCAGGAATTAATATTTGTTTTGTTTTGTTTCTCTTTGCAATCTTTCCAGAGCAGATGTGCCTTCCCTGCAGGGATGCTCTACTTCTGTGGTGCTCAGCTGCTTTGCAAAGCAAACAGATGAAAGCGCCTGGAAAGGTCTGCATACTGCTGGCTTAGAGACATTAAATACCTCTGGCAGAGCTGGGGCTCCGATTCCAGCCAGGCTGAGTCGCAGGGGATGCTAAGCACAGGGCTGGAGCTGAGCATAGGGCTGGAGCTTGGCACAGAGCTGATGATGAGCATAGGTCTGGCACTGAGAATAGCACTGGTGCCTACCACAGATAGGGCTGGTGCTGGAATTCAGCATAGGGCTGGAGCTAGGCATAGGGCTGGGGCTGGGCATTGGGCAGATGTTTGGCTGTGAGAATATCTGAGAGGGTAAGAAGGTTTATTAAGGGAGAGCATAAATTTAGGAGCAAGTGCCCTACAAATCCATGGGATCCAGAGGCTCTGCTGAGTCATGGAGTAAAGGAAACCTCCAAACTGATGTGTCTGGAGGAGGTTTGGCCATGGACAAAGGAACCAATGGGAGAGGGACCGTTGGACAGGAGCAGCAGTTTGTTTTAGAGCTTGTAATAGGGATTTGGGGACCATTAGCTTTCAAGAGCTCAAGGAGCTGGATGTCCTGTCTGCTGCAGATGGCACTGCACGAGGCTAACTCCTGCTTTCTGAGAATGCAAATGGAGATCTGCTTTCCAAATAAGTTTAATTGACTGCCTTCATCCCTGCACAGCTTGTTAGCTGGGTGGAAAATCAGCGGTGCTGCCAGTGCAATCTGGTTATTCCTCCATGGGGCTGCAGAAAGCAAGGAGTTTGTAGCTCTGTAATCCTCTGTAATTTCCTGCTAATTTGTCTACAGCCAAAAGCTCTAGTGCTTCATCTGCACATTTGGGAAGGAAAAGAGCAGCAGTTAATGAGAAGGGTAATGGTTTGTTAATGCATAAAAATGAACTATTTGTTGAACAGGTAGCGAACAACTATGGTACTTCATATTCTGATATACCTGTTCAAATATTAGATTTTCTCCTGCTATTGACTTTTAGCATATTTCCCATGGCTAGTGAATTCTCCCTGCAGAACAGTTAGCTTTAAGGCGCTGCAGGAGATGAGTTCTGTTTTTTTAAGCAAGGTTTTCTTGGGAGAACGTTACCTTAAGTGGAAGCAGGGAGATTTGAGGTCAGAATATACAGCTGCTGGGATTTCTGCAGCAGGATCAGTTACCAACAGGCCTGAGCTACTTCATCTCCTGTTTTTCTGCAGCACAATGATGGGTTAAGGCAGCTCTGTAGGCTACTAGTGTACTAAGCAGCAATTGCACTATGACCAGGCTGTTTGTACACTGGCAAAGGCTGATCCTAGCATTTAAATAATGAAAGAATGGGGATTTGTGTAGATTGTGTTTGGAAGAACGATGGCGTGATATCCAAAGCCAGGATATGGAGTGAGAGCAAGAAAAAAAAGCACATTTAAATCAGCTAGTTACAGCAGGGTAAGGGTTATCTGGAAAATCAGAAGCAGTAAAACCTTAACAAAAGGCAGCAGGAGACCGTGTGCTCCATCCCTCTTGCATGTCTCCTGCCTACCAGCCTACATTTGATTTCTATCTATAGCTCCCATTAGAACTAATTTCAAAATTACTTCTAATTCCAGGACGACAAAAGGCTTGATTTGAAGATGAAGGCTGAACAGCTTGGTGACTGTGCTGGCATGCTAATGGGCACTGCTGGGTGCCTGGCATTGCTGGTGAATGAGGTCCAGCTGTCTGACTATAAGGAAGTCTGCATTTTACCCAGGCCGTGTCCCAAAGGGAAGATTGCCAGCCACGCTGCTGCGTGTGCAAGGGAAGGAAGTAAGCCAGCTTCAGACTTTGAGGATACAGACCACAGAAACATTAAGACAAGGGAAACTGGACCCTCGTTCTTCTCAGAGCAGAAAGGAGTAGTCTGCCCTTGGCCCAAAGTGCCCCTGAGCAACAAGTATAGGACTCTGGATATGGAAAGAGGACAGGATGAGGATAATGTATCAGACCTAGGAACAAGCAGCCACTTTAAATTGGTCCAAGCAAGGACTCAGGAGAAGGATGTTAGTGACTGGGGGTTCCTCTGCAAGGCACTGAGGCTCCTGTTTGCTGCTTGGATAATCTCTCCAGAGAGTTTTGCTGCCTGTCGGGGGCCGCATTTTTGACTTCAAGAAGAGGTGACTGGGTACGACAAAGTGAGGGGACTGCTGTCCGCTGCTTCTGCTCATTCAGATTGGGTCACAGGAGGCTGCAACGAGGAAATTACAAAATATTAAAAGAGACCTTATGTCCCATGATAGTGTTGAAGGGTTTGGGAATACAGGAATTTCTCTTCCATCCTACTGGTTGGTCACTGGGCAGGAGGAGGAAAACAGGCCAGATGAGTGAGTGGCTGTGAGGATGGTGTCATGCTTGGGGTTTTGGGTACTATAACCTCAGACAAGTTTCAATCCTTTGATAGCCCTGTAATGTTGACATCAGATCAGACACAACTGACCAGGAGGGGCAAGAATGTTCTGAGCAGCAAGCCGGCTGGGCTCATCACCAGAGCTGTAAACTAGATTTGATGCAGGAAGGGAATGGACTTTTAAGTAACAGAGAAGGATTGAGGAACACTGTCACTTCTGGAAGTAGTAGGTGAGCACCTACTACTAGGTAGGGGAGCACCTCAGATTTGTCCCGAAGGAATCTGGGAGAACTCCTCCAAGAAGGTAACACAGCTGATAGCCCAGCTGAAACGCCTCTGCTCCAGTCATACAGCGTGGGAAATAAGGAGGGGAATGGGAAGCCACAGTGCAATTAGGAAGCTATGGTCTAATTGCTATCACAGAAATGTGGTGTGGCAAATCATACAGCTGGAACACTGCAATCAAGAGCAACAGAGGAGAGAGGGACGGGAGGAGAGATGGAGGGAAGGAGGGTGGGGGAGTTGCCCTCTGTGTTAAGAAGTGGATAGACTGTGAAGAGCCAAAAAACTGTCACCAACAGGTTGAGAGTTTGTGAGTTAAAACTAGGGACCAGACCAAGAAAGTTCAACTGTTTGTTGGGGCCACCTGGTCAAGGGAGCCAGTTGATGCGGCCTTCATGCTTCAGCTACAACAGGCAATGCACTCACAGGCTCTCATCCTGATGGGAATTTCAACCATTTGTATGTCTGCTGGGAAAATAACACAGTGAGCTGCAAGCCATCTAGGAGACACCTGGAGTCTTGACGATAACTTTCTGACCCAGGTATTGGACAGACCAACCAGAGAAGCATTACTACATCTGTGCTCACCAACAAAGAGGTCATTAAAGAGGTTAAGACTTTTTACATGGTCTGATAGTGATAGGACATTAAGGATTTAGATTTAAATTAGGTATTAGAAGAATTTTTTTTTTTACTCAGTGGGCAGTGGGACCCAAGGCCATGGATGGAGCTCTGGGCAGCCTGGTGGGGGCACCCAGCCCACAGCAGGGGGGTTGGAACTATAGTTTTCAAGGTCCCATCCAACTCAAGCCATCCCATAATTCTGTGATTCTATGTTTCTACGATCTGCTGCAGAGCAGAAAGCAAAAGAACAAAACTTACTAAATAGGTTTTGTAATGAAATTTGTTTTGATGTGAAGTACCTTAAGTTTCTGAAGGGGAGCTGATCTTCGTTGCTGGGGTAAATAACTCGAGACGGAATGGGCTGTCTGTCTGGGGGATGTCCTCTGCTATTTTGTGAGTTCTGTCTCTCTATGGAATGCTCTGAGTGCAGAGAGAGAAGAAACAGGAAGTAAAAATCTCCAGATGTGAGAGCATTGTATGGGAACAACTCCCATCAGCAGCCACAGTCACCATTAGGAAACATACAGAAGTGCTTCAAACAGAACTCGGTGGTGGTAGGAACACCATTCTGGCCCCAGGACATCTATGCATCACTCAGCCTGGTGTCATCCCTTGGCAAAGCATCTGGGCTGGGTGTTAGCTAACTGCCATGAGCAAAAAGGTGATTTTGGAGTCATTTAGAGCATTCTTTTCACTGGGAAATTACCATAATCCTAGCAATTTACTTCTTCCTCCCGCTGACCTCAGGTGGATGAAGGGTCCCATTCTGAAGGCACGCCATGTGCTTGCTGGCCTCTGTACCTACACATAACTCAGAGGAAGAAAAGAAAAAAGAGCAGTTGTTTTTGTTCACAGGTCACAATAATCTGATTTTCTTACCCATAGTTCTGTTGGAGTTTGAGTATTAAGCAGGACTGAAGCATTTTAGTGATCATACAGTAATAAAAATAAGGTACAAAATGTATTTCTAATATTTCTAGGTAATATATGAGCAGTTCCAACTGGACTTAGCAAACAGAATCTTGCTTTGTAGTTGCTTTAAGCTCTTTGTATCTCCGAGTGAATTTCCAAATACTCAGCCAACACATTTGCTGTATTTTGGATGATTTATGACGCTGGCTTCATTTCCCCCTGTATGGGAACTGCTGAGTCACGGCCTGAACCTCTGATTAATCACCTGAGGTGAGCCTTGAGTCAGCCAGAGGAGCACAGGTGAAGGCAATTCACCTGTGCTGCCGGAAGGGGTGGAGCCTGGCTCCACCCCTCCTGGACCTATTTAAGAGCTGGCTACCAGAGGGGAAGGATCTCTTCTGGAGATCCCCTCTTTTGGTATCTTCTGGTGAGCTCAACCCAAGGGTAAGCTCTTCCACTTATTCTCTTTTGTGATCATTGTCTGCTTTGCCTTACTTTCTTGATTATATTGCAATTATAACATCTTGGTTATACAAATTATAACATCTTGGTTATACATTATAACATCTTGGTTATACACCCCCCATTTCATCAGTGGGTGGGAACAGCCTGACTGCATGGTTAGAAAGCAGCAAAGCTGCTCCCAGCCTCGTCAGGTTGTTACAATGACAAATGGAGCAATCGTAAAACCCCCGCAAGGCAGCCCGATGATCTCCATCACGCCCTCCTCTCCCTAGTTAGTTTTAACTTTGATGGCTCTGTGTGTCTGGAAATTCGCTTTGGCCTTCGCCTGTGATTGAATTATGTTGAGAAGCTGGAGTGTGAAGAAGATGTTGTACTGCAGAGGGAATGATTGCAGAGCAGCTGCTGCCCAATTATCTCTTTCCTCAGTCGCTCAGTGCCTGCGCACACAATTTCTGGCTGATGACATTCGCCCTTGCTGACAGCTCAGGTACTGACCCACAGGACTGGGATTCGCCCCTTAAAGGTGCAGTGAACAGGTGGAGCAGGTTGCCTGCCTTTAGTAGGCTCATCTGCATGAAAAAGTGGCTCTGGTTTCTCTGGGTCTTACAGATACTTACTTTGTTTAATGAGATTGGTGCAGAGTCTCAATTTTTCTATTACCCTTCTTACCCAAAGCAGAAATGCATTCTAAAGGCTGAAATGCTTCCATGGGAGCTTCTGCAGGTAGGCTGCGTGGAAACGCTTGGAAAGACGTTCATCCAACTGGAGAGTTCCTATCTCACACACAACAGCTTTCAGGAAAAGCAGGTTCCAGAGACGTATCTACCCTCAGTGAGAGCAGACACTGCTGCTGTCAGGACAATCTTGCTTTGCTGTGGCTGTTGATAAGACCGCTCCTGGGGCACAGCATCTCCTCTGGTTCTTATCGCAGATGTGAGTCCATGGTGTTGTGGCCACCATCCTCCCTGCACAGGATTTTCCACCACTTCAATCTGACCTCCTACAACCCATCCCCTCTGCTTCCTCTTATCATTCGTGCTCCCCGAAACTGTCCCTGTCTGCTGTCTCCAGCATCATGCTGCTCCCAGTCGGTGTTGCAATTATAGATAGGCAGCCCTGGGATGACCTCGTTACTCTGCCTTGCTTTTATCTTCTACGTTTGCAGGCAGGTATTTAAGCTGCACTAAAGAACAATCAGCTTTAAGCTGGCTGCTGCTGGTGGTGTTATCTAGTGGGGAATGAATGTCTCCAGTGCTGTTTGCCAGTCAAAATTACACATTTCCCTATTCACATTCTGTGGGGTCTCAAAAAACAAAGGAAATTTACTGTCATCTCCTTTTTCTCCTAGATCCCTCACTCGCCCATCAGGGCTCTGTGTGCTTAAACGCCATGGGGCCATTTCCACACTGGTGCTGAAACAAGCCTTCAGCACACAGATCTGTGCTGTGTTTCTGTTGCAGTGCGTCACTGTGATGTTGCCATCCCGTGCTGCCAGAGCTGCAAGCTGCTGTGGGGCTGCTGCTCACTAACTGACTCTTGCAACCAGATAAATAAACCTGGGAAAAGCTAAGGAGGAGTAAAATGAAATAGACGAGTTATAAGAAAGAAACTAGGTAAAGGAAAATGCTTTTTCCTGAATCTTTCCAGCACCTTTCACTTTTTGGAGGCAAATGAGCTGTAAACTCAGATTAAAGCATTTTACTGAAAAAAGTTGCCTGACTTTACAGTTTCTCTTTCTCAGCAAGTCGACATAAAGAATTTCCTGGGAGATTAACTCTGTCTGCCCTTCATGAAGAAGCATAGCTTTGAGGTGAGCAAGTGCTGATTTCAGGTTTGCAGCAAAAGCACAGAACAGTTCAGATCTCCTGGAACAGAAAAATACTATCCTTTTGAGCTTGGTGTTAGTCGTTGCCAGTCAGGGTCAGTCAGCCCTTATTCCTGGTGAGGACACCAAATCGGAGCACCGTGGTGGCACTGCTCCTCCTGTGTGCGGAGGTGGATGTGTCTCATGGGAATGGGCCATTGCCCTGGGTGCAGCCTCTAAATGCAAAAGAGCATCACCACTGAGTTGGCATTCAAGTACCACTGCCTGCTCCAGCTGGGATATTCTGAGCAATAAGCACTTGCTTAAATATCTCCCCCCACCACATTGTTTGGTTTCTGCCTTCATATATCTGCTATCATTAATCAAAGTACTTTTTTCCAGACGCTCTTAAGTTTGAATCTTTTCCCTGCCGATGGGCATCTGTCCCAAAGCTGGAATGAAGCCCACAGTGCCTGAGTACCCAGTGCTCTGGGACAGAACTTCATTGGGCAGTGAGCCCTGATCCCGTGGAATGTATGAGGGGATGGTGCACCATCATTCTGCAACCTCTCTGCAGAAATGTGTTCATGTTTTGGGGAAGGAATGCAGCTGAGGGCACTCTGCAGACACTGTTCTGCTCAGAAAATTACACCCTTTTCACCTGTGGTTGTTTGAGATTTTGTTCTCCTGCTGTGTTCCTTTTGTAATTGCCAATTAAACAGATATCTGAGAATCAATTCATCATCACTCTAACTTCATCTGTGTCAGGCAGACGAAACTGGGTTAGCATTTGGCAATGCAAATTTGTTTTAGGAGCAGCAGACTTATTTAGTTCAGAGAAGAATTATTGAGGTGTATGTGGTAAGTTGGCTAATTTTGTCTTTTAGCATCGTTTCCTGAAAAAGCAGCAACAGGGTTTATAGCTGATTCGATTAAATAATAAATGAAGATATCATTTATATCATTTATATATTTATCATTCTCCTGCTGCAAAGTTGTCGACATTTCCAGTCTACAACCTTCTGAGGCTGCGAATGGCCGAATTCCTGGCAGTAGCTGACATGTAGCCAGACCTTTACAGCTGGAGGTTATTTTTTGATCTGAGCTGGGAGCAGAGTGCCTTTCCCACAGACAGCAGCTATCTTCATCTTTAGGGCCACCCCACAAGTCTGGAGGTGAGGATGGTAAAGTACCCCAGTACACATGGCTGGAGGGGGCATCAACACAAACCTGTGAGAAGGAGTTTGCCAGCGAGCTTGCTGCTTGCTGCTCCAGCTCTTGGTGCCAGGAGAGCACAGCTAAACCTCCGCCTTGTGACTCCTTCAGTAGGACCGGAGCTGATGGCTTTAAGTTGCACCAGAGGACTTTCAGGTTGGATATTAGGGGAAAAAATCTCATTCTTCCAATACCTGGTGAGACACTGGCACAGCTGCCCAGAGAGAAGGTGGAGTCACCATCCCCGGATTGTTCAAGAAACATGGAGATGTCACATTGAGTGACGTGACTCAGTGTTATGGTGGGGATGTGTTGGTGTTTGGACTTGGTGATCTTAGTGGTCTTTCCAACCTTAATGATTCTGTAATTCCACAATTCCTTTGTGTGCTGCAGCTCTGCCAAGCAGGCACTGTGAGCTGTCCCGTATGGCCAGGCAGATGGATCCTGTACGTCACCACCTCCCTGCCGAAGCAAAGGCACAACGTTAAGGTTACACAGCCCTTATGTGTTTAAACAGTTGGCAGCTAAAGCAAAATGTGCTATGCTATGTTTGTTAGCTACTATTTTGTATTTCTGTCCAGTCTGGTGTTGGAGAAGATGGAATGGAGGTGGTACTGCAGGGTCTGTCACTAAGCCCAGCCCGGGCGCATTCTGTGTGTGTTAAACATCCCTTAGTGAGCATCCTGAACATATGGCAAGCAAAATGTTCCTCCATTTATTTTATGTAATTAAGTTTTAGAATGCAGGTTGCAGGCTCTTTCTCTTTGGGCTTGCTTTGGGTTAATTAACCCAATTAGTTGCTAACAGCCAGTGTCTCTGCACCAGGGGCAATCAGCTGTCCCTGCTGCTGCTGGAGACCCCAGAAGTCCCCATGCAGTGGATAGCCTCTGCCTGCAGGGCAGTCCTGCAGAACCACAGGGAGACCCTCTGAGATCCCATGTGGGAACAGATCTTGGTTTCACATCACTTTGCCCCTTCTCACCCTGTGTGTTGCTGTTTGCAGATGATGGGAAGCTGTCCCTGGAGGAGTTCCAGGCCTTTTTTTCCGATGGGACGCTCAATGAGGAGGAACTCGAGAAGCTGTTCCACACCATCGACTCAGACAACACGAAGTAAGTTCCCCCCATCCCACAGAGCAGGGCACACGGTGTTTGGATGCCGCAGAGGGGATGCAGGCATGCAGTCCCTTTTGCCAAACATTGCAAAGTCTCCATTTCTGCTGGGTCTGTGTCTCTTTGTGGTGGCTCCTTTTCTCTTTGTGTTTTGTTTTTTCGTTTTTTTTTTTTGTGTGTGTGTGTTTGTTTTTGTTTTCCAGGCTGTTTTCTTTCATGCAGTTTGATCTCTGTGATATCTGAAGTGATGCTTGGTATTAGCTGTGAGGACATTTAAGTGGCCCTTTTGCTTTTCCACTCCATTTAAAAGCTTTGCTGCACTGTAAAAGGTAACAGTGTGAATGTGTGAGCTCCACCCTGCCCAGCTGTCTTGCCCACAGCAAACAGAGAGGATTTAGGACCAACCGCTTTCTTTGCCTCCCAGCCCTGCAGCCCTCACTGTGGGCACCTTGCCCTGTTCTGTCCCTATGTGGCCATACTTCTGTCTGCACAGAGCCCAGGCGTGGGGTGAATGCCACAGCAATACAGTACTTACTGTCCCACAGGGATGTGATTGGGTGGGGGGCAGCAAAGTGTGCTTTGGTTTTACAGTGTGCCAAAGATGAGGCTCAATGAGGCACCTGGCTGCTCCCACTGTGCACAGAGATGCAGCTTGCTGGGTTATTTCTCCTTCCAAGGGGAATCATACTTCAAAAGCCTGCATGGATGAGTCTGCTCAGAAACTCAAATGAAAGCCAATACTGAGTCATATTCCAAGAGACTGCTATTCCTCCAGAGAGAAAAAATCCATCCAAAGAAAAGAAGATGAAAAGAGTAATCTTATTTCAAATGAGTGCAGCAAGCACTTAGAAAAATAGTAGCCTGGTTAATTGCAGAGCCTTCAGCTAGCAGGTGAATGAAGCCTCTAGACCCTGCCTTACCTACATGTGTAGTGGCCACCAAGCTCAGCAGTGCCCGACACCAGTGTGATACATACTACTCATCAGCTAATTAATTTGAGAAATTTCAGGGGCTTCAGTCTGCTTCCTCTGCAGCTGATGCTGTGAGAGCAGCCAAGTGCCTTGGATTTTAGTGTAAAAAAATAACACTTGAGCCATGAGATTTGGAAGTGTGGGCCATTAATAACTTTAACTATCATAAAGGGGAATGAGGCATGCTGCCTCCTTCTTTGTGTGCCTGTTTATCCAGGTGATATCCATAGCATCACCTGGGCATGCCAGTTTGCATTTGGCTTAGAAAGAATGTGGGATCCTAAGCTGAGGCATGTGAGGACAATATGAAGTTTATCTTTCCAAAAGGCCATTTGAATTTGAATTATTTGTTATTTGAAAGAGGAATTCAATTCATCTTTAACACTGTTTTTTAACTTCCCCCATCTCATACTTCTCATTGAATTTGCTTGGTGTACAAAGCAAAGTTTGCCATCAAAACTACATTACAGCTAGAGTGGAAAATGAAGAAAATTGTGTTCCTGCTGATTGTTACTAATTGCTATCGCCACCTGAATTGCAAAATGTGGATTTGATTTCCTGGAGCAGTTTTAGGAGCAGGGGACCTGTGCGGACAAAATGCATATCTGTGCTGGTGTCTTTAGTTGGTTTGGTTGGGAAGGGCATGGACAGGAGAATAGTTGGGCAGGTGGATGGGAGATGAGGTTGGCCTATAATGCAGGAGCAGCCATGGCTCAGAGGAACATAGCTCTTTTGGGAACACAGCACCCAGCACACCTGTTGTCAACAGGGTGCAGTTAGGAGAAGGCAGAACCAAAATGAGACACCCAAAAGCAGCCGAGGGATTAGTGGGACTTAATTCTTCCTGATGGCCTTGGAAAAGTCTCCAGGAGATCAGTGATGTGGCTGGATGGGCCTGAGTGAGGAGCATGGCTTTGTGCAGATGCAGCTAGGGGATGGCACCGTGTTCCATGATCCTATTCCAGGGTCAGTTCTTGGCTCAAAACACAGCAGTATTGCTATTGCACTCTTGGTGCGTAGTGTTGGCAGAGGTAGAAAAATTCCCTATCTGCAGCAGAGCCCTCCTGCTGTCCTCATCCATGCTGGTTATTGCATCTGGCAGTAGGAACAGAAAAATCTGTCATGTATTTCAATTGCTTTTGGCAACTTATATTCAGAATCCTGCTGTTGCTGAAAAGAGATGATCAAGTGGTGTTTTCCTCTCCATGGTGAACACTCCCTTCCACCTTCCTTCTTCCCATTCAAAGCAGGAGGCAAAGCAAGAGCTGCCAGGGATTGATTTGTCACTTGTGGTCTTGGCTGCTCACCCAGGCTTTGGCAGTGCTTTATGGGGAACTGCCTGAAAACTAACAGGGTGGTAATGATACATTACTGCTGATGTCAGTGCCACCAAAAATGCACAAATTATGTGTATAATGCACAAGCACATATGCACACACATTTAAATATACATATATTCATATAGGTCTATGATTTAGCCGCAGAACAAGGCTTTAGAAATCATTCTCACTTGGGAAATGCTGCTCTATTGGCAGTTGTTTACTCCCTGCGCTGTGGAGCAGCTGTAAGGCACAGCCTCCAGAGCTACAGTGTGCCCATGTGCATTGCACACCCCAGGAAAGCAGCAGCCTCTTACCAACATGGGGCTGGGGACAGCTGTGCAAGCCAGGCAGGTGCCCAGGCTTTGGGACTGAGTTCATGCAGCACAGAGCTCCTCTGATATCAGATCTTCTGAACATACCACCATACCCTGCAGCCAGCTTGTAACTCTCCTGGCCCCCACTGCCCCACTGCAGCCCTGTGGTGGAACCCAAGGATCAGACTCTATTAGTACCTCACTGCTCCAGGCGAGGTCTCACAGCACAGAGCAGAGGGACACATCCCCTCCCTGTCCTGCTGGCTGCACTGCTTTGGATGCAGCCCAGGGTACGGTTGGCTGTGTGGGTGTGAGGACACACTGCTGCCTCATGACCAGCTGCCACCCACCAGAAACCCCAGGTCCTTTTCAGGGGGGCTGTGCTCCATCCTTACATCATCCTTCAGCTTGTACAGATAGTGGGGGTTGCCGCAACCCAGGTGTAGACCTTGCACTTGGCTTTGTTTAACCTCATGAGGTTTTCCTGGGCCCACTCTCAAGCCTGTCTATGTCTGGATGATGTCCTGTCTGGATGGCAGGATGGCGTCCTGTCTCTCAGGTTATCAACTGCACCACACAGCTTGGTGTTGTCCTTGAACATGCTAAGGGTGCACTTGACCTCACTGTCAATGTGTCTGCTGAAGATATTAAAGGGCATCACTCCCCTGAGGGACACCTAATCCTGTCCTAATACTGAGTGTCTCATTGTATTTGTATGTACCCTGGAGCTTTTCCTTGCCATAAAACCATTCCTGGAAGTAGGAAGGAGGGAGATGTGGGGGCCTGGCCCAGAGGTGGGTTAGCAATGCTCCATGGGCTTCCATCAGCAGGGCTGCATCCCCACAGTGATGCTCATCCCTCATGGCAGAAGAGGAGAGGTCAGGTGTGCCTGTTAACCAAACTAATTTAGCTCTAGCAGGGGATTTTAACAACTCCTTTTGTACCATATACATTTTTCATAGCTGCAGAGGAGAATCTTTGGGAAGAGATGTGTGCACTGGAGCAGGACTCCTCTGATGAGCTGCACACGTCCATTCACAGGGAGCCAGAACACAGCATTAGCATTCTGCTGCACTACCATTCATTACCTCCTAGCTAGGCTTACAGCTATTCTTTTAATTGCTTTATCTCTTCACCCTCTCTAAATGAGCTCTTCTCTCCAGTGGCAAACACTAGAAAAGCTGGGAGCGTGCACGCAGTATAATTAACAGAAGCAGTATCACTTCTCAGAAGCCTTCAGCAGCTTCCCCAGTCTTCCACTTTTTCTGGAAGACTGTGACAAATGCAAGAACAACAGTGCTTGGGCTTTGCCTACACTGAATCCTGCAGCATGTAGCCTTGGTGCAGGGCTGTGCCAAAGCCCGCTTAGATGTGCCCAGATCTATTGGGCACAGCAGCTCCACAGCTGCTTGCAGGCTACTTGAGGCAGAGCAAACACGATGGGACACATCTGTATTTTGCACGCTCTAAATTGTGCAGAAGCTGTAAGGATGGTGTTATTGCTAATGAGCAGAAGTGAGATGCCATGTGTGGCTGTGACATGGAGTTAATTGCTGTGGCTGTGTGCAGCCAGAAGCTCCCAGACCAAAATAATTGCTTGTGTGGATGAATTCTGCTTCCTTGATAGTTTGATTGCACTGATAACAAAAGAACCAAACAGTTTTAAGTTGGAGTCAGTACAAGCGCATAGGACTGTGAAGCTTAGTGTTCTACAATAATCCAAGAAGACAGACAAGAGACATAAGATGCTGCTGGGAATCTGAGCTGCTGCTGGTCTCCAGGAGAAGGCTGTCCAAAAACTCCCATTTGGGGATGTATATGAGAAATAAGGCATCTGGTGAGAATGGAGATGAAGGCAAAGGATGTTCAAAACATGTTCTGAATATTTGTCACAGAACAGCTTGCAAAGAAGTTTGTTGTGTTCAAACTGAAGCTGTGCTTTTTGGTTCTACTGGGGGATAACCCAGGCAGAACTGGAGCTTGGCATCATCTCAAGGGCCATCCTCTCAAGAACATGAGGCTCCTTACAGAATGGAAGGAGCAGTCCTTGAGACCAGCCCTGCAGAGAAAGACCTGGGGGGTCCTGGTGGATGAAAAATTCAACCTGAGCCAGCAGTGTGTTCTTGCAGCTCAGAAAGCAAATAGGATCCTGGGCTCCATCAGCAGAGGGGTGGCCAGCAGGGACAGGGAGGTGATTGTCCCCTCTGCTCTGCTCTTGTGAGGCCCCATCTGCAGCACTGTGTGCAGGTCTGGAGGCCCCAGTACAAGAAAGACACGTTGCTGTTGGAGAGGGTCCAGAGAAGAGCCATGAAGATGATCAGAAGGCTGCAGCACCTCCACTATAAAGACAGGCTGAGGGAGCTGGGCTTGTTCAGCCTGGAGAGAAGAAGGCTGCGGGGTGACCTCATTGCAGCCTTCAGTACCTAAAGGGAGCCTACAAACAGGAGGGGAGGCAACTCTGTGAAAGGGGAGATGACAGCAGGACAAGGGGAGATGGTTTGAAGTTGAGGGAGGGAAGATTTAGGTTGGATGTCAGGGGGAAGTTCTTTAGTATGAGAGTGGTGAGGTGCTGGAACAGCTGCCCAGAGAGGCTGTGGATGCCCCGTCCATCCCTGGAGGTGTTCAAGGCCAGGTTGGATGGGGCCCTAAGTATTAAGTGTGGAGATTGGTGGCCCTGCACGTGGCGGGGGGTTGGAGTTTCATGATCCTTGAGGTCCCTCCCAACCCAACCCATTCTGTGATTCTGTGATTCTGTGCCTGACAAGCACACAGTCTGGCCAGCACCTGGACAGCCCTGGTACCTCTCATTCCGCAGCAGCCAGGGTTTCTCAGGCTCCTGGCATTGTGTTTCTTGGTTCTGTTACCACCCACATTTTGCCTTCCCCAGATTTGCTTGAGGTCTGCATCCATCTGATGAGGGGGCACTGAGGCAGAGAGGGGCCGAGCTGTCCTCCCAGATCTGAACAGAAAGCCCTTCTGCTTTGGGGGCAAGGAATGTTCATTATAATTGAGTGTTTTTTCCTGTTTTTCCTTCCCTAGTCTTGTCTGTTTGCATTGCAAGCCTGATTCAGTGTAGTGCTGGTTTTGTCTGGAAGCTAAAGCCCACATTTGCAGAGATGGATGTACTCACTGAAACCAACTTAATTTCTGTATATTGAATGTTCTCAATTAGCTCGCTGGGAAAGAAACTACAGCTCACATAATCAGCTAAGATTTTGATTAACCTATTCAAGAGAGAGTTCCAGTCCCTTCGGAAAGGGACAAAATGAATGCATGAAAATTATATGTCTGGATCTGATTTCTGGCTCTCAGCAGCCTGGGCACTTGGTGGGCTTTGTAGAAGATGTTTCTGAGCTCTAGGCTGTTCTCTGTGACTGCAACTTTCTTGCATAGTCCGCACTGTGCTGAACTTCTCCTTGGAGTGAAGGAATGCTTGGTGCCAACATTGGTGCTCAGCTCACTGGGAATGTCCTCAGGAGGGACATGAAGCTGTAAAAACAGCAGGAGGTCATCTGAAAAGACATTTGAGTGTATGTTGCTATCTCTAATGCTGCCTCCAGGCATTCCCAAGCGGCCTCTGTATGGCAGAGCCCAGCTAACACAGCAGCAGCACGAGGACTGTGGGCAGTCTTTGCTGTGCTGACATCACAAGCAGTGTCACCAACCAGTTTCCCAGCTGGAACTGGAGCTTGACTTCATATTTTTCATATTTTTGGGGGCTGCTCTGCATCAGATGTTTCTTTTTCCAGATAACAGAAAAACACCATGGTCTTGCCTTAAAAACAGAAGTGACTAAGATATCTGGTTCTAACCAGCTGCTTGTGTTTGAGTCATGCAGGCATTCAGAGAGATTGCAGCTTTTTGGTTCAAACTCCAGTGCTGTGTATTTATCCATGTGCTTTCTCTGAAGAAGTGAGGGCATCTGGCTGCTGCTGGGGGGAGTACCAGCTGCCCAGAAGCTGAACCAGGAGAAAACATGATCTTTTTTAGTGGAAGGAGAAGCACATGAGAAACGAAGGTATGGGTTAAAAAGCCAGGAGGGTGTTCTTTGCTCTCCAGCTGGCTCCCTGCAGGCTGTATGCAGTGGATCCCAACCTTCATCTCTGCTACTCAGAGTCCTTCCTCTATTCCTTGCAGCCATGGTTTTGAGAATGTAAGAAAATATTTGAAAAAGCAAGAAAAAATGCATTGTATTGCCAGCATAAGACTGCAGACAGCTGAGATGAGAAGGCCGAGTGCAGAGGATTGCACTGCTGGCATGTGGTGGGTGGCACTGCATTAGTTAATGAGAGCTGTTCATCTCATGAAATCACATCCGGTGAGTACAGACTGATGTATCAAGCAGAAACAGGCAGAGTGTTACACATTTCCCTTTGTATTTGGTACTGGTGAGGCCACATCTCAAGTGCTATGTTCAATTTTGGGCCCCTTACTACAGGAAACACATGGAGGTCGTGGATTGTGTCCAGGGAAGGGAGCAGAGCTGTGAGGGGTCTGAGCACAGCGCTGTGGGAGTGAATGGGGTGGGTCAGCGTGGAGAAGAGGAGCTCAGGACAGAGCTCTGCAGCCCTGACAGGAGGCTGTGGGAGAGGATGTCAGCCTCTGCTCCCAGGTAACGGCGACAGGGTGAGAGTGATGGCCTCACGTTGAGGGTCAGGTTGGGTATTGGGAACAATTCCTTCTCTCCAAGAGCAGTGACACAGTGGCACAGTTGCCCAAGGATGGGGGGAGACACCGTCCCTGGGGGTGTCCCGGAGCTGTAGGGATGTGGCACTGAGGGACGTGGGCAGTGGGCACGGTGGGGGTGGGCTGGGGTTGGACTTGGGGACGTGAGAGGTCTTCTCCAACCTCAGTGATTCTGTGATTCTGTTTCTTCATCCCAAAAGAGATCGGTGATTGGTACCACTACCAGTTTGTGCAAAATCAGAGAACCCCTCTGCCCAAAAATAGGGAGAGTGTTTCATTGGTTTTCATTTAATGCTTTGGTTTAAACACTGAGCTAAAAAAAATATAAGTTGAAGATAAAAACATGGATAAGCAACCTCTCACTTGATCAGATGGGTACACACAGCCCTTCTCTGTCCTCCACAGCTGGAAGCTGAGCAGTCATATCAGGCAGGGGACAGGCAGCCTGTATTCAGTGTGGGCACCCCTCCTGAAAGGTGTTCCCTGCAGTACACAGGAAAATAATCTGAGGTTTAATCAATGTCAAAGTGTCATCCCTCCTCCTGGGAGTTACCTGTAGGTTGCAATTAAACCTGCCTTCTCTTGGTTCAGTTGTGCGCAGTGATGTTTTCAAGATCAAATCATCTGTCAAAAAAAAAAAAAAAAAAAGAAAAAGGAGGATTTACATGCAATTTATTAGAGGTTTGGCACACACCAAGACTTCAGAAAGTTCAGTGTCTGTTTTCTTTAAGGTGACGGCTTTTCTTAGGATCAGGCTCAGTAAATCAGCGTGTAGCATCAATCTGTTTTTCCAGGCCGTCACTTGCACTGTAAGCAGGCATTTTATTGTGTTCCTTCCTCATGCTCAGAGTTTTTATGACTGTCCTGAGAGTTTTAATTTTGCAAGAAGGAGGTTGGAGGTCCTGGCTGTCTGTGGCCAAGTGGAGGCAGAAGTTGTTGTTCACTGCCTGGCAAACGTGGTTCTCCCAAGATTTAAAGGGGCAGACAGAATGCATTGGGAATAAGTGGTGGCTTTGTCTTCTGCTTCCAAGGATGGGAGGAAGGTAGTTGGGGTCCTGACCACCCTATTTCTGGCACAGATTGGCTGTTTTGGGTAAGGAATCGTGTTCTGTGGCTGGGAGGTGTGTGAGGCACGCACAGAGCAGGCTGGCACTAGGGCATTAGTATATCCCTTGGTGGATGTGTGTGGCTATGTAGCAGTCAGTGTGCTGAGGGAGCCAGGAGCTGACCTGGCCCTGAAATGCAGCAGCAGGAAGAACTCTTTAAGCAAACAGTGTTCTTTATGTTTTGTCAGTTATTCCCTAAAAGGAAAAGGAAACTCAACACTTCGTGCTGTTGGATGAGCATGATTGAAACAGTACGGTGATTAATCCTCCCCACCCTGAAACATTGCCCAGGTTTGTTTTATCATCAGCAGGAGAGGCAGTATTGCTGCCAGAACACAGTGTCTGCATTGCGCCCTGGCCTTGTGCTCAGCCCTCACTTCTGGCCATGGAAGGGACATGGGGGCAGGAGCTGCGTGGATGGAGCATGGAGCCTCCAAGGAGACATGAGCAATCCTTGTAAAAGAATTTTTGCTTTTCCAGACCCAGGGAGTTCCACTCTGCATTCATCTGTGATGATTTTGAACATTAGAGATTCTCTTCAGCAAGTTTTATAGACTCTCCAGTTCATTTTTATGAGGTTTATTACTTCTGCAAGCCAAATGCAGTTGCATTGCAGGTCATTGCCTAGGGAAGAGATTTCCCCTGACATCCATAATCACTGATGTGGGAGCTGCCCTGTGACACGGCTGGTGTCTGGGCTAGGTCCAGGCTTTGGCATCTGTTGCTCTGCAAATTATGCCTCCCAGCTTTGCAAAGTTGAAATAGCTCTGGTAACACACACGTCCTACTTACTGTTGAGGAATGTCTGGTGATCCAAGCTGAACTCAGCATCTCCCAGCAGAAAGGATGCAGCAAGCAGCTTTGCTCACAGAACTCAACCTGGGCTGCACGGTAGCTTGATGGCTGGGTTGCACTTTGAATCATGGAATCATAGAATCATTAAGGCTGGAAGAGACTTCTCAGATCCCTTAGTCCAACCCCAATCCATCCCACTGTGCCCGCTGCCCATGTCCCTCAGTGCCACATCCCCACGGCTCTGGGACACCTCCAGGGACAGCAATTCCCCCATATCCCTGGGCAGCTGTGCCACTGCATCACTGCTCTTCTGGAGCAGAAATTGTTCAAAATGTCCAACATGAACCTCCTCTGAACATGAGACCACCACCAATCACCCTGTTGCCATTACCTGGGAGCAGAGGCTGACATCCCCTCCCACAGCCTCCTGTCAGGGCTGCAGAGCCACTTCTCCCCTGAGCTCCTCTTCTCCATGCTGACCTACCCCGTTCCCTCAGCCATAGGGCTGTGCTCCAGTCCCTTCACATTTCTGTTGCTTTTCTTTGGACACACTCCAGGGCCTCCACGTCTTTCCTGTAGTGTGGAGGTGAGCATCTCCAGAAAGCCAACAGTAACACCCACAGCAGTTTGCCCATGGTCAACCTCTGACCCATTACAAGGCATCTTGGGTGTATATTTTTCTTTTCTGAGGTGTGGAGACTGCCAAGTGCTGTTCCTGCTGGGACTGGAGGTGCACTGGCAAACGTAGCAGTGCTTTTCAACTGCACATGTTGTTGTTTGCAGGTGGTTAACACTACAGGATAATTTTTTTCTGTGCTCGTTTGAAGCCCTGTAGAAACCCAAAGCTGTGAATTGGAGGAGGAAATGAAAGCAGCCCATTATTTCAGAAAATCTCAGTTTTCAGTGCTGCTGAACAACCAAGCCATGCAGCTGCTGACGCAAACCCTTTCATCTGCCCCAGAAAAGGGATTTTTGTCTGCAGCAGAAGCGACTCAGGTGTTGAGTGATGTTTGAGCAGCCCATGCGGCAGCTATTTGCATGAGAAATGCATTGTGGAGACAAAACTTTGATGTATTTACAACTTCTGAACACCCATTATGTTTCTGGTTGTGCTGCCTGAGATCTCTGTTGGCTGAGGTGAAACCAAGGAAGGCAGGGTATCACAACTTGGTGACTTTCCTATTTTATTTTTTTTGGAATGGATATAAATCAACAGGGAAAACTATTTCCTTGTTGCCAATACATTTATCTGTTCGAATTATCACAGCATGTTTTTGACTGACAGTGAGCCATAAAGGGTGAGCAATAAACACCCCCTTTGATGACCAAACGAGTTCACCATGGCTTGGATTGCTCAGCAGAGAAGCTGGAGGCTGTGAGCTGAGCTCTCACATTTGGCTCCTAATTAGGTCCCAGGCACACAAAGGTTCTCCCAGGTACAGCTTTGCTTTTACGGGCAGGCATCCCATCCGGGTAAGCTTGGTGGTGCAAGGCCATTCTGCCCCCGGGGCAGCCTCACCAATTGGAAAACAGAGAGAAATGCCTGAAACAAAAAAGACTTAGATTTTCCTGATTTTCTGTTTCAATTAAAGAAAAAGTTTTGTTTTGCAAAGTATCCAGATAGAGTTGGCCTCCAGTGCAGGGACGAAGCCCATGTCTGACTTCCACCTGGACACAGAGCTGTTGGCAACAGCCCTTGGCTGCAGCCCTCCAACCAATTCCTTATCCACTAAATAGTCCAGACTTCAAACCCATATCTCTCCAATTTAGAGATAAGGATGTGGTGTGGAACCATGCCGCATGTCTTGCAGAAATCCAGATAGCCCCGTTCATTACTGAGGCAGTGACCTGCAGGAGCACCTTGTAAACCATTCTGGAGCTGTGCATCTTTGCAGGGCTGATGCTGGTGACCTGGCGAGGATGCAGCAGCCCTGGTATGTGTGCTCCTGTGGGATGGGAACATCCTGGGAAACTCCATGAGCCATCCTTGTGTATGATTTGATTTCTCCTTCATCTGAGCTTATTTTTTTTTAAGTCTGAATATGACTTCAGTAATTTCTTTAATTAGGCTTCTTCTTAATGCAAGATTGCTTAAAATTATAAGCAGCTTCTCGACCAACTTAAAATTCAAGCACAATTAAGTTAAATAATATGATAGCAGGAGGCAAGGAAGTAAATGATCATTTTTGGAAGCAAGAGATAATTATTGCAATGCAAAACCCCAGGGATAGAATGATGGGTTTTTCTCAGTAATGAACTCCAGTTTTGGGATGCACTGTTTGTTTGTTAGAGGAGAACTTAAGCCCATGGAAGGTGGGAAGAGCCCGGACACATTGCTCCAGGAGGATCTGGGGAGGCTGCTGCCATCAGGAGTGGGATTTAGAGCATCTCTTTCCATAACCCTCTTACGTTAACAGATCAGAGCTGGGCTGAGTTAAGGAGCTGACTTCCAGAACATTAATGGATTGATAAAATATAATTCTATTATGAGATCATTCCAGGCACCTCTCCAGCTTGAACTGTGTACATAATTGTGTGGGGATCAGAGGTGAGAAGAGCTTGCTGCTAATCCTTATTTCCCAGGGCTGTCTGCTGGGATGTCATTAGGTAAACCAAATGTTCAGATGTTAAAAAACTGCATAATTTCATTTGGAGGAGGAACTTGATGGGTGCTGGGCAGAGCCAGGAGAGGTGATCATTTAGAAAAGTAAAATTAGAAAACTTTAATTTGAAGCAAATGGGACCACAGGAGGAGTTCTGCTACTAATGGCTTTGGTTTCAGCAGGCAGTTCCTGGGGCCAGGATACGCTGATCCATTTCTGTGCTCACCCCAAGAGAATCCTGAGAGTATCTCTCGCCTCCTGTACATTCAATTATTTTTTCTCTCTCTTTTTTTCCTTCTCCCTTCCCTGGCTGTCCTCCCCTCTTCCAGCAATGTGGACACGAAGGAACTGTGTGGTGAGTATAGCCCTACACACAACGCTTTGGAAGGGTGCATGAAAACTCCTAAAAGCCAACATCAGCTCCTGCTGTAGAGTCATTGAGATTGGAAAGATCATCTAGTCCAACCAGACCCATCACTGCCATACCACTAGACATCACTCAGTGTGCCATCTACCCTTTTCCTGACCATCTCCAGGAATGCTGACTCCACCATATCCCTGGACAGCCTGTGCCAGTTCCCTCTTAGACAGGAGCAAAACAAGAGTGTGGTGTATAATAGCAATAATGTGTTTATCCTTGGGCAAGACTCTGTGTCTCATAGCAGGCTGACCAAGAGCTTCTTGGTGCACATCCCTTGAATCACAAATTAAAGACCAAAAAGAACCCCATCGTCATGTTCGTCCCACACCTCTGCAGGAAAGGAAGCTGCCAGGAAAGGAGGGAGATGAACCATTAGCTCCTTTGGGAAGCAGGGGGAAGGTTCAAGGTCCAGCCTATATGCATTATCTGCTGCATACCTACCACTGCCCACCACTTCTGGTGTACTTGGTGCTCTTCCAAGAATTATTTTAAATATAAGGCCTCAGTCTGGCCACAGTGGAAGCTGTAATGTCTGTCAGGGTTGGTGGCAGGTTGGGCAACTTGTGGAGCTCCCTGACCCGAGAGAGCTTCCAGTGACAGGGCAGCTTGCATAGCTGAGCACACCTTGAACTCAAAGGTAAAATCACCCAATTGCATATGCACCTACAATTTAAATAAAACAACACTGATATTGCAACAGCAAACAGACCAGCAACACAAGTCGTGCTCTGTGCATGGAGATGTACATCATCCCATGGTGGGCAATGTACACTGCAACAGCATCCCATCGTCTCCCACAGATGTGGGACCGGGAGCAGTGCTGTGCAGGGCAGAAGGAGCTGCCCCTGGGTGTTCCGTGAGTGAATGAAGCCAAGGCTGTAGAAGTGCATAGCTGGAAGCTGCAAAAGGCAACACTGCTCTCATCCCACATCGTTTGTGCTCTCAAGAGCCGTGCTGTGCCCACAGGAGCTCATCTGCCCTGAAAAGCACTTTTTATTTCAGGATTTATAAGAAGAGTTTTCCTCTGCCTTTAAAAATGTACGCTCTTTCTTTTTTATTTTTCCCCAAGTAAACTAATAATAAGAGGAACAACAAAAAAAAGCACGCTGCAGTGAGAACATGCTGCTTGGCTCAGAGCAGAGCAGCAAACAGCTGCTGTCAATTATGTTGTGACATTCCTGTCTCTGCCAAAATCTTCTTCCCCTTGGATGTGTTGAGGGCTGTAAACAGCTATAGGCACTGCTAATTAAGCCAAGAGAACCTAATTAGTGGGATCGCTTCCTGGAATGTACTTCGTGTTGCATTCAGTGGAGGTGTCACCGCGGTGTGAATCCTCAGTCTGAGCGCTGGGGAGCAGTGCTGGCGGTGCCAAGGAACAGCTTTCAGCTGCCACGTGTGCCAGTTGTACCCAAAGGCTTCATTGGGCCTGGTGCCGCCCCACGCTGTTGTCACTGCAAACATTGGCCTTAGGGACTCTGTAGCTCACAAATGAAGCCACACTGCAGTTCGTGGTGGCGGAGTCCTCGGCTGTGGACTGTGTAACTTTTTTTTAACCTCCAATCTAACCTCCGTGTAACTGTGATGTGGGCTGTGAATGGGATGGGAATGCAGGGGGAGGATGCTGGCCAGGTCCTCACCGGGACAAATCTGTTTGTCATTTGGATGCTTTGGCTGTCAGGGGAATTTCTCTTGAGATGTCTCTCTCTCTGTTGGAAACAAGAGGAACTGTCCAAATGCAGAAGTGGGAAAAGAAGTAAAGTGCCATTTTTGATGGCAGCTGCTCTGTGTTACAGCTCTGTTTTACCATAACCCAACCCTTCTCATCCCCTCAGGGCAAGTTGTGTCTTAGGATCAGGGCCTAGGGAGTGAAAACACCCAGAATCACCCTCTGATTTTCCTTTCCTTCAATAAATAGACATTGCTGTGTCGTGTGGTCGTGGATTTAAGATACATCCACTCTTCCCATCATGTCCTTTTTCCCCAGACTATTTTGCCGATCACATGGGAGACTACGAAGACGTCCTGGCTTCACTGGAGACTCTGAACCTCTCCATCCTGAAGGCAATGGACTACACCAAGCGCGTGAGTGCCCAGCTCTGCCCTGCTCCTCGGCAGGGCAGCGTTCACATACGGCCATGCCCCAACAACCTGGGTTAGCAGCTCTGTGCGTTTGAAGGGTCGGAGGTTAAAAAAACGAGGACTGCACAAAATCAGAGACATTGTGATGCGTTTTGGATGTGCTTTGTACACTCCAAAGACCATGTCTTCATAAAAATTGCACTTTCCCATTTAGAGTGAAGAGCCTGATTTCCTTGCTCTATTGTAATCCATCCCTTTGGATGATTGTGAGGAAAGTCACATGGGAAGTGCAGATCCACATTTCACTCATTACTATCCTTCTATAATAAAAGGAAGGCAAACACTTTTGACCAGACACTGATCTGTCTGAAATGTCTGTGAATTTTTACCAGACATCATGAGAGGAAGAGAAACAAAACAAACAAAAAAAACTGCAGTAGTTCATTTTTTTTCCTAATTGAGTTGCTAGCTCTACTCACGCTTCATTTATATTCATTACGAGTAAATTTTCTGGCAGTCAGATCTGCCAACAATGTTTTGAATATGTGTTACCATGCTAATAGAAATCTCAGTAAAGCACTCCAACTTTCTGTTGGTATTGCCTTCCACCACTGCTTCACATACATATGACTAATACTTTCCTGCACGTTGAGAGAGGAGGATGTCTCATGCCCTGCCTTTAAATTAGAAACGTGAGCGTAACAGTACCAACTTGCACAAGAGTTCTGTTGAAGAACCTTATTCATAGTCCCAGCTCGCTGCCTTCACCAGAGCACTGTTCTCCCCCTTGATTCAGTAACCTGGGGCAGGATTCACCTGCCCTAATTGCAAAGTCTGAAGGTTATCTGCCTAATCCTGAGATGTCACGCTCCGAGAGATCGGTGGGAGGGGGTTGGGGGATGCAGAGCACCATGCACAGGGGCTCTGACCCACCAGAGGCCACGAGGCCCCTTGGGTGCAGATGGACAGATGGACAGATGTCTACAGTCAGGCGGGAGGAGGGCAGCCCCAGCACTTCATTGTTACCTTTTGTCAACCAAGCAGTGCTGCTGCTCACTGCTTTGGGAAGGCAAGCAAGGAGCTGGCAAATTAGGATTTCATGAAGAACACCAGCCCCTGCAGTGATTTTGTGAACAAAGTGATACAAACCTGATCAATGAATTATTCAAAAAACAGGCACTTTGTTCAAGGAAGGAACTGGGGAAAAAAAATAAAGACAGCGAGAAAAGACAGAAAATAAGCTGGTTTAGGTGGGAGAGAAACTCATCTTCAGTACTTAGATAGCAGAGGCATCCTGGCAACTTTAATTACATGCAGCAATGCCTAAATTCTGGACATGTTTTCATAGAAACATTCAGGATTGCAGAGACTTTGTGACATTCACCCTGTACAACCCTTTGGCTGCAGGTTTGTTAGAGCCACGCAGACTGACAGCACACACAGCAGTGCACTGCAGCTGCACCCAGGGAGGTGCTGGTGCCCAATGGGAGCAGTTGGAAATGTTCCTAATTCTCTCCCTCTCTCCCCAGTTCTTAACAGTACTCTGCAAACAATACACAAAGCCTGACTTCCTTATTGCCACACTCCTGTTGAGAAGTGCCTTGCGCTCTCAGAGGGGCCAATAACCGTGGCATTTAATTGCTGTTTGTATTTCTCACCTTAAAAGACAACTGATTATTTCTTGTTCGTAAGAAGAGAAAGCAGCAATTATCTTGAGCTGGAGGAGCCCATGAAGTATCAGCAGTAATTAGATTCGGCGGTGGAAGGTCTCATACAGCAAAACAAGATCTGTTATTGTAATTATTTTCCGATATGGAGATGACCATGCTGCGCTCAGTGACTGCCAATGACTGTGCAAAATGCAAAGTTAAATTGGAAAGAATGGAAATGAACTTCCGAGATCTAAAAAAAGCCAACAGCAGAATATGTTCTTGTACAACCCTCAGAGGATGCTTCATGGCACGGTGGGCAAATAGCAGAGCCACAGTGGCCTTGCATGCGGCAGGGACCCATGATCCATGAGATTCATGATCCTTGTGCTCCCTTCAAATCCTGGACATTCTGTGGTTCTGTGCTGGTCACTGGGAAGCCCAAGGCTTGGTATGTTACACACCTCTCCTGCGCCCAAACCTACAAGAATCCTTATTCAGATAAGAGAACTTGCAGATCATAAAGGTCTGCTTTCTCTAAGTGGACAACAGCTGATCCATCAACAACTTATGGACACACAGATAGACTGGCCAACAGAAATTAGATATGTCATGTTAATTTATGCAGATGCCATGCATTCCAGTGCCCAACTGCTGTCATGTATCCTTTCCATTGTTGAGGAAATGACTGTGTGCCTGATTTCCCTGGGGTCTATGAGCAGGATGCTCTCTTGCAGCTCTCACCCAGCACAGCAGCTGATTTCACTCCTCCAACATCCACCTCCAAAGCCAGCAGGTTCGGAGCCCAATTATGCCTCCTCATGCCTTGCAATTAACATCTAGAAATAAAGCAGCACTAGGCACGTTTGTGGCTTACCCATCACCTTCTCCAGCAGCAGTGCCTGCAGAGGAGCAGGCAGCACCATGCACCATCTGCTGCTGTACTCAGTGCTAAAAAAGAGGGATGTGGCATTTGTTTTGTTTCGTTGCACAGTCCAGAGCAGCAATATATAGTGCTCTTGTTTGCATTCTTACCTGCCAGAATTAAGTTTACCAGATATTATGTCCTTTTTTTCAGTCACTCCCATTCTGCTTTCAGAAGAGGGTTTCACCTAATACAGTTTCTCAGGCACTGCTGTACGTTAACTAAAACCTGCTTTCCCTTTCTATGTGAGACGTGGGCTGACAGTGACACCTGGGAAATGGGTTGGTGAGAGACAATGACCTGTAATCTGAATGAAATGCTTTTGTTCAGAAATGCTGAATGATTTCAGTCTTGTATAGCAAGATAACTAAATGATGTGGATTTCTGTAAAAGTTGTGCAGCTGTATTTTCCAGGAATAATCTAAGAGGAAACAAGGCATTAATTCAGCCTCCCAGAAAGCATTTCCAAAGGGAATTTCCAAACAGATTTCATCAGAAATCCTAGCAGAAGGGGGTATTTCACTTCTGCAGGAATTGAATCTTCCCCAGCTTTCCTGCTTGGGCTCCAGAGCAGAAAGCAATTCTCCATGTAGTGCCATCCAGAGCACACTCCTTGCCAGACCGTGGGACCACATGCCGCTTCCAGCCAGGCTGCCAAGCTCAGCAGGGAGAATGCAGCTTGAGAAGGGCTCTCCTGGAGCTTGTTTTTAAGCTAATATGTTTATTCACTGCTCCTCTGCCTCTCTGTCACTGCAAAATTCATGTTCCCTTCTCACTGCAAGAGAGAAGAACATGTGCTCTGGAGATCCTGCTGACCGTGCCCCTGTAGACTTCCTGTAGGGTAGGGTCTTCCCTCAGCAAGTTTGCAGATGACACCAAGCTGAGTGGTGCACTTGACTTGTAGAAAGAAGAGATGCCAGAGGGAACTGTACCAGCTCAGAAGTGGGTGCATGACAGCCTAAGGAGGTTCAACAAGGTGTTGCACTTGTCAGGGCAATCCCAGATAGGAGTACAGACAGGAAGAAGAACCCTGATGAGAAGGATGTGGGCATCCTGGAAGATGAAAAGCTGGACATGAGCCAGCAGTGTGTGCTTGCAACCCAGAAGGCCAACATCTGGGGCTGCATCAACAGAGGGGTGGCAGCAGGACAAGGGAGGGGGTTGTCCTCCTTTACTCTGCCCTTGAATGGCTCCACCTGGAGAACTGTGTCCAGGCCTGGGACCTCCAGTACAGGAGGGACAGAGCTGTTGGAGTGGAAGAGGATGTGATGATGGTCAGAGGGCTGGAGCATCTCTCCTATGAATAAAGGTTGAGAGGGGTGGTCTTGTTCAGTCTGGAGTAGAAAAGGCTCTGGGAGGACTTTGGTCACATTGTGATCTTTCAGTACTTGAAGGGAGCTTATAAGCAGGGAGAAAAACATCATTTTACTTGGGTGTACAGTGATAGGACAAGAGGAAATTACTTGCATTTAAAATAGGGGAAATCTAGGTTTTGGTAAAAAATTATTTGTTCGGAGGGCGGTGAGGCCCTGGCACAGCTGCCCAGAGAGTGCCCCATCTCTAGGGGTGCTCAGGGCCAGGCTGGATGTGGCTCTGGGCAGACTGAGCTGGGGGGCACCCAGCCACAGGGCTCGAACTAGAAGATCTTTAGGGTCACCTCCAAACCAAAGCTGTTCTATGGTTCTATGATTTCCCTTCCTCCCCTCCCACCTGAAGGCTATTGCTTGTGAAGTCAGCTAAGTTGTGTGGTCAGAGGGCAACTACATGGACGAGGTGTAAAAACGCCTTTCTGTGGCATCCTGTGGATCAAGGTGTGCATTCTGTATATGGGAAGTTCCTCTGATAACAAGGAGAAAGACATTCTGCAGCAAATTGCTCAGAAGGGCACTGCAGGAGGTGACAGATGTCAAGAGGAGTGACACTGAGCTGTACTCATTGGGTCCTGCCTTCCCCTGGGGACAACCCCTTGCCCCCAGCCCCGGCCTCAAAATACAGCTGGAGAGGGAAACCTATGCAGTCTGAAGGAGGTCTTCAATGGCACAGTGTGATGGGATTTATAAGGGAGGAATTTATAATCGTTATTTTTTAAATCCATGCAGTGCCATAGTTCCTTTTATCTGAACAGTTGTCTCATTTGTTTTCCCCCTGTTTCAGGAAGGCTGAGGGTCTTTCATATGGTAATGTTCTCATTTATCAAATATTTCAGTGTCTGTTCTCCTCAGGTTTCTGCTACTGATTATGTGCCAGGCAATCAGCTCTCAGCCTCCACTTCTGGAGGGAGTTAAGAGCACAGAGCGGGGAAGGAGCAAGAGGAAGGCCTGGGTGTTATTCTAATTACAAGACAAAATCTCATGGAAGAAAGCAGGCAATTATGAATGAGGAATTAGAATCGCTGTTCTGAGGCAGCATTGCTCTACATGCCTGATTTGTGAAGTGTTGGGTGGTGGGAGATAACCCTGCAAACACTCAGGGAGAGGTGGGTAGAGCTGCTTCATGGCCATGCCAATAGGTTTTCCCATAGGTTGGTTTGGGTTTTTTTTTTTTTAAGAAACAATTAAAGGAATATAATTGACTTTGGTTTTGCTCGAGCAACCTCATCGGCTCAGAGCCTTGGCTCTATTGGTGTGCTTCAGCTGGGGTCGGTGTTCTTAGCAACTGGAAAGACTGCCAGGTCTCCGAGCTCAGCAAATGTCACCCAGTTTGGCCTCTGTCACCCAAAGGCAGTGCTGGGAATGCTGGTGCTCAGTGCTGAGGCTCTGCAAGGCAAAGAGCTGCAACGGGCCTTTCAGCACATGAGCATCATTTATATTTCACGTCCTGGAGTCTTAATGAGATGAATGATGACCTTTAGAAATGCCAGCGAGAGGCTTTGAGATGCTCAACAACATCGACAATGTCCTTTTTCAGCCATTTGATACCCGCAGGAACATGATTACTGGAGCCCTATTTTGGGGACCAGTTCGTGACACCAGCGAGGGAGGTTTGTCTGCAGTGTCAGCAGGTCCAAGAGCTCATGGCACCAAAATTACAGCCTGGGTTTCCACAGGCAGATGATGGCAAGGTGCTTTATTTCATCAGTGCCAGAATTTCAAGCTGCAGAGAAGATGTTCTCTTATGGTGAGTCTCAGGAGAGATGGAAGCCCAGCACAGTGTAAAGCGAGGTTCAGCATCTCCTGTCAGACTTCTGCCTCTGCAATTCACTTCTTTAATACAAACGAGGATCTGCTGCTAATTAGCACCATCAGACCAAGCTTGCTAATACAATGCTGTGTGGCAGGGCAGCATCTCTGGTACCAAAGTCTTTCTAGTGTTGAATTAATGAACCAGTTAGATGAAAAAGAGAAGCTTTCTGAGATACACCCCTCCAGGATCTCCTGTCACAAAGCAATTATTTTATTATCCCCATAAATATTTTAACTTCCTGGGCAAAAGAAGTAAGAGGTATCTCTTCAGGGTGGAATTAATAATACCAAACCTCATTACATCTCCCTACGACAGGCTAACGAATGTTTTAATAAGACCATGGGAAGGATTCCTCTGGAGTTGGTCGACTTAATGACTTGTTTTTACAATGCCAAAGGGGACATTTACTCCAGCAGAGCTGGAGGGATTGCCAAGCAGCTCAGAGCACACTCCTGAGTGCAGATGTCACAGCTGGGCTGGCAGATGGCCACAGTTATTCGTTAAATGAGGGGAAAAGAGAAAAAATCATTGATTTTCATTTCAGAGCTGTTGGTCTCGGACCCACATGGAACTCCTGTCATATCTGGCCTCACAAGCACCGAGGTATTAGTGGAGGTAAAGAACTGCTTTTTGAGAGGAAACAGGGGTGGCTTTGGGGAACAACCTGGATTCATCCTTGTGGCTGTGAGGGAGCGCTCCCCGGATGTTCTGAGCCCCTCGGCCCATTCCCTGCACCCAGAGCTCTATAGCTGATCAGGTTTTGAAAAGCACAGTTCAAGAAAATCCTCCTGAAATCACTTTTAACGCACTGGGATTTTAATAGCTCTGCAATCAGCTGTTTACCTCAGCAACAAGCAGCTGCTTTTTAAGCTCCCGCGTTTCTCACCCGATGGCTGACCTGTACCAAAAAAGACACAGTGCTTCCAGTTCTTCCCATGGAGACAGCAGGATCACGGGGCCGTGGGTTTTCATTGACCACCATATCAAACCAGTGACTACAGGAGAGGGCAGGAACAGGCTTCTCAGGATGAACACTTCTACAGGAGAAACCTGTGGAAACACCGCAGGGAGATTTGTGGCTCATTAAGAACTGAGCATTACTTTTATACTTCGTTAGGCAATAGGTTATCTGGTTTCCCAGGGCAGGGAACACCAACACAAAGCACGTGCATAGTCCACACCTTCTTAAAACCTTTTATTTTCCAAAAGGAACAGGCTCGTGTGCCTGACTTGATGAGAAATTGTGCAGTGGTGCTGGTAGGATGCAAGCAATGGAGTCCTGGAGGGCAGCAGGAAACTGGGGGCAAATTGAAGCACAGCTCCTGGTTTATTCGATCAATTCATTTCCAGCTTCGTAACAGAGACTGTGCGCAGCTCAGCCTTTGCCCCAGCACCTGCAATCAGAGCAGGGCTGGTTGCTGGGGCTTAATCAAAACTCATCTGTAATTATAGCCGAGCCTGCTCAAGAGCCTGATTAATGTATTTATGCCTCGGTTTTGCACAGGCTTCCGTGTGCGAGGCCCCAGGGAGGAATCAGTGGTGAGGGGAAAATGCTGAAGAAATGGGTTCAGATCTCAAATGCAATTATGTGTTTTTGCCAATGAGATTTGTCAGTTTAACACCCCTCCTTAGCATGAGTGTGAATACTGGGAGATTGTTCAGGAATTCAGGAGTATTTGAGAATGCATCTATCCTTTCCCCCACCCGAATGCTTAGCAAATGTTCCCACACCATGTCCTTGCAGACTGGGGCCTCCCACTGGAAACCATTTAATTCACCCCATTGAAGCCCTCTTTGGGAACACCTGCTCCTTTTCACAGCAGTGCAAACGAACAACGGGGATTCTTCTGGATGTTTTTGCTGCTGTCATGAAATAGGCAGCCTGAGCTGACTCAGGGTTTTGCCATTGCTCTTCCTGTCCTACCCGCTTGCACCAGGTGGGCATCATCGCTATGGCCCCAGCAGCCCACCCTGCCTTTCTTTTCTACTGACAATTATTTATCAGACACTGTAACACCATGCAGTGTGCCTGCTTGGGCTGATGTTGGCCCAGATAGGCTGGGGTGAGACCAGTTGGACTGGTGTTTGTTGGGCTGGTTCGGGTGGTGCTGGGACAGCGTTGGACCAGTTGGGCTGGTGTCAGTCTGGTTGGGTTTGTGTCAGTCTGGTTGAGTTGGCATTGGTAGAGCTGTGCTGGTGTTGATCTGGTTGTTCTGGTGTCAGTCCAGTTGTGCCAGTGGCCCAAGGGAGGTGGGAGGAGCACGTGGCAGAGCAGCAGAAGGGCTGTGCTGGTGAAGAGACTCCAAGTGCTTTAAGAAAATCGGTGTGCCATTGATTATTTCCCCTCTCTAGAGGGCTTGGATTACCGTGGGAGCCTCTATCACACAAGAGTAAAAAAAAAAAAGAAAAAGAAATTTGCTCAATTCAAAGCAATTGGGACAAATCCATTTGAAAACCACTTTGAGGCTGAACAAGGTGAGATGGAACTGTTTGGAGCAGGGCTGAAGCAAGGTTAGTTTCATTACCTCACATGTGTTAATTTGTCAGTGATTCCCACCAGACCCAGCTGAACATCACCGCGCTGTCCCTGCACACAGGTGTATGAAAGCGGAAGCAATGTGGACCAGTTTGTCACCCGCTTCCTGCTGAAGGAGACAGCCAACCAGACCCAGTCACTGCTGAGCTCGGTGGAGAGTGCTGTGGACGCCATTGATGAGCAGACCAACCCCTCCAGGTCAGCCACTGCCTCTCCCCTCCGCCCACGCTTCTCAGCTGGTCTCAT
Organism: Centrocercus urophasianus; assembly: GCF_019232065.1. Lineage (NCBI taxonomy): Eukaryota > Metazoa > Chordata > Aves > Galliformes > Phasianidae > Centrocercus > Centrocercus urophasianus. The sequence continues at coordinate 124,899 of NW_024885077.1, forward strand.
TATGAGGGACTTTTACAGGGGCTCACGGCCCTGTAAGAGGAACTGGTGGAGCAGCTGTCTTTTCCAGCTTCCCCAGGAGCTCTCGGGACTTTCCTCTGAGCAAAGCCACCCTTGGGACCTGGTGGATGTGTCTGGGATGTGCTGGGACAGCCCACGATGTCTCCATCTCCATCTCCATCTCCATCCCACCCCATTCCCACTCGCCCATCACATCACTATTCATCCCCATCACTGTTCCCCATCCTCAGGGGAAAGCCTGAGGAAGGTGGAGGAGATTGCTTCAAGATTAATCTCAGCCAGGGCTGAAATACCAACAGGTTCCTGCAGGATTGCCCAAACAGCCCCAGCTGGGGGCGCTATGGGATGCTGACCAAGCAGCTCTGACATACACAAACTGAGAGGGCCACGGGTGCTGTGGTGCTGTGGTGTCCCCGGACTGTACTGGGAGGAGCGCTCTGAGCGTCTGTTGGTTTCATCTCCCATTGTGGAAGGCTCAGCAAGGCGTGGTGCAGAGCAGATGGGAATAGCACGGGCTGGTGGGGAGAAGGAAGTGACAAACAGAGCTGCTGAAAGTCCTCACTGTCCGTTGTTTTTTGCTGGCGTGTGAACCTCGCTCATCGTAAAGGGCATTGGCGCCTCCCCCCCCCGCCCCCCACCCCCGGGGGAGGGCGGGGGGCCCCAACCACAAAAAAAACTGATCTCTTGCATCAGGGGTGGCCTAAAAAGCAGAGAATCAGAGGGCTGTGAAACATCTACCCATCAGTGCCTGGCCCATCTCCAGCACCCACTTCCTTGCAGGCAGTGCCCTGGCCCAGCCGGCCTGGCGCTGACGGAGGCCTGGCATGGCAGTCCTGTGCCCAGCTACGCAGCCCCCGGCCGCATCGTTCCCCAGGGCCACGGGAAGAGCAGCCAGAGCGGTGAGTGGACAGAGCTGCTGCTGCCCCAGCAGCCCGCGGCAGCACATTCCAGGTGCTGGGTGCATGCCCACGGGCGCCTTTTGCTCTGTGTTCCCGCAGGTGCTCCCGAGCCCAGGCAGGACGGGCTGGAGGGGCAGATCGGCAGGCTGGCCGCACTCATTGGCAGGCTGGAGGACAAGGTAGGGACTGCGCTTGCCCAGCATCACCCTGGCCACCTCCACCATTGGCAAGAGTGCTTTGCTTAAACTTCATGTTCCTATAGATGGAGTTGAAATCTCTCACAGAGGCAGCGTTACTCCATCTAGGGACAGGCAGAGGGAATACTGAGGTGCCAGAGGAGTTTCCAAAACCCTTGATGTTTGCCAAACGCTTTCAAGGCAGAAGAGTGTGGAACAACGATTTCTCTTGGGAGAAATGCAGTGTTGGCAGTTTGGGGCCATTCTAGGGCAGATGGAGTGATGTGGGGCCATGTGCCAAGTCCCTGGCCTATGCCTCACCAAGGTCTTCATTGTGCCATGAGTCCCCAGATATCAGCTCACATCTGGTGCTTCCCATGGGCACAGGCTGGGCTTCTTCAAGCTTCCAGTGTATCCAGGGCAGGAGGTGACTCCATTCCCCTCCCCCTTATGGGGCACCGCTGCCCCCAGACCACTGCAACGCTCCTCCTTCACCAGGGCTCTCTCAGTGGCTGTCCCCAAGCAGTGGACACCCAGAGGGACACGCTGCCCCATCCTCCCTTTCCCCTTTGCAGACTCTCTGGTTTGACCTGCACCAGCGGCTTTCGGACAGCGAGAGCACAGCTTGCACGGTGAGCATGTGGCTCTGCCACCATCATCACCCCGTGGTGCCCCGCACGATGTCCCTGGGTGGGATGTTGCACACGTCAGGTCTCACATGCTGCTCTCCCCCCAGTACCTGCTCCTGGTGCGGGATGAGATGACGGTGTCACACAAGCACTTGGACGAGTTCTGCAGCTCCCTGAAGCAGTACCTGAAGAGCGTGGCTGGGGAGCGGGACTGCTTCCAGTGCGTACGGGGGGGCACAGGGGATGGAGTCAGCAGGAGGTTGGGATGCTGGGAACTGGGGGCACCCTCAGTGGCTGCAAGGACAACAACTGGGGGTGCCCCCATGGGGAAGGCTGTGGTGCCCAGGGATGCCCACAACGGCTCATTCTCACCCCACCACTGCCAGTGTCACTGCAGTCAAGCTGCCCGACGGAGTCACCTTCATCGTCTATGAGTTTTGGGAGACCGAGGAGGACTGGAAGAGGTAGAGTGGGATGGGTAGGAAGCTGCCAGCTGGGGGGATTGGAGAAGCTTGGTGGGGTGAGAGCAGGGCTTGGCTGAGCTGTTGCCTCGGACATGTGGGGAGGGTCTGCTGTCCCCTTTCTGGTGGCAGGAGTGGGGGTCCCTGTGTGTCTGCAGGGTTCAGGCAGGCTGGATGGACAAGTGGGGTTGGGTGGTGAAGGGATGGGGGGCATGGGGGAGGGCACAGGGAGCAGAGATCTGGCTTCTTTCCCTCAGAGTGTGGGATGATTTGGGGTGGACAGGATGGTGACTGTGGGCTGTAACACACCGCAGGCACCTGCAGAGTGCCACCTGCAAGGGCTTCCAGCATGTCAAGGTGGATGCGCTGAGCCAGCCTGAGACCATCTCCACTGTGGCTGTGCCAGGTAGGACCCGGGGTGGGGGCACAAGCAACCTCTCGGCAGTGGGAGCACAGTGAGTGGTGGAGCTGAAGGGATGTGTGCTGGGGTGACACTGGGTGACTCCAAGTGATTTCCCCTGCAGCTGCCTGGTGCACCCTGAGCCAAGACTGACTGTGCAGGGACCTGGCTGCGCCCCCCACCCCCTGCCAGGCACTGTCCCCCGCATTGTGTTGGCCAGAGGGCAGTGTGATTGTCACCTGTCTGCAGCAGAGGAACTCCCCTTGTCCCCCATCAGCAGCACCTCACCCTGAGCTGCCCCACTCCTGGGACATCTCTCCCTACATGGGGTTGGCTCTTTGTGGCCTGGGACGGGGTGGTGATGAGGTGGATATGGTGGGAGCAGACCCCTCAGTATGCAGGAGGTGTGTACTGGGGTCTCTGATGGGTAGATCCAGCATAAGGGAGGGAAGAGGGATGGAGATCTGCAGGGCGCTTGGGGCCCCAGTGGGGTGGAGGTAGGTGCCTCGCAGGCCTGAGGGTGGCTGATCCCCCAGTCCCAGGGTCTGTAAGTCTGTGTGTGCCTGTCTGTCTGTCTGTGCACACTCTGCCCCATCCTGCCCAGCCCCATGGGGGAATGACAGGGCCTCACAAGGTGTCCTCCCCTCTATCCAAGTGTTTATTAACGATAGAACAACGGAATTGATAATATTGAATAAACCATGATGGGAGCCAGCTGCAGTGTGGCTGTGTCTGGGATAGGGTGGTGGGGGGATGTGGGAGGACATGAGGCTACACATCTCCTCAATACAGCAGCCCCATCACAGCCAGGGCAGCGCTCTGCCCGCATACGAAGGTGCCCCCCAGCACAGAGATGACACCCCAGGTGATGAGCACAGCCCTGCGGAGACACAAGTTGAGATATGGGACACAGCCCCCGCTTCAGCAGGGATCAGTCTTCGCAGGGTCCCATGCTGCTCCAGCTCCTGTGCAGTGACACATAATGCCTGGTCAGAAGCCTGGCTGCCACCCCGTGGGATGTGCCCTCACTACACTGCCACCAGGGCAGACTCAGTGGCTACTGGTGCCACCCTGAGCACCCCAGGAGTGACACTTACCCCCAGGTTGCGTTGCTGCTCCATCATGAGGTCACCAGCACCAGGTGGGCAAGGAGCACAGAACGGGGTGGGTGGGGGTCATCTCCCCAGACTGCCTCAGGCACAGTGATGGGCGCGCAGTGCCCAGCGAGTACCCAAGGGCCACCCTTCATTAAGCACCAAGTCCCTCTGGCCCCCAGCATCTCCAACCCAAACCCTGGGGCTGTGGGGTCCCAGCTCCATGGGCCCACCTTCCCTCCCAGTCACCCCTGCAGGCACATCCCTGGCACATGGGACATCCCCTGATAAGATGAGCACATCCCTGAAACCACAACACATCCCTGATGTATGGATACATCCGTGATTAGTGGACACCTTCCCAGTGTATGAGCACAGCTCTGACACCTGGATACCTGATACCTGAGCCCATCTCTACTGTGCTTGTACCTCTCCAAGTCCTGGGCGTATCCCTGGTACACTGGCAACCCTGACACCCAGGCACACCCACAATGCCCATGCATAACCCTTACACCTGAGCACACCCTCAATGCCTGTGCATAACCCTTACACCTGAGCACACCCTCAATGCCCTCCTTATACCTGGGCAATGCCCTCACACCAACTCCTCCAACCCATCACAGCCCCCACGTCCCACATTAAGTGCTGCCCCAAATTCCCCTCCCTCCTTCCCCATAGGGTTCCCACCCCATCACCTATATTCCCATGGGGATCCTGTACCCCAACCATCAACCAGGGAGACCCTGTGCCCTGTCCCACCCCCAAGCCTGCACTCACTTTTTGGGTGCCCCAATGGCTTGTGTCCCCGTCATGCACACCAGGCACAGCCCTGCCACCAGCACAGGTGCTCAGCTCCAACCTTGTGGGTACAGAGCCGGCAGCAAGACCAAAAAGGCCCCACAGCCTCCCATCCCTCCCCCTCCCTGTGCCTGCCTGGGAAGATGAAGATGAAGAAAGCACTGATGCCGCCGATGAGCTCGATGACCTTGCCGATGTCAGGGACAAACAAGGCGATGGCGAGTGTGGCAGCCATCCATGAGATGGTCAGTGCCACCCGGCTCTGCCGCTCGTGCCTCTCAGACACAAGCGTAGCCCTGAGCTTGGGATGTGCCCACAGGTCCTGCACCACCGACCTGAGTGGTGGGGACAGCTTAGGGAGCGGGGAGACATGGGAGGGACCGAGGGGATAGGGATGGCCCAGCAATGCCCACTCACCGTCCCAGCAGCACCACAATGGGGTAGATGGTGACGATGGAGACACCAAAGAGCAGGCGGGCAACGATGACAACAGGGTCGTTCCCGGGGTAGGACATCAAGACGTCGGGGGCCACGTCCTCACCAAAGGTCAGGTAGCCATAGAGCCCTGCGGGCAGGGAGGTGGCCATGGACTGTCATCAGGGTGGGGATAACAGTGCCCTGTGCCACCAGCAGGAGCGGGACACAGCAGCAGGAAGGAGAGCGGATCCGCAGACCCCCAGGAAAGGAAGCGGCGGTGCTGGGGTTACCAGTGAGGGAGTAGATGAGGAGGCAGATGAGCATGGAGAGCGTGGAGATGGCCACCCAGTGGGAGAAGCTCTGGTTGCGCATGCTGCTGTAGATGGCCACGCAGGCCTCGTGGCACTGCAGGGGGACAGCATGGCCACCTCCCCTCCTGCTGCAGCCCACAGCGGTGTTCCCAGGGACACCTCCTGCCTGCAGCTCCCCAGAGGGAACCCATCCCAACTGCACCCTATGGGTGGGGACATACCTGGAACCCAAAGCAGATGGTGGGGATGACGCTGAACATGGAGGCCCAGGAGGAGGCCCTGCAACACGATGGGAAGGAAGAGCAAAGAATACCAGGTGCCGGCGGCAGAGGGGACCTCGGTAGTATCAGCCATCCCTCTGCAGAACCTCCCATCTGCCAGCTTGGGAGGGCTGGGGGCTGCTGCCACCGCTGGGGCAGGTCAGGGGGACGACGGCGCTGCCTTACCTGGGGGGCCGGGCAGCCTGCGGGAGTCCCAGACTCCCACCCTGCAGGTGGTACTTAAGGACGATGACCAGCGTGAGGTAGCAGGCGGCCAGCGTGCCCAGGATGCTGCGGGGACGGAGAGATGGGGGGCGGGCACGGAACAGGGCCCCGGGGGACCCGCGGGCTGCCACCCCAGCACGGGGCGGCTGCGGGCACGGGGCGACGCGGCCGTACCTGGAGTACTTCTGGAAGCCGATCTCCCTGGGCACGGACAGCGGGAAGATGACCAGGGCACAGAGCGCCGGGAGGGTGAAGCGCTGATCCACGAACCACGGGGAGCCCTCGCTCAGCGCGCCGGGCGGGTACAGCGAGTCGCACACTGCGGGGACACAGCTGCACCCAGCGCCGCGGGCGGCGCCTGCCTGCCCTCAGCCCCCAGCAGCTCACGTTTCTCCAGCTGGTCGCCCACCACCCTCAGCAGAGCCACGGCGATCATGAAGAGGTTGAGAAGGAAGCAGAGCTCGCAGAGTCTCCCCGCCGCCGGGCCGCACACCGCCCGCACCACGCCTTGGTAGGTGGGCTGGGCGCTGCGCGCCGCCGCGTAGCCCAGCACCGCCAGGCCGCTCACCAGGAACACCAGCGAGCCCTGCGGGACACAGCGGGAGCAACCGGCCCCTCGTGGGGACACGCAGGGGGGTTCGGGTCAGCCCCAGTGCCGACCCATCCTCTTGGCAGCGGCCTCAGAGAGAAGGGGGAAGGCGGGGAAGAAACGGTTCTGGGTGGTCCTTGGGGGTTGGATTGAGGTTTTCAGGATACACAGGGGACCGACGATGAAATTTTGCTTTAGGTTGAGGCACAAATTGACTTTGGTGTAAGAGGTGCAAAGGGTGGCAGTGGTTTCCTTTGTCCTGGCGTGGGTTCTGCACACCTTGCAGCAGGAAGGGTCCCAGAGCTCCAGTGACAAACGTGGTGTGAAAAGCTGAACCTCTGCTTTCAGCCTGATCCCACTTCTGTCACAACCTCAGCTTCCTTTCGGGCACCAAGATCCCAGCAGACACAAACAGGCTCTGCCAGCACTGCAGTGTCCCTGTCCTCATCCCCACCCTTCTCCCCCATCCTTGTCCATCCCCATTCCCGAGGGCAGCCCCCATTCTCTTACCAGCTCCACCAAGATGGCAGGCACAGCACCCCCAGCCTTGCTGAACGCCCAGGGGAAGCTGAGCAGCCCGGCACCCAGCGCAGACTTGAGCATGATGAAGACGGCGCCAGCAGAGGAGAGCCCAGTGCTGCCCATGTTCCGCAGCCCCAGCAGTGGTCGGCCCTCATCCCCCTCCATCTCCCAACGGCCCAGGAGGGGACTGGGCTGGGGCTGGGCCAGAGAAGCGCGTTCCACTCCGTCCCCCTCCAGCGGTCCCTGTGGGGGCGGGAGTGGGGCTCTGACCCCCGCCTCCACGGGGCTGGCAGGGAGGTACCATGAAGGGACTCCCCCAAGACCACCCAAGGGCACGGGCCTCGCCCCCAGGCTGGGGACCCTGGGACAAGGGGCCTATCCCCCCCGAAGGGGGTGGACACGCCATGGCTTGGTGCAAATGCTCCCGCAAGATCGAAACGTGGCACCAGCTACAGGCTCCAAGCGCAGGGTCCCCAGCACCAGCTGACAGCCCCTAATGCATTTTTGATTTCCCAAGTATGTGGCCTTCTGATCTCGGTAAGATGGATAAAGAGACTTTAATCAGCTGCTAGGAGGAATTATGGATGGCTAATTGTGCCTGCCACCTCCATTACATATCAGCTGCCTACAGGGCTTAGAACCATTTGAAAGGGTCTTCCAGACCTTCATTAGTTGCACACCAAAGGCTTCAGGAATAATTGGCCTCTATGATCTAGAAATTGGCCACTGGGCTGTAAAATACCAGCCACTGGGAAAGGCTCTTAATTTGGACTGGGGCTTTGATGCAACTTGACTCTGGTCTCAAGGCTGCGTAGGGGCTGTAATCTCTCATTAGCGCTGCGATGAGAGGAGCAAGCCTCCTCATTAGTGCCAAAGCAGAGGCACCAAAGCTTTCCAGGCTCCCTCCTCCTGGCAAATCAAAGAGATTCACAGCCCACCTCCCACACTAGCACAGCAGCCCCGTGTGGGGTTCCTGCAGGCCTTGGTGCTCCCTAGCTGGCATTCTTTTCCCCTTCTCCCACTTCCTGCAGCACCTCAGCCCCCAGGCTGAGCCACATGCTGGGCTGGCAGCTTCACCCACTGCTGGGCCTCTTTGCAGGTGCCCTCCTCTCCATCTATGATAGCAAAGCTGTCTTTTGCACAGTTACCTTTGTCTAACTGCCATCAGAGGTACAAAGGTGTGAATAAACCTTGTTTCAGACTGTCAAAGTCCCCAGCATCCTAGTGCATATTCATTTTAAGGACAAAGACAGAGGGGACAGAAGGGAAGGAGTGAAAATTTTCACTATTCAACGATCTGCTCTCTGACAGGCAGCAGGAAGACAGCTGTGCAGCACTCTGTTTGAGCTTCATAGAGATAACGTATTTATTGAAAATCTGCTTCACCAACAATGGTGAAATCATGACCAAAAATTACAAAACATCATAGTAGTTGGCTTTATAAAAATAAACTGCAGAACTATGTCAAACTGATTTGTACTAGTCTCTCCTGCCCCCTCCCTCTTTTGATGAAGTTACACTCTTCAGCGTTAAACCATTCTAGAAAATTGCATCCTATCCAAAAAATGCACTTGTGTTTCCTTAGCAGAGGTCCTTAAAGTGACTTTTCCCCCCGCCCTCCCCAACAATAAATATAGAAAATAGCCTCTAAACAAATAAATTTTAGTTTGGTCAGCTTACAAAAAAAGGTCCATTTTCCCCCTCGTGGGATATGCAGTGACGAAGCAGCCTGTTCAACAGCGTTCGAGTCTTTGGTGGGCATGGCTGCTTAAACTGCAGTTTATGTACAGATGGTCAGCTGAGGTCCTTTTTTTCTCTCCAGAAGCCAAAGAGTGTGAGATGATGTCAGATGTACATCGCCAGTACGATCACCACGTTTGCTGCACCTGTGCCGGGAGCCACCAACCATCCAGGAAAGCAACCAGTGACAGGAGGTCATCTTTGGCAGGTGAGAGCTTTCACACCGAAGGCGTCTTTGGTGGATGGACCTGCTGCATGAGCTGCGGCCGCTTCACTCGCGGCTTCCGTCTCTTTGGCCTGCTTTTTGCTTTGTTGATCTGCACCACAAAGAACGCCAGAACCACCATGGCCCCAAGAAAAGCAAAGACTGGAATAGTCTGTCCCACGTCCTGGTTGTACCGCCCGGGCATTATACCTGGAGAGACAAGGAGGTTTGCGGCCACACGAGCCACCATCAGATTACATTTCAGACAGGAAGATTCACAACTGCAGACCGATTAGCAGAAGTAAGACAGGATGCTAACTAACTTCACAGAAAAGTACCGGCATTTCCACCTTGACCTACTTGGGAACATGCAAACATAACCCAGATTTCCCTTATAACAAGAACCTTCTGTTCCTCATGCCGCAAGAGAAGTGATTCTGCTGCTGCTCTGGAGATCGCGCTAGCACATGGTGAGGACAAACTACACAAGCCTTCCTTTTTAAAGGCATCATTTGGACTTGCAGCTCAGATTGAGAAAAGAATGTTGTGTGAAGCTTTAAGAGGCTTCCAGCGGGACACGGCACCAAGCTTGTAAGGAGATGCTCCAAGTGCTCTACGCTGTCAGTGCAACACCTTCCCCAAAGCACTGCTCTAGTTCTTTTGGACTCTGCTTTTACATCGGTGTGCTCACACGAGGAATTCTTATCAGCAGGAGTTATCATCACAGCTCCCAAGGACAGGAACTGCTGCTGCCTACTACTGGTGCCAAAACAAACCTGGGCTGGCCAAAGACCACTTATCAGAATCTTCCCCTCTGTATGCACACATGGCTCCTTTCAAAAATATTTCTCTCAGACTTCATCAGTCAGTCTTATACAACGCAACCATGCTGACATTTGCATTTTTTCCACAACTGAAAGGAAATACATCTTCCCTTGACCTAAAATACTACCTTTCAAACCTTTCAGTACATACCTCCAGGAATGTCCCATGCTCCACTTTCTCCAGGGGACAGTGGTCGCACCTGGGGTCGGTTCTGTCGAAAACTGGGCAGAGCCACTTTATCAAGGTCAATTGACAGTAACTTTTGATGTTTCCAAAGGTTGCTAGAAGAAATGTAAAGATGGAGATGTCCGCCCACTTACTTCAGTAATGCAAGGAATTTTGCAGAAACAGGCATAGAAAGTGACAGCTGAAACCTACCAGCTACTCATAACTTGGACCTGAATGATAATCCCATATGCTCTTTGGGTTTTGCAGCTTACAGGCCTCCCAAGTTCCATTCAGATGTCACAGGGATGCAACTAGATCACACTTATTTATTAGCAACTGCCTTCTGTGCATGCAAACTAGCAGACATTACCACTAGGAGCTCTGCAGACAAGCATGGGCTATGTGCTGGTGCATTTACCTGCTAGTGACTGACAAATTATACACTGGAAGGCAGAGTTAGGAGAGCTGTCCCAGGAAGTGCTTCAGTAAACTATTTCAAAGGCATGATGGATTTAAGCCAGCCCTTGAACTTTAAGTTGGAATCACTCAATCATAAAAAGGCATTGACTTGTGAAGCTATTTTTAAAATCTGTTCCACAAAATACAGCGTAACTATCAGGTGAGTCAGAATTATTCACTGAAGTGGCATTAATCACTATTTCCTCTTTACAATCTCGTCTTTCTCTAGGAAAGGAATTCCAGCTGTCCTTTTCAAAAGCAGATGAAACAAATAATTTTCAAGCTGAACTTGGAAGCCAGACTTCTTGTAGAATTTTAAGACAGATGCACACTAACCTGGGAGCAGTTTCATTCAGGGGCTGCGGTTTGGCCCAGGAGAGATGAGGACAAGCAGGAAGGGAACGGGGTTTCGGGTCTCCCAAGTGAGCCTCGAGCACCTTTGAGTATCGATGGAGATGGTTACCTGCGATCCACAGCAGACACACTGCGTCAGAAACACAGTTCCCAACATTTGCCTCCAGCTAAATGGAGCTACTGTAACATCAGGAGCCGTTCACAGTAATGACTCACAGCTGAATCTGAGTTAGAACCGTTAGTTCTTATTAAGGGTATTACCGTACAAATTATTAACCGTACAAAACAGTAAAGACTCTGCCCCTACAATAAGCCAAGTTTTGCTGGCCAACACCTGAGAACAGATTTTATGCACAGCCTGTAGCCAGTACCTAGAATACCTCCCAGCAGCACGGAGGCACCGAGAATAGTTCTGCGAGCAGAACATTTTCTTTAGTCAAATGATAATATCATCACAGATCCCTAGAGCTTGAAGGTGCTCTTTTCTAGTAAAACACCAGAGCTCATCCCAAGCTAACCTTACTGTCAAAGCCTGCGTGGGTCTTTCTAACTTCCACTCAGACCCCCATTGGCTGCAGGCTCTGCTCACGAGTAAGGCTCTCACCTTCCATCCGCTCCGGGAGAGAACTGCCCTCTCCTGACGGCGGCCGCTGTCGGTTTTCAGAATGGCTGAGACTCGGAGGCGTCACGCCGTAGGAAGTGTACTGCAGGAGGGAATCCAGGAGCCAAAAGCAATCTGTGGGTTTCATAGACCCGAGCCCCAGAACAGAATGTGCATTGTTACATTTCAGACGGCTCATCTTACTGGTAAGAAGTGTATCGTCACATTCAGAAGCACAAGTAGTTTCTCATTCTTGTTATTCTCCTTCTGAAGTTCTAAGCCTAATTCCAGCAAGATGCAACTGCCAACCACTCCTCCTCCATCAATACAAAGACACAAAAATAATCTATTCACTCTTAAAATACCTTCTTGTCTTCTGTACCAAATGAGGCTTTTTGGGGAACAGGTCATCAAATGGCAGGTTTCAAATGCAGGAATTCTAGTTTGGGCAAGGCCATCCAACCCCCTGAAACAATTAGGGGATTTTCCACTGTGGAAAACACGGGGAAGCTGAGAGCTTCTGTTACCTTTTGTTATCATTTTTATGATGGAAAAAGAGAAGCAACCCTTTAAGAGGATAAAAAAATACCTTGCAAAGAAAATTAAGAACTAGGCAGTGTTTTCAGTGGAAAGTTATAACTCCTTTGCTTTCTCAAGCTTAGTATGAAAAAATAAACTAAAAAAGAAAAGGAAAAGATTCTGACTACATCTCAGCTAAAGGAAAAGCAGCTATGGGATAGACCAGTCTGGGAACCAACATCACAGTATACTTCATCATGGTTTTCCTTTGCATTTCAATGGCATTTGCTCCAGAAAAACTACTGCCTTCCATCCAGAGCCACCCCTGCTATGCAAGCACTCCACCTGGTTAACCTCACAATTGCCTGCAATTTCCATTTCAGAAGTGGAATGACATCTTACCACCTATTTCCACTGCCGCAAACAACTTTCCTCAGATCCTCTCCTGCCAGGGAATACTTGGCTGGGAACAAGAATTAATCTTCATAATCCTGGTGTCCCTCCCCTTTGATTCTTAAAGAGGTCAATCAGATTTTAAGGATTTAGATTCACAAATGTGAGGAATTTACTTCAGTTAAAGCAACCGATGTCTCTACAGGAGACATAGCTGGTTCACAACTTAAAGCCAACTTTGAAGGATTTGAGAGCCTTCCCCTTTTTCCTGTACCACAGCTCACACTGAATTTAACAGCATTAGGAAAGTCACAAAGCACCATTCTCTACTAAAGCTCCACATCTTCACTAATGCTAAATGCTCTCAATAAACCACAGCACGCAGAGGAGGCACTGCTATGGTGTTACAGAAGGGGACACTGCAAAGGGATGAGAAATTGCAAAAGAAAACTCATAGTGGTATGTAACATTCTGAAATGCAACGGGGAAAAAAAGCAAAGAGGTCTGCTAATGTCCCTTCACAACTTCAAGCATGCATTCACACTTCCTGGAAACAAAAACACTGCAAAGAAGGAAAAAAAAACAAACAAAACCAACCAATCAAACAGAAAACATTAAAATCAACACATAGGTCATCTGTAATGGAAAAACAGGCCTGAGGTGTATAGGGGGAAAATGCTCCCACTCCTCAGAAGCCATTTAACATGCAGCATTCTTTTGTTCCAGCTGCAGTTACACCATTTTCAGCAGAGTTCTGCAGAAACAAGATTAATAACCAAGCAGGAATTGTTTAGAGATTCCCTAGAAAAGAGCTATTTCTGGTGGGAGCTGTTACTAGCCCTCAGGACACTTGTCTGCTTAAGAAAAGTATTCCCTCCTGTGTGTCAAAGCATACACACCTTTCTGTCGATGGCTGTCATCCAAGCAGTTCGAGTCACCATACAGAACGATCCTGCCACCACCTTCGGAAGGAACTTGGTAAAGTCCCAAAATAGGAACATTTTCAATGACAGCAGTCTCCTGTTTTAAAACTTCAAGACCTGAAGCAAAGCACACACAAATCTCACTGCCTGAGAAGAAACACCAGTTAGTCTACACCGCAAACTTACAAATGCCATCATGCCACTCTTCACGCCACGCACTTATGAGAAGTGTGCTTTAAAAAAGCTATGTTACAATAAAAAAGAAGCTGCTCCAAGACCCTGATCATGAAGCTTTCCGCTGATACTGATGTTTTCTTACTTCTGTGGAGAACTGAAAACAGAACTCTCATGGATTATCTTCAATGTTCTTGAATAAAAAAATCCTAATATTTTCACAAATGAGTTTTAAACCGAAGCGATCTGCCTTAAAAACCCTTTTACGTTGCTTCAGCCCTTCTATAGAAAGCTACACGCAGTATCTTAAAAATCAGCCATCACAGCGCACACTGCTCTCTGCTGACTTATTTGCTGTTATGTCTATCTACTGCTACAAGAAAATCTACTACACAACAAGAAAAGAGAATAGAGACATTCCATGAACTGTGACACCTGTCTGCTAACAGCAGCTATGAGATGAGGGCTCTGACTGAACTTGTTTACAGAAGCAATTCAGAGGAAGCCTGCCTTAAAGCCTGCTGGGATTGCATTTCAGCAACTCTGCAGCACCGCCTTGCCTTGCACTTTGTCTGTTCTCCTTTCAATTTATGAATAAAGAAAGGTATGGTCTAGTAAGGATACATATTCCCAATGAACAAAAGAAACATGGATTTTCCACTGCTTGTCCCCACTTGGGCCAATTGCAGCTGCCCCCCAACCCCAGGCACTCTTGCAGCCAGCAGGTAGAGCCCTGCCCTGCTCCCCAGATCGACCTCTTCTGAAACACTTGCACCACTGTCACAGACAGCAATTTTTGAAGTATCATTTACAAGTCTGCCTCTGAAAGTATGGCAAATAACCGAATAATAAACTGGCAGCTTAAAATGTGTTTGTGAAACATTTACTGCGGTAACTCAGATGATCAGCGAATGGAAAAGATGAAAAAAAAAAAAAAAGCAACCAAAGGAAGGCCTCTCGGTATGGATTTGTGATTGCAGCAAAACCCAGAGGGCACAGCTGTAAGCTCCCTTTGTATCTCACAGGTATTGTATCTCCAGTGAACTGAAGGCTGCCATGAACAGCAAGAACCATTTAGTTTCCTCATGAAATGAAAGCCGTTTTCAGATCAAAGGTTTCCCATCTCTGTCACCCGCTTCAAAATCCAAATTAAGATGACCAGCTTCAAATGCTAAGTATTTAGGTTGCCTTTACTTTTTACACTGTCTTCAAAGAGCAGAACCAAAACACAGAAAACTCTTTTGTTTCATGAACTGGAACAAAAAGGATTCAACAGAGAAAGCAGGTGCAGCAGGCTACCTGTCAAACACACTGCCTCTCTTCTTCTCCCATTCTAAGACAACCGCATCATCGCCATACAGCATTTCAGGGTTACTGTCTGCTCTCCCAAAGATTCACGAGTGAGCTCCTTACTGTTCCAGAAAATGTCTCCATTAGCCCTTAAAACATTATTTTTCTGTACATCGCCTGCTGCCATTACAGCTCTGAATCGCTACCCCATAAATAAGATGCTACAATAAAGCTAAAGAGAAAGGACAAGCACAGAGAACTCCTCCGGTCTGAAAGCACAGCCTTCCTATGAGCCTAAAACGTTTCCCTTAGCAGATACCAGTAGGAGACACTTGGTCTAACAAAATCCTCCTTACCTCTATCTTTAGATCATCATGGCTACCCAAACACTCATACCAAATTTGGCAGTGATTGGATTAATTCTGCGTATGGACATAGCTCAATATCATTTACAATTTGTGAGAGACATGGACAAGAACAATCCTTTCCCCCTGGAGACACACACAACACACACACAGGCAGATGTGTTTACATACAGCAAATATAACAAAAGACTGCATATGTACATTTTGATATTGCTGTAATGTATGTAAAAAATATATGCTGCCACATTGCAGCTTCCTGTTAGCCAGCTAGATGAAACAAAAAAGTACCTATAACAGAATCACAGAATGACACAGAAGGGACCTTCAAGCCCATCCAGTTCCAACTCCCTGCCATGGCACAGGGCCTCCCCCCAGCTCAGGCTGCCCAGAGCTCCATCCAGCCTGGCCTCGTGCACCTTGAGAGGTGGGACACCCACATGTTCTACGGGCAGCAGTGCCAGGGCCTCACCATCCCCTTAGTAAAAAAATTCCTCCTAACGCCTAACCTAAATTTCCCTTCATTTAGTTTAAAGCCATTCCTCCAAGTCATACCCCGTAAAAGGCCAGTCTCTCTCCTGTTTACGAGCTCCCTTCAAGCACTGGAAGGCTGCAATGAGGCCCCCCTGGAGTTGTGTATTGTCCAGGCTGAACAAGCCTAGCTCCCCCAGCCTGTCTTTGTGGAAGATGTACTCCAGGCCTCCTTCAGCACATTCTCAATCCAGCCCTATCCTTTCAATGCATTTTTCACTCCACAGTTCTTACACCTTTAGATTTTGTAACTTTGCTTTTCAACTACAAAATACAACTTAAAACACAGAGAAAAGAGAAGGAAATGCATACCTTGATCCTTAAAAGTCTGTGCAATTACGATGCCATCTTCTGGAAACTTGGCAATACTGCATCCTGATGCATAATTCACTGAAAGACAACACAACATTGCCTTTGCAGACAAAAAAATGACACCTTCCCGCCATAACTCAGTCAGCAGTCAAAACAGGCACAGAAAAAACTCCAGGACATTTTCTCTGGATCTGTGTATTTTCTACATGTATTCACACACAAGGCATTCCTAAGCACAGGTTCACCTCGCTTTCAAACCTTTCTGTTTAGTACATTTTTTGAACTGAAAAGCTTCACCAACCACAAAAAGAAATGTTCATCACGAATGTTCATCATTCATAGAGAGAACCTGTCTCCTTCAATCAATACTGGAGAGTGCACAGAGCCCTCAGTTTTGGTGCCTTCTCTGTTCACATACACATTCCAATGAATTGGTCAGAAGACAGAGATTTAGAAACAAAGCATGAAAACATCAAGTGACTTGGTCAGAAAAAAAAAAGGACCTAGACCTAGAATGCCTGAAAACAATTAGGTCATGGGGCCTGTGCCCTGTGAACTTGAAAACAGTAAAGCATACTAACTTCAGGATACTGCAGTGCAAAAGATGACAAGAATAGGAATTCATGAAGCATCTCCGGCTGCTGAGACACGTCTAAATTGGAATATTCCAAGGAAAGTCTCCCCACTGATTTTCTTCCTCCACCATTTCAAATTTTTACTAACCACAAAAGTAAAACCACAACGAAGCTGAAGGCCTCATCCTGGCAACTAGTTTGTAGTACATACAGACGATACCTCAAGAATATAATTCAATGAACTGCACCTGGAATTCGACCATGAAGAAAGGTTGATGGAACTGGGCTTATTTAGCTTGGAGAAGAGGAGGCTCTGGGGAGACCTTACTGTGGCCTTCCAGTGCTTGAAGGGAGTTTGTAAACAGAAGGGGGAACGGCTGTTTGTGAGGGTGGGTAGTGATAGGACAAGGGGAATGGTTTTAAACTGAGACAGGGGAGGTTTAGGTTGGATATCAGGAGGAAGTTTTTCCCCCAGAGGGTGGTGAGGCACTGGAACAGGTTGCCCAAGGAGGCTGTGGATGCCCCATCCTTGCAGGCATTCGAGGCCAGGCTGGATGTGGCTCTGGGCAGCCTGGGCTGCTGGCTGTCGACCTGCACCATAGCAGGGGGTTGGAACTGGATGAGCGCTGTGCTCCTTTTCAACCCTGGCCATTCTATGATTTTATATAATCAGAACATTTGTTATCTCATCTGAAAATGAATCAGTATAGGAAGTAATCATTTAAGCATGCTTATTAAACTCTTTTCACTCACTCTCAAAGCAGCTCCCTTGACTCTCATTCAAGCTGATCCTCACAGAAACAACAGAATTCTCCAAACAAGGTCCTGCTCAAAGGCTGCACAGACAATGACTCCAGTACTCACTTTCATGACTCGCCATGGTAAAATCGCCTTCATACAGCCCATCGCTGAAGGCCATGTTCCAGACAGAAAGCAGATCATTTAGAGCTGGTATATTAGCACCTCCAGTATCAGGCATCCACCACTGCCTATAAACAGAAAGGGTAACAGAGTTTATTAGTACACAGAATGTACTCCTAGAGCTTGTAATACAAAAAATCCTTTACATCCAGATTTTTTCCGAGTCCCTTAAATAATGAACTGTATCTCAAAGCCTCACTTAACTACAGGAGCACACAAGCAGCTCTCCCTCTTTGACACCTATGCTTCTGAACAGAAGTAAAAATAATGGTGCAAAGTTCTCAGTACATTCCAGTTTCCTACATAAATTTGCTAGAAAAAAAAAAATCAGTCCTAGCTTACCTATTCAACAATGATGAAGCAAAACTCACAGTCGTGTCACTTGCTTCTAGCATTTCTTCTGAAGCAAAGTGTTACTTGCTCCCAAGCTGCAGATCTTTCAAGCTTACCATGAGACACATGGCAACTACATTAATTAGGAGGGTCTTTTTCACCACTGTTGATATTAGTTTATTTCCCCTTACATATCATGCTGGAGTTCTTCCAGTATTGGGTGCACAGTCCAGTAATACAGTTTGCAAGCTGCATGTGCTTTTTATTCTGTTCTCCAAAGTAAAAACACACCCATTTTTCTTTGCTAGTCTCTTACTTCTTTCTATTGTAAATGTTTTTCTGACTTTAAAAGATTACATTACCAAGAGAGGGGCTCAGAACAATGACAGTATTCTCCTTCAACTTTGCAGCTTAAGGTCAGCGCTACTCGAGGCATTTCTTAGAGGCAGCGTAAGAAGCAGTGCAGGCGATTAAATACAATTATCACATGCAGAATCTTTAGGACAGAACATCCACAAAATAGCAATTTTATGACATTTATTTCGCAGAGAAATGAAAGAAACAGATACCTTGTGTTCTCATCATAAAACTTGACTTTTCTCATTACAGATGTGTTGTACCAGTCACTGAACACGATAAGTGAAAGTCCATTATCAACATCCCTCCTCAGCTTGGTGATCTCTTCAGGAAAATACTCTTCCTCACTGTCCACCATCAGTAAAGTCCCTGCATACAAAAGCAAAAACAGTGCTCGTGCTAACGTGATTGCTATTACTGCAACCCATGCAGAAGTTAACACAAATGAACGTTTTGCACTTTTTCTGCACAACTGGAAAGAACAAACAAACAAGTAGCTTACTCCTAAATATGAAGCCATTTCACTTCTTCCCTACCTGATTGCCTAGAGAGGTGGTGGAATTTCCATTCTCAAGGATAATGTAAATCTTGGCTAGTTAAGGATCTGGATGATGGGGCTGGAACAAGATGATTGTTAAGGCCCCTTCCAACCTGAGCCATTCTGTGAGAAGCCAGAGGAGCTGGACTTAAGAGACAATAATCTCTGCTACCTTAACTGTAGTGTCATTGTATACCAACTACAGTCTGAAGACAAAATCATTCATGTTTCAGAGGTGCCAGCAAACACCAGGATCACAGGAATGTCCTGCTACCTGTTCTACTTGCAAAGCCTCATTCTGCACCGTTTGTAAGATTGGAAGAAATTTCCCTGCTTCGTTAAATCTATTCCCATGAAAGTTCAACTCTGAAGTAATTCTATTTATAAACATATTAAGAATTACATTATTTGCCCCCAGCTGCTTCTTTACCATGGTTTTACCAGAGCTGTGATTAGAAGCCTTCTATTCAAGTTGTTTCTTCATTTCATTTAACAAATTTGTTCCAACTTCCACCTGCATTCCTGTTCTCTTCCCTCCTTCACCTCTACCTACTCACACTCTTCAGAGACAGAAAGCACTCATATCCCAGCTCAGTCTATTTTAGCAATCCAAAAGCCAAGTCTTCTAGTCTCCTAGTTTCTCCATTCTCCTAAGCAGAAATGTGAGTTGTGGTTGACAAAACTACCCATGCAGAGCAGGCTTGTCCTTGTGGTGCCCTTTCAACAATCTAGGAGTCTCAGGACAGAAACTACTCCATTATGCTTTTACAGGCCACCTTTGCTGTCTTCAGCTGTGCATCTGCTAACTCAGAAAGCAACCGTACAACATTTATCAAAGAAAAAAGAAAGCTTATTACTGACATTTACAGAACTAAAAACCTGTAAGGAAACTGCACCCTCACTTCACAATCTATTGAAGAACATCTTAGCCCAGAAGAGAAGATGGTCCTTTTGGAGTCAGGGCCAACTACAGAATCATCTGGGAGCAGAAAAGATCTCAGACAGCTCAGTTTGCTCCCTGCCTGGCAATTCTACCACATCTCCAAACCAAACACAGAAGAAACAAACCACACTGGTCTGCTAGCATATAGTAGGAATGCAGTAATTCCCCACTATTTTATCTATCCATAAATACCAATGTTTCAAAATAGCACTGCTGAGGAAACAAACAAACAAACAAACAAACAAACAAAAAACAGAACGGACATTCTCAGTTCAAGTCTACAATTCACCCGTGCTTCATTTTAACTTGCAAAAACCTTTTGGAAAATACAGGTCTGCCTCCACGGAACTGAAAACAGAGGGCTTCTCTCCTCATTTTTTCAAGATAACCACAGAGATCTGTACTCATTCACCAGAGTCCCAAGTAAGCCTCTGCAGCAGCACTTTACACTACTTCACATTAGCACATAAATAACACACGCTTACCATACTGACTTGCATCAAAACATGTAAATGGAGAACCAAGAACCTCAACAAAGTAACCCATGCTTCTTAGGTGCTGATACATGTCCCTGAAGTTTGTGTGGATATGGTCACCATTCCTTAGGAAAAGACAGAAGAAAAATGTTGAAGACATTCAAATTTGGCATGCAGAAACCTGATTTAAATCCTCCAATTACAGATTATTTCCTAGACCTTTTTCTAAAAGGACTTTTTTTTTGTTCAAGGCATAGTCTGTGGTTTCCAAGCACCATCTCCTCTTGCAATTTTTTTCCTAACAGTAGTTCCAAGTGCTACAGAAGCAATACAGTCAAAGTTAGAGAGTGAGAATGTCCCTTAAAAAGCACAGCTCTGTAAGCTTGCACCACATCACATAGGAACACTGCTGTATTACAATGACCTATCTTTCACAGGACTTCCTCCTTGCTGAGGAGTCTGTAAGAACAGCTTTAACTATCAGCTGGAGGGAGCACACAGGATGACCTGTAATTGCTGGAACTCAGAAGGGAAGTTCCTCTCTACTTGTCCTATCTTCATGTTCCGAGCAGATTCACAAAAGCAAGTCTCATTCACTGATCCAATTAATCTACATTTATACATTTTCTATATGTTTGGATGCCTTCCCTTTCCATCCACGAAGAACTACAGGTCAGCCACTCTTTATTTTGGTAAGTGAATGCCAAAGTGGCTAATTAAGTGTTCCCCTCAATTCCCTGGGAGAAATCAGGGCAAAAAGGAAAAAATTTACACCACGAAAGCAAAACAACTGCATCCTAAATGTTTAAAAAGCTTTTCATTTTAAATGAATCAAAACCACAGAGAGCAATAATAATAATAATAAAAAAAATGCAAAGAGAAAAAGCATGCAGAAGCTAAGAGTTGTTCATGGATTTATTGTAAAAGAAACTTCCATGCCACACTGAATAAGGTCAGCGCTCTCTGGCACTCAGTGACGTTACTGGACATCATTAACACGCAGTCAAGAAGTACTGATTTAATAGAACCTGAGATAAATACCAATCTAGCGGATCATTCTTCATCCTCAAATTATCCCTGGGGAAGTAGCCTGGTGGATAACGGAGATTGTGATACTGATCCCAAAGGACTCGCTTACTGCGAGGCGGAGTAGGAATAATCTTCACTTTTATTGGCAGCTTCACCGTCGAGGTCTGCTCCGCACCGCTCTTAGACTGAAGGACAGAACGAACCACGTGAAATGATTTCCCCCTACAGAAATGTTCACCAACTGCGGACTGTAAGGGACTGGAAAAACAGAGGTACCTGCTGTATTGTTACTCACCAGTACTGCCAACTGAGGAGAACAAGAGATGACTTCTGCCTTAAATCACCTTACTCCGTTTCCTACACTCAACTGCTTTTATTTCCACTCGGAACATAGAACACTCTAAATATGCTACAACTGTAATTTGGTTCCACTGTTCAAAACCTTAAAGTCTTCTCAGGAATAGTTAACCAGGGGTCTGGCAAAACAACATTTAAGTCATCTCTTTTTCAAACCCATTATTCAGAATTCATAATAAATAAACGCAAATCTCACAGACACGCTTTCTAAAAACACTAAAGCATATTCAATTCAAAGGTTAATCCTGCTCTCAGTTTTAAGGATTATTAATTGTACTTTTCAGTACTCTGATCACTATCTAACTTATGCTTCACATTACAGGATCAGAGACGTCCCGTACAAGGGGTTTGTAGTGAAGGAATTTTAATTAAAACTACCACCATCATCCCTCCTCCCTTTCACCTCAAACCCCTCATCCCCCCAGAAAAACAAACGAGAACTAACCTTATTTTCTGCAGGGGATGACACTGTGATCATAACATGCCCTTGAGCAACGCCTTCCCAAGATGCTGCTTTCTTTGCTACAGAGATAGAAATTGCCAAGTATCCAGACCAAGGCCATAACACAGGGGAATAGGAGAAAGCCACTTCAATGTTATCCCCATTTTGTGGGAGATAGGGTTGCCAGTCTGGCTGTTAAAGAAGAAAACTGAACATTGGTAAAACAGTCTTTGCAGTCAGAATCATCAAATCTCATTCTTCTGAAGATAATGCCCAATTTCAAAATGTACATAAACCCAAAAGATCTGTGCTGTGACAGTGCATCAACCCAACCACACCCAGAGTGCAGACTTCCCAGAGGAAGGACTCCAGGAAGATCTATGAAAAGCACACTAAGTGCACCCAGTTTAACATTTTGCCGCCCTGTACAAAAAAAAAACATTGGCAAAGACATGAAATTTCCTTTCTATAACAAAAATGGTTATGGCTGTAAGAGACTCAGGCTGATTACAATGGCTGTCTCTAAGCATGACCATCAGCTAGTTATAAGAGCTTCTATGCTCTTAAGCATAAGTTTAAATCTAAAACAGACCAACAGACCTCAGGATTCACAGTAAGATGTTGAAATGAAGCTCATTTACACTGGCTAGAGTCTTGGATAGGAGATTTTCCCGTGCACGGATCTCTTTTATATTTACTCTTAAAAAAAAAAAAAAATTCTCCCTAGTCAATCAACAAATTCAACATTACTGGCATAAAGCAACAGACTTTGCAGCGGGCCTTGAGATGTCAACACATTCGGGTCATTCTGACCCCAGTCAAGAGTCATAATTTGTAACATCAGGATCCTTTTTAGAGATTTCTTATGCTCACACAAAAGATCCAGAAGATCTTAAATGCTAGCAGAGAATGTAAAGAAATCTCTGAGTACCTGTCATTCAAAACAGGTTTTACAGAGACAAAACACTACAAGCCCCTGAAACCAGTGCATTGCTGGAACCTGCAGATAGCTCATGGGGACAAATCCAGCTCAGGTCATCCCTTAAAACAAATGTTCTGCGTCTCCTGCTCTCACCACACTTGGTGAGAATGCTTGTATGTTCCATCAAATTCATGAACTGAAGTAGTCCTTCCTAGGAAGCTTTATGAATATAGTCAGGTCTTGGAAGAACATCCAGTCTTACCTTGTCTATAATTCTCCCAGTGACTCCCATACCATTAAGAATAGTAACATTCACAATGGTTGGCATGCCTCCGTAATATATGGGCTGTGAACAGTAAGGCCACATGTAGGGACATTCCGTCAAGTCAATATAGCTTGGACTCAAACTGCAGGAAGGACAGAGGAGGCAAAATTTAACAAAAAAAAAAGAGCAAACAACAAGTAGAAGTACAAGACACTACACAAAACTGACATATGAAAAAATTACTGATAAAGCATGCTAGTCACAGCTCATCTCCCTTCTCAAATGCGTCCTAAAATCTTCCCTTCCCCTTTTTTTTCTTTAAGATTTGAAAGTGTTTTGTTTTGTGATTTTTTTTTTTTCCTACAAAGGAAAAGAAACTTCAGCACGGCGAAAATGTTCTTCCGGAAAACTAAGATGTAACTTCTGCTCCATTTTGTTCTAGGTTGCATTGTGAATAATGCCAGAGAGTTAAACTGAGCCTAGAAAGAAAGTAAATTTAGCTCTGAGACTTCAAGCTCGAACATGGGTAGAAAACACAGTGATTTTTCATTGCCTCTCCTGTCAAAATTCACACTTCCTGATCTATTCAAGTTCACTTTGTTGCACAAGCATAGATTGCCCAACTGTATTACATGCACATCATCTGCTCTCTTGAAGAAATATAGCAGATTATAGTGTACTGTTGATTAATTGAGGATTAAAATTAACCTGGCCTGTGGTTTATAGCTGTTGAGGATCTGATAAGCTCTCAGAAGATCCAACTTGCCATGTCCTTGTTCAAACATGTTGACTCCAGGAAGTCTGCGTGCTGATGCAATAAGTGCCTGCTTCATACTTGCTGGATTCACCATTTCACGCTTCTGAACTGTGCTGAAATGGGAAACAATGGGTCACTTCAGGTGGCCTTCATTACAGTTTCTAGCTAGCCTAGTTTACGTTTTGCCTCAAGGTTCTGTTGTTTCATTTAAAGAAAATGCCATTAAAATTAGGTGGCTGCATACAACATCTACTTGATTTCTCCTTGCAACAGTTGAAGATGGAAACAAGAGTGACAATTTTATGACACATCTCTTGAAAACCAACATTGTATCAATTTTTCTCCTTACAGCACTGCCCCATGACCAGTAGTCACTATATTTGCTAAGTAAAAGATTCTGAAAATCCAAGCCCTTGTAAGGCCATCTTCTGTTGCATAGCTCATTTGAAGTTTTGGACAGATTTTTTCAAATAAAGTTTCTTATCCCTGAGTAGCAACAGTGACAAACACAAAGCAGAAACTTGTAACTCCTACCTTCCTTTCAAACTCTTCCGTGTGCAGTAGGTGAGTTACACAACTGGGCAATAACCATAAAAGCCCTACATACTATAGAACAAGTGTTCAGTTATCAGCTACAGGTGCCTACTTTGAACACCTGTTCTTTTACAACAGGAAAAACAAAAGCAACTAAATATCACCAAACATTTAACAAAATTACTTTGTAAAACTGTTCTCCCTAGCTATATTTTCAAATACCTAACTATTCAAAACGATCCTCAGGTTTTTCCCAGGAAAGTTAGAGCCAGTCAGACATGATCATGTCTCAGGTAGAACAACACCAATTCCATCCCTCGAGTTTGTTTTCCTACATGTAAATGCAATCTATTTTCATTTGGTGGATCCTCTTAAGAGTTTCTTATTGGCCTCCTGCATCTGCATCTTCTAAGGGGCTGTGACTAAAGGCTTACCTTACTAACAATGTGACAGCACCTGCCACTACAGGAGATGCTACACTTGTCCCAGAAAGAGAGCGGCATCCACCTTTCATACCAGAACCTCTCACTCCAGAGCCGTAGGTAACAATATCAGGCTTCACTCTACCATAACCTCCAGGCAGCTCCTGTGAAAGAAAATGGATGGATCAGTGTTCTGATACATAATGAACTGGCTGTTTCATTTAATTACTTAAACGAACTAATGCAAATAATTCAGAAGTAAAATTATCACTGAATCAGCTGGGGTTCAGCATCACAGATATCAAGGAACACCTAAAGGCGAACTCAAGCCATTTACTGCAACTCCTCAGTGTGTCGACCTGGGAAAGGTATGTCAACAAACCCTCCACTATCTAAGTTAAGCATGAAACTACTGACAAAACAATCACCCCTCTGCTGCCAGCTAATGAGAAGCAGCACAAAGGAAAGAAGTACATCAGTCTTCAATCAAGATCACAACGCAAACTCATATGAAATTGCATGTGCAGTACATGAACCTCAGTTCAACAGTCAGCTGCAAACAGAAAGGATATCAAATATGCACAGTGTTACATATGGCATCTGGAAAGGCTAAGAGTTTTCTATTAAACAAAGGACAAGAGCAGAGATCTGCCCATACAGGGCACTGTAATTCAAACGATACTTGGCATTTTACAAGTATAACTAGAATGTCAAAAGTGGTCAACATGCATGATAAATGATGAGTATTAAGCTTCTTGCTTCAGGTCTTTCATCAATCTCTTACGATTCTGATATTCCATGTAAATTTTTACCACTGTTTATGCCACAAACATCAGCTGCATGACATTCTCTCTCTGAAAAAGGCTCCCTTCTTAAAATCTTTATTCTAGCTACAGAAGCAGCTGGCCGCTGTGCGAGTATCTTACCCAAGTGGTCATTCCCCTAGATGAAAAGCGAGCTATGTTATCTTCAAAGTCAATGCCACCTACTCCAATCACATCCATCTGGTCAGCAGGGTTATTGAGAGTCCTACAACAAGTTGAGAGTTAGCAAGACAATAATTATTAAAAAAAAAAAACTAAGACCACCATTAAAGCCATAAATTTATACTGAAAACAGAAACACTGCCATCAAATTTTTGTCAGCCATTCGTACTAATCCACACAGAAACAAATTTTGGTCCTCCCTGATATCGTTATGTTCTACGACTAAAAGCAACTTTTCAAGCACTTGGTAACTCCAAAACTTACACTACCAAACCACTTTTCTTCCAGACCCAACAAAATCTGATTTTAGGCATTTATTTTAGAAATACACTGCTAAGCATTCTGGCTTGAGCATTCTGTGTTCTTTAAGCCTTATGTGTACTCAAAGATGTCTGCTCATACTAGTGCAGCAGTACCAGTAGGAGTTCTGTCATTCCTTCCCTAACTTTTCACTGCCTGAATAAAAAATAGTCACCTAATTCAACAATGTACTCTTAGGCAAATGAGACAGAGGAGGATGTCTAACTTAGGTCACTTTCTATAAATACAATATAGCAAGGAGAAGAAAATACCCTCCAGTCCAAACACAACTGCTTTCAAAAACATAAAACATCACACCTGCTTTTCTTTAAGGTGATCTCTGAAACTTACCCATACAGTGGGCCATCATTGCCAATAGCAGAGACCATGATCACGTTGTTGGCTGTCAGTTCCCATACCTACAAAAAAATTAACATTTTTAATAATGTTCTGCTGCCGAAGAAGGAACTTTGAGAACAAACACAGACTCCGTGGGGCATGATGTAAGCAACTGATTAGCCTACCTCTCTTTCTTACTGAGACTTACAAAACACACACATTTCACTGGTATATTCAGTGCTAAGTGCAAGCAATTCTTGAGATTACACGATCAATAATGGCCATCACAGCTTCACTGCTAACTGCACTTACTCAGGTTGCATCAAAGGAAAAACTGCCTGTAAGAAAACACTCCAGAAGCACAAATCAATTCCCTCCAAAAATTGCTCAGGAGTGAGTACTAAAGTCACTGTCAAACTAAATTTCAATGCAGACTGTCATTAAAAAAAAAAAAAAAAAAAGAACTTTTTAAGCACCCTTATTACCTTTTTCAGAGAAAGATTTTGTCCTTTTAACATAATTCACTTACTGATTTTCAAGTACATATCAACAAGTCAGGGAACCATAACAATGACAAATCCCTAATTCCATCTTAGCCTGAAACAAGTCTATAATTACAAAGCTGAATCGACTACCTGTACTTTTTACTTATTTGTTTTTAATGACTTTTTCATTTTTAGCATGAGATAAATTAATTATGCAGAGATTTGAAAAAGCAGGGCTGGATTTCAGTTAAGTTTCTTCCAGTAGGGCTCTAGTTAGTTGCCTGCTTGTCAGTCATGCCTCCTGGCAGTACGTGCAGTGTTTTGTAACAGGTCATATTTCTCCAGCTCTGTGAATACTTGTGAGTTCGTGCTGGTTTCTTTTTCACCCATTCCCTAAAGATACACCTAAGAGCCTGTATACCTGCACAGAATTTCTCTCATGCACAAGAAACTCCTCAGAACTGACTGCGGAACCAGAACTTAACAGGAGCAGTGGTAAACAAGCAGCTCTGCAAGTCCAGGGATACAAACATGGCCATGGGAGCTTTTCCTTCTTCATACCAACCTTGTCAACAAATGGATGATCCATGAAGTCTGGTCCACCAATACTTAGATTCAACACATCTATCTTCTTTAGAATTGCATAATTGAAGGCATCCAGAAACCAAGATGTGTACGAGACCTACATAAGAAAGTAAAAACTACTATTGGAAAGTCCATCAATTCCATGACAGTACAGGCTTCAGAGAGAGACATGAAACAACACAAAAATAAAGCACAAAACTAACACTGGTCTACTAGGATTTACAGTGCTCAGTATACTTACGAGACTGTTTTAACACTACGCAGATGAGACTTCCACACACATAATTTCTGAAGAATATACCAGATTTGGTAAGAAATCTGGTAGTAACCTTTTAGATAGAATAAACAGTATCTGTATCACACGTATAAAACAAAATATATCAACATTTACAAGCACTCACAGCATTCCCCGAGAAAAGGGTTTGAGCAGTATTTATCTGGAAAGACATACATTAAAACACCTTTAAAACAGCTACCTGGTTATTGGTGAACACTCTAAAAATGTGCAGTTCTGCATTTGGAGCAAACCCCTGGCATTCTCTCATGCTGGCTATCACACCTGCTACAAAAGTTCCGTGGCCTAAACCTATGACAGACAGAAGGTAACAAAATGAGATGTTAGAAGCCAAATCATTTCATTTTCACTCATTTTCAGTGTTAATCAATGCCTGTAATAAAATCACATCAATCCAACAGACTTCAGAACAAACTGCAAACACTTGGTTCAATCCTCATCTTTTTGAAACAAACTTTGGTACTGAGTTTAGAGAGGCCAGAACTACCAGCACTATCTACCTAGACAACCAGCTGATGAAACCCAGAGTGACACACTCCTAATTGCTGCCAATGACATAAAGACTCACACAAGACAATAATTAGAGAACAAGATTATTTTGGCAAATGTAAGATACAAGGCCAATACAGGTTTATGTAAACTTCTTAGAATTTTTTTTTTTTATCTGGATTCTGCAACAACCACACTTTGTTAAGGGTGAAAAATTAGACAAGAAAGCATATTTTTCACTCTCCTCAAAAAATAACACTCTTTTTGCTTTCTGGGACTGCCTGCACTATACTTACACGCTCAAAATCTGCCTGCCCAGTAACAGTCTGGGCACAGGTCCTACTAGAAAGTGCAAACAAAAGAATGCAATCACAGCCACAATGCACAGAAACACCATGAGTGATGTAACTATGGAGATGCACTAAAGGCCAAGCAAGATATGCATATACACTGAACTCTAAATGCATTAAATTGCCAGCTTACTCACTGACCAAGACCATATGAAATTAATATCTGTGAAAGCATATGGTCATTACAGCTGACACATGAAAAACAAACACAAACATGCTGCAGAAAATCAAAGGGTTTTCTGAATCTTGACTGGCATAAACCAGCACAGCATCTGTTGATGAGAACTAAATAAATAAAAAAACAACACAGCAAGCTCCCAACACTCAAATTAGCTTAGGACTGCACAGTGAAGAAGGAAAATATTCTCTCTTCTAAGTATGGAAACACATACACATTGAGAAACAGCAAAATGCATTTTTTCTTCCCCTGACATTCTTCAAAAGCTACTGCGAAATGCCATATGTGATTCAAGGGAGACACAAGCAACATCCTCCTGGAGTCTTTGTATTATTTGTTGAATTTGATAAAGAGTACAAAACTTTCCTGATACTGCAAAATTAAGCTTAAAATCTCAAGACACACAGCTTCAATAAATGTTAGCACCCCATCAGCAACAGTAGTTTTACAACACGAAACAGCACACTGTCAGGAACTCTCTCACCAACAGCACACAGTAACTCACCGTCATCCAAGGTTCTCTCGTTAGTCCAGTTCGTTCTCTCCTTTACATTTTTGAAATGTGGATGTTTCTCACTCAGTCCAGTGTCAAACACTGCTACTCTTACACCAGCACCTATGACAATAAAGGATTGATTTTTCTGATTCAGCTTCACAACTAACCTGTTCAGTCAAGTGAATGAGAACTTTTATGCTCAATGTACTACACGCTTCGCAGACTTACTAACTTGTGGCTCTAAAGCAAACTTCCTGTTCCATTGCAGAAATTCAACCAAAGATTCTAAACAGAACTACTTCCTCTTCAGAACAGTATGCACACACACACACACACAAAGAGCACTCTGTAACAGCGCACTTAAAACAAAGCATTGCTCAACCTTTACGGCACTGGCATCCAATGAGATCAATACATGTAAGCCAACAAACAACAGCATACCTGTGTAACCCATCTGCCAGAGGACATCTGCCTGCAAAGTCTGAGCAACTTGGCGAGGGATAGCTCTCAACAAACGCCTGCTTGAATGTCGACCTGTTGCATGCCAGAAGCCAGAACCTAGGGAAAGACTTGCCCTTCTCAAGGGACGAGACGACTGCCATTTTTGAGTCCATCTGGTTTCATTGCAGTGCAACACAGGATCAGCTACACAGAATTAAAATTAAGGAGAAAAAAAAAAAAAACTATGAGGAAAAACACACAAAATTTTTGTTTATGCAAGTATCCACATCACAACTGTTACAGCAAAGATTTTAGACAAGTAACCATTTTTTCCAGATGTATTAATGCCTTCAATAACAGCAAAAGCTTCCTTTTTTCCTACGATACAGGCCAATAAGCTCTGTTAACTGACTATTGCAGAAGAAATGTCTCTACACTGTGGTTAGACTCATCACCACGCTTTTAGAAAGGTACAGCAAGATACCTAGATAATTTCAAAGGCAAAGGAACAGAATACTGCAAGTTAAAGAAAAACTGCAGGGCACTTTTCATTTGTGTAATGCTAAGCTAGAATTTAACTCTCCAAAGCAGATCTCATGCAAACTCATAAAAATTACTTACAGTCTGAATATTTGAGCGATCGGAACACCTTCCGCTGAGGAGTCACTCGCTTGATGTTTGGATGATCTTCCAGTGTCAGCACGCCATCCTTCTGTTTCTCATTGATCTGAATCACCTCAAAATCACTCGGATAGTCGCTGGCTGGGTTGTTGCGAGGTACAATCCTCCAGTTCTCAATATCACTGCTTTTTAGTGCACTTGAAATAAACTTACTTCTAGCTTTAGCTGTGAAGTATCCATTAAAAGCCACAATATACTCTGGAACAAGAGTACAGTTTATCAGAACCAATGTTCAAAGCAGCCTAATCATGCACTCTAGTTACTGAATATTTCTTTCTCTTTATTCAAAACAAATAGGCACCATTTGAGGCACTTTTTTGTTTTTTGCTTTACAGGTCTGATATTTATTTCTGTACTACGTAAAGTTTGTGCATGATGAAGCACTTAAAATATGATAAAGGTCCCCAAAATGAAGGCAGAATTGTGACAGCATGGAAAAGTGAGCGGGGTGAACACAGGAGAGGGAACGAGTTTTAGAGTTTGAGTTTTAGGGAAATTACTGACACCAGCTTCGACATGCACAGAGGACAACGCTGGTCCCAAGAGTCCCTCAATCCGGGTAACTTGTGGGTGGAACACAGACCCATCATGCAGTGCCACAATCACCTCAACAAGCCCTCTGTTAGCTAATGGACAACATGTCATTACCAACATTGCGTGTGAATGCTCAGGCACACACACAGCTCCACTATGGGAACAGATCTATTATCTATGACCATGACAAACTGAAGACAGTTTAGACACTGACTTCTGATAGAGTAAAATTTGTTTGTTTGTTACGTGAAACTACAGGTTCAAACACAGCAGAGACGTTGTCAAAAATGGCACCTGTGCATTCTATAAGAACCACAGATGTTAAGTGCTGATTGTTCATCCTTCTTCCACAATGCTTAGCCATTCATACAGCACACCTACATTACATTTATCCCACAGTTCTACACGTACACAGCTGCCACACCAACACAGACTGCACTCTATACAATGGCATCTGTCCTCCTTTGACATTCTGTTCAGCATTGCAGACCATATTCAATTCAGCACCCATTTTATTTGCTCCTCTCTACAGTTATCCTTTGCCCTCTCAGGATTGATACCAGCCTCAGCTTGCCTTTCATTTGCTCTCTCTGCACTTACTTTGCTACTTTTCCACAAACGTATTATTGCTTTCAAACATTTTTCACAGAAAAAAACCCAAAACCACACATACTTCCCCTTGTCTTTCTCATTCCACTGAGTGTGTAAAACAAAAAGCTACGAAACCACAGCTAAGTGACCATGCTGGCTCACCTGAACCTCCACGCTCTATTTCCACTTTTAACATACTCCTTACTAACCCCTCTCTTCCTTTTC
Organism: Centrocercus urophasianus; assembly: GCF_019232065.1. Taxonomy (NCBI): domain Eukaryota; kingdom Metazoa; phylum Chordata; class Aves; order Galliformes; family Phasianidae; genus Centrocercus; species Centrocercus urophasianus. The sequence goes on from NW_024885077.1 coordinate 156,400, forward strand.
CTTGTTCTTCATATTCTGTGTCCAGTTAAACCACGAACCTTCATAAAATTCTTTCTCAGTCTGAATGCAGATAATTTAGAAGTTCCACCCATGCCTCTGAATATTACCATTGCACAAATGCCACGATTCATTAACACTAACTTCAGCATAACATGGATTTATTTATTTTTAACTGCTCAACTCTATTACCATGCTCCACGACTGTCGAAGAGAACTCCACTTTCAAAGTCAGGCGAGAACATCCAGGACATATTTGAGCCTCATGAGAGGAATTCCCTAGTCTGGTACTGAAGTGTTTTTTGCCACAGAGTAAAATAACAACCAGAACAAACCAGATGTTTGCAAACTTCATGGTCATAGAAGAAAATGGTTTCATTCCAAGAATTCCATATATTCAATTCACACTCTTCTTCTTTATAAACTAGTTCATTTTTGTTTCAGAAAACGTTGATTTCACTGTGCCGTTCAACTGGATATTCTTAAATCTGTGTCCGAAGCAAGTACAGATTTCATTGTCTTTTGAGGTAAAGCCTAATAAACAGGCTCATTTCTTTCTACGTTTCTTCTCCATTTTGTATTAAATGATTCAGTCACTCACGATATGGTAGCTGAGTCCTGTACTCCATTTCAGAGAGCAAAGTTAACTTCCTAGAAGAATTAGCTAAGTGGTTTACAAGCTGACCTGCAAGGCAACACAGCAAATAGTTACATCCACATTTATGTAAAATGCAGAGCCTGAAAAAGCCCAAAAGGCAGATTCCTTCAGCAGTTAGCCTTAGAAATAATAAAGAAACAGTTTCATTTAGTAACTTTTCAAGAACACTTGAGTCTCTTCCTCCTTCACACCAGGTATCTCTGAGATACTCAAGTATTAACTTGGCAGTAGAGCAGATAACAGGGACAACTGAACTCTATTCCCCTTCACAAAAGCGGAATAAAAATGACTGACATGCAAGGCACGCACAAGGAAAAAAATAAAAGCAAAATGAAGCATGATAGAAACTGTCCATGGGTGCTTCAGGAAGCGTGGTGGTGGGTTGTCTCTACTCAGGAACACGGACTATGTAGATAATGCTCTGGCATGTAATTTGACACAAAGAGCAGCAGGCTGAACGCCTATTCCTGCAGCTAGCAAGGACAAGAAATACCATCACTGCAAGCAAATTTTTAGTTCCTAGGCTTGAAAGAGATTATTGTTATGAAAGGAGGCTTTCAGGCTTTCCTGAGCAGGACCATGGCTAACACAACAGGGCACCTGAGAAAACGGGCTGGGTTTGCGTAACAGTGAGAAATTAAAAAACAATGTGGAAAATGTTTTTCACGTGGAGGAGCAGCCTCTTCCTGTCCTGTTCTTCCAAGGTGGAATTCAAGAAACACTGCGATGCAATCCTGAACCAGCAACATACAGTGGAAAGGCCGTGAAAAGATAAAGGAAGAAGAACCATTCTGCCCGGACTGCCCCACAGCCCGAGGCACTGCCCAGCACTCCCGCAGGTCGCAATGCCCGGCACGGGCGGCCACACCGCAAGTTCCTACCGCGACCGGGGCTGTTATCGCCTCACTGGGCACGAAGCAGCGCCGGGGCCGCCGTCCCACCCGCTCTCCCGCCCGCCGCGCTCACCGTGCCGCAGCCGCCCCCAGGCCCGCCGCCGCCATTTTGTGCAATGTTTACCTCAGCGCTCTCGCGAGAGGTCCCGGCGCTGCGTGAGGGGCGGGCGCATGCGCACTGCGCCGCTGGGTGTGGGGCGTAGGGTTGCGTGGTGGCTGTTTGTTTTACCGACTAACGGAAGGTTGTGTTCTTCTGCGTACTGAAAATAATTATAAAATCAAAGAATTGTTTGTTATCATGTTTGAGGACATGACTGAATAGGGTTTAATGCCTGTGAGGGAATGTTAGGGTATGTTGTTGGTGGGTGGGAGTGACAAACAAGCCCCACTAGGAATACAGCAATAGCTTCATAACGCCATTTAAGTCTTAGATTTAAAAAAAATAAGGAATTTTTCACTCGGCCCTCCTTAAGTCCCATTTTCAAGTACATGTACGTCATTGCAGATGTACTACGCGCTGCTAACACCATAAGTTGAAACAAACAGCTGAGAGTGTGGTCAGTTGTGGGCAGCACGAGCAGACATGGCCCGAGCCCACTTCCCTGTCAGCCCGACTCCCTCCTTCCCCCAAAAAGCGGAGTGCTCGGCTGCAAGAATGCACTACGAACAAGTGGTAAAGAATCACAGAACCATTAAGATCGGCAAAAACCTCTCACATCCCCAGGTCCAACCCCAGCTGTTTCTCAGTGCCACATCCCCACGGCTCCAGGATGCTCCAGGGACGGCAACTCCTCCACTCCCTGGGCAGCTGTGCCACTGCATCACTCTTGTGGAGAACGAATTGTTCCTAATATCCAACCTGACCCTCCCCTGGTGAGGCCACCACCTCTCGCCCTGTCGCCGTTACCTGGGAGCAGAGGCTGACATCCCCTCCCACAGCCTCCTGTCAGGGCTGCAGAGCTCTGCCCTGAGCTCCTCTTCTCCACGCTGACCCACCCCATTCCCTCAGCCGCTCCCACAGCGCTGTGCTCAGACCCCTCACAGCTCCGCTCCCCTCCCTGGGCACACTCCAGGACCTCCACGTCTTTCCTGCACCCAGGGGCCCAGCGCTCAGCACAGCACTGAGGCGTGCCCCCAGCAGTGCCGTACAGACTGAAACGATCAGAAATGAGTTCATCCCACTCAAGGATCAGAAGATCTGAGCCTCAGTAGAGCAGCTTATTTGTCTTCCCAGGCTGGCTTGCAGGTTTGCCTGCAGTGCGCAGACCCCAGCATCCAGGCAGTGCTGCTGGAGTTCAGGCGCAGACGTGGGCTGCCTACTCCACGCTATTTGCCTGAACACAATCAGAGCTGCTCCAAAAGTAATCCCATCTGTCCGATAACATCAGAGGCAGATGCTGATGGTATGGCAATGGAAGTCAAATCTTCCCACCAATATCCATTACATGTTGTTGCCACATGACATATGGCAGCAGAAGGGCAGTCTGACAGAATGGTGCCCGACATGGAAGTGCAGATGAGGCGTAGGGATGCAACTGAATTCCTCCATGTGAAAAAAAAAAATGGCACTAACATTCACTGATGTTTGTTGAGTGTTTATGGCAACCGCACAGTGGATGTAGCACAGTGAGGGGTGGGTGGTACATTTCATCAGTGGTCACCACCCCTAGAGCAAGCTTTCTTCACAGCTGGGCTGCAAAGGCAGCCAAAAACTGTTTTCTGAAAAATTTATTAAGAGGAAATGAACCTGTTTAAATGGGCAACAGCCTGAGAGGAGCTCTATCCTAAAGACATAGTGCTGTGTATAAAATGCTGCACAGTTATTTTCATCATTTTGATATTTCAGTGTAACATTATAGAAGCACTACTAATGATGATATCAAATACAGAACGAATGTTCTGAATCTTAAGATACATCTTGTTCCAGGCAGCAAATATGTTCAAAGAAAGGACAGCTGTGAAATTTAGTCTCTACAAGAAATACAAGCAGTGCGATACCAGATGACACCTAGTAAATATATATACACATTTTTTAATATAAATAAAAACAGCCATACAGAATCAAGACATCAGTAACTTTTTTTAAATTGTCATATGCAACTATCTTTTGTTCTTAGAACACTCTTTCTTTTTTACTTTTTCTTAGCTAATGTATTTTTTACAATCTGTTTCAATTCTTCAGTCACGCTTCAGATTGCTGAAGGAATATTTAAAGCGTAGTCAAAAGCATTCACACTTAGAATAAGAAAGAAAAAAAAACCGTTATCTTCAAATTCTTCTGCAGTTCTGTAAGACCTTTTCTGTCATTTAAATGACCTCCAAATTAGCATGACTTTATCAAAATTAAGATGTATGGTAAGTACCCTGTTCAAAAACAATATTTGCACTTAAAACATACAAGGACCTGCCATAAAAAGACCAGAAGACTCATAAACTGCATATTGATTGAATAGGACTGTCTTTTCAAAACAGCATGATTTGTTTTGGGCCCAATATCACCAGAGCTGGAGAATTCTCAAATTCTGTTAACATTACAAATCAAGATTACATAGCACTACACAAAAGAGAGTCATTTACTATCAGAATTAAAGTTATATCTGCTCCTGTCCTATTACCTTACAGACAAAGTGAACCGAGATCAACTCTTTGTCCTGGAGGAATGCAGAGAAGGAGCTGCTTAGCACAACGATGCGGGATCCAGACTTCTAATGTCTAGGTTATTGCTACAAGTAACACTAGTTACACTGTTAAGCAAGTTATGGATAAATTGCAGTACATCCAGGATTCACTTGACCATTTTGTAGCATTCTGATCAGATTCCAGTACTTATTTATAATGGACATCTGGATATTCCTATTTTGCTTTGTGTGTTAAAGCTTCCTTGCGTATAATTCTGCAGAAGTACTGTGCAAACCATGCCCAGATCCATTCAGGTAGACGTTCACCCAGTGTGAACTGTGGAGAAGCAAGGGTGACAAGGGAAGAGAGAAAGAAGAAAGGAGCAAGAAGATTAAGATATATTCCATTAAATAAACAGTTTCTCAATCTACCACTAAAGTACAAAACTTATTTGAACACAAGCAACTAACACTTTTAAGTAGTTGAATGTAAGGTTATTTAGCTATTTTGGAAAGAGTGTGTTCACACACTTAGGTGTGTGCAGCTTGCACGGTGGTGAGGTTCTGCAAATAAATAATGAAGCGCTTTGTTCAACAGCAATACTGCCTACTTTCTTTAGTTCACAAATCTTGCCAGAATCCTTCCTGTTTCTTGTCTTTACTTTGGAATAATCCACACTTCAATGCCTTCTGGCTCAATCAACAAGGTAATGTCATAAGGTGATGTAAGAGCCCACCATCTTCCCCAAAATTCAAAGTCATACAGAGAACCTGCATCCATGTAGCTTTGGTTAAGAATGTGCACTTTTTCCTGCATTATTCCATCTTCCTTGCCTACCCCAAAGTAGAAGTACAGCCCATAAATTAAGACTGAGCAAGAAGCTACTCTTGTTTGTACTGGATCCAATTCCCAATTGTATTACAATTCTAAAAACATGCGTGTTCTTTTAAATGGAAAGAGTGAGATAACACT
>NW_024885077.1:161638-202867 GCF_019232065.1 Centrocercus urophasianus
TTTTTTTTTTTTTTTTTTTTTTCTTTTTTTTTTTTCTTTTCTTTTTCCTGACAAACATTAAGTAGTTCGATGAATTCCTTTACCTCTATTGAATGCTTCCAGTAACCAGGAGTCCTTTTAGATAACCCAAGGGTAGAAATAGCATGACTTGCATACTCTTCAGCAGAAGGAAAAAAGAAAGATCTCTTCGATGTAACGCTGCTGCATGACACCATTTTTGTAGCAATTACAAATGGGGTTAAACTCTGAACAAAAATTCCTTTTGAAGCATATTCGTAATACAGTGCTCTACTGAAATAGTCCAAGTAGGCCTAGAAAAACAAAAAGAGAAAAAGATATTCAGTTTTGTTTTTACAATGAAGTCCCAGAGCAGATTTTTATTAAAACTACAGAAAAGCTGTAGCATACTTGAAACATGAAGAAAGCACTAGCCTAATATCTTTGAATCAGAATGAGAAATTAGCTTGGCTCAGTCTCATCAGGAGAACAACACTGATGCCATGCTGAAGATAGGGCTGTCCTGCATGGCCATTTCTCAGAGAGGACAATTGGTGAGTGAAAGGGTTTCTGCTCCCAAATGGCCTTCCAAAAACACAGTTTCCAACCCACTGTTGGAAAAACGTCATCCACAAATGCTCTTACACCTACTTTGTGAAAACAACCAAAACCAAAAGCAAGGAAATCAACCACTACAAACACTCTAGGCTGTTCATGCACAAGGAACTTTAGGAAGCTAGAGCAGCTTGTACCCTTTTCAGTGCTTAAGTAACAGTTCATAGACCATGCTTGAAACCTGATCTTAGATCTAGATAAAGTAAGAATTTTTAGTAGTCTTCTGGTTTTTGCTCTTTTCCATTCATTGATATGGCTCAGGTCTACATACAGTTAGCATAACCAAGGCACAGATGCTCTGCAACAGAGAGATAGGAATCTTAAGACAGATTCCATGCTGAAGAAAATCTGCAAGAAGTCATACGTAGCAAGTACTTTTTCTGCCTGGAGTAAAACCATCTACATTCTCCCAACAGGCATCTTGGAATGAGGCCGTTTGAGGGTTGGGTTCCAGCAGAGGGCAGCAACCATCTGCCCAAAGCAGTAACCGCTGTGTTGATACAGCTGGAGCTGGAAGAGATCCTTCCACTATTTCCCCTGCTTCTGTGGATTAAGCGGCAAATTATGCTGCCAAAGTCTGCATCCTCATGCACATTCATATATTGAGCATCACCTCCCTGTCCCATCCTATTCACTATTGACTGGCTTTCCTGAGGAAGAATAATTGTCTGTGGGTTCTTTTTCATTTCTCCCCAGATATTGTACAGACAGCACTGTAAGAAGCTGCCTGCTCCACCTAGCTACTTAGTATTAGCTGAAGCACTGTGGTGTGGGGTTTTTTGTTTGTTTTGCCACAGCTCTCATTGTAGCGGTAGCTTGTGCATGAATATAATCCCTCTTGCTACCAAATAATCAGTCTGCAAGTACATAAGTACACTGAGATATCTCTGTATAGTTCAGCTACAGAAGAGCCAACAAATTCTTCAGCCTTTCAGTGGGTCATAGAATTGCCACTACTGACCCATACGTCATTCCTCCAAGGTAAATGACATTTCCCCTAGCAGTATGATTATGCTGAAATCCACACATAATTCACATAGCTGACTTATGCTCAAAGTCCATTACTGGTAAGGAAAAGTTTGCAGCGTAACACATGATATGCAAAAAAAAAAAAAAAAAAAAAAAAAAAAAAACCCACAGCCTATAATGCTTTTACTCTTGAGTGCACATTATTAAAACATCACAGCCCAACTTACTTTAGAGGCTCCGTAGATCGTTAGCATTGGTGTTGGCTGACAACAGGAAGCAGATGAGACATTCACAATTGCACCTTTCTTCTTCTCTACCATGCCGGGCAACACAATATGCACCATCATGTTAGCAGAAGCAATATTTATGTTGATCATGTCCCACAGCATATCCTCAGACAGGTTAGTAAAATAATCTGGGTAGGTATAAAACAGTCCCACATTATTCACCAAAATCCCAATTTCTCTATCTTTCAGGCCCTCCTTAATGGCATGGTAAGCCTCACGCCCCTTACTGAAGTCAGCTACTATGAAATCTGTTTCCACTTTATAGGTTTCAGATATGTTTCTAGATACAGCCTCCAGCTTCTCTTTGCTTCGGCTGATTAAGATGATATTGACACCACGTTTGGCCAGTTCTTCAGCATATGCCTTCCCGATACCATCTGTGCTACCTGTAATTAATAGACAAAAAAGTATCAGGGTGAAAGTCAGAACCAGTCCAGTCTTCTATTACAACAGTGCTTTTATAGCTTTATTCCCTTCTCTGAAGATTACATGGTACCAATAATGGTGTTGTGGTTTGAGACCAGCAAAGATAATCTTGTCAGCAGCAACCTTCTATAATCCCACATCAAGACAGGTTTCATACTGTCTATGGCAACAGCAAAAAGCTAAATAAAAGGAGAGGATGTCAGGTGTGGGACTTAAACTGATAAATTGAGCAAGGGAGCATGTGAAACTCTCAAAGCAAAAACAGTATGTCGGTTGCACCTCTGTCAACCAGGCCTGCCTGCCAGCTCCATGGTTACTTACAGATCCTCATGTGTCCTCATATGTGCTTGAGAGACACCCTGCAATTTCTGGGAAAAGTTGGTCTGGGATTCTTCCCCAGTCAACACACAGAGTTCACCTGTGGAACTGAATTTACTAAGGTGCTCAACAATCATCACTACTCAGGCAAATTAACTTGTTTTCACCTTGCAGCTGTGACCTGACTTAATACAGGCCCTAACTTCTGAGCTCATCTAGCAAATCATATGAACATACACAAATATACTGCTTCAGTCTCTTACCAGTGACCACTGCCCATCTTCCATACCGCTTGACAATATCAATCTCACCAACCAGCTTTGGAATAACATGAAGCCTGAGCATACTGTAAGTGTCAAACACAAGAGTCAGACATTTTCTGACTGTGTACCAAGCTCCAACTATAGCCAGGGCCTCAACGTAAAAACTGCAGGAACGACTGATCTCTCTGTACAGCAGGTTGAAGCGATCCACTGCAGCCATGGTGATCAGAAGTCTTAAAAGGAAAAAGACACAGGCAATTATCATCTTCTCTTCAACCTTTTCAAACCTCTGAGATTTAGCAATTCCAACTGTCCTACACCAGGGAGTAGGAACTAGAAAATAGTTTTCACAGCATTCCTATCAACGATGATGCAACACTAAAAATAACAGCAGCGGGGAAATTTCAGGAATCAGTCAGCAGTACTTTCTAGAAGAAAAAAACAACAACAAAAACACATGATCCCTTTATCATTAGAAAAACCACATTAAATCCTCTAGATGTGAAAATATGGCAAAGCTTCCATGAAGAACATGAGCAACACATATCAAAATACAGAGTAAGATCAATTTGATTCTATCAAGTTGCTGATGACATTGAGTGGTACAGCTGACACCATAGAAGGAAGCAATGTTGTCCAGAGAGCCTGGGCAGGCACAGGAAGGGGGCACACAAGAACCTAATGACGTTCAACAAGGACAATTGCAAGGTGTTGCATTTGGGCCAGGGCAATGCCAGGTACGTCTACCTAAGAAGAAATAATTGAGAACAGCCCTGCTGAGAAGGATGCAGGGATCCTGGTACACAAAAAGTAGGACATGAGCCAGCAGTGTGTGCTTGTAGTCTGAAAAGCCAATGGTATCCTGGACTGCAGTGACAGAGGGGTGACAGCAGGGTGAGGGAGGGGATTGTCCCCTTTACTCTGCCTTCATGATGTCTCATCTGGACTACTACACCCATGCCTGGGAACTCCAGTACAGGAGAGATATGGAGCAGTTGGAGCAGGTCCAGAGAAGATCATGGAGATAATCAGAAGGCTGGAGCGTCTCTCCTGTGAAGATAAATTGAGGGTAACAGGCTTGATCAGCCTGGAGAGGAGAAAGCTTTGGAGAGACTTCGCTGCAGTACTCTAGAACTTGAAAGGACCTTATAAGCACATAACTTTCTGTATGGGCAGACAGCAGTAGGACAAAGGGGAATGGCTTTAAACTAAAAGACAGGAGATTTAGCTTAGATGCGAGGAAGAAATTCTTCACTAAGAGAGCAGGGAGACCCCGGCACTGCTGCCCAGTGAAGCTGTGGGTGCCTCATTCCTGGAGGTGCACAAGGCCACGTATGGGGCCCCGAGCAGCCTGAGCAGGGGGTTGACACCCAGCCCAGGGCAGGGGGCTGGAACTGGATGATCTCCTCGATGACTCTAAGAAATCGTGGAAATGCCATGTTTTTTAGTCCCGGTTCGTGACCCCAGCCCGCCGCTCGCCCCTTGTCCCCGCGCAGCGCAGCGGCCCTGGCGCGCTGCTCCAGCCCTGACCTCAAGGCCCGCCCGGCCCCGGCCCTACCGCGTCGCAGCACAGCGATCCCGCACCCCGACGCTGCGCCGCCGTCACCAGAGCGCCGCCGACCGCCGCGGGGCCTTATGGGCGCGCACGGCGTTGCCATGGAAGCGGCGGCCGTTGGGGCGGGAGCCGGTAGTCCGCTTAGCTCCCCGTCCCTTCCTTCCCGCTCGGCCTACGGCTTCTGCTGACCGCCGGGCCCGGACGGGCTGCTGGCCTTGGGCATCCGGCCCACTTCCCTGCTGCCAGCACGAGCTGAGCTGCGGGGGCAGGTAATGGAGGGCCGTCCCGGGGCTGCAGGCCGGCGCTGAGGAGAACAGCGCCTCGGTCAGCCTTTGTGCTGCTCTGTGCTGAGGGGGTCCGGGCCGCGCCGGTACGGTGCTGCCGGCTGAGCAGCCGCACGCTCCGTAATCTGCTCGTTCCGATCTCCTCTGCCTCTGAGGGGTCCTGCCAAAGCTTTTGGTCGTAGCGTCTGGCAGTAGCGCTGTGAGCCGCGCGGCGACCTGACACGGCTTGTCTAAATCTCGTATCTCAGAATGCTGTCACGCAGCAGAGACTTGGAGAGAGGCCACGCAGGAGCGGTCATTGCGCCAGAGGTGTTGAGAGAGACGCTGAGCAACACTGGAAATGAAGCTGCCCACGCACTGAGTGAAGGCTGTCCTGTCAGCAGGGGTGAGCTCTCGCAGCTGCACTGCTGGGAGGCGCAGGGCAGCAGTGATTGAGCTGAGTCCACGCAGCTGGAAAAAAAACTGTTGTTGAGTATATAAGAGTCTGTTGTTAAGTTTGTTCCTTCCCACGCTGAATTCACTGAAGGTCTTGCTGTAACTGAGGCTTACTGGCCCTTCCCCTCCTGCTATTCCTTGTTTCTTGAATTTCCTTTTTCTGGAAGCTTACTTTATGTATTGAAGTCATACATGCAGCCTTACCTCTAATTGTTTTAATTACAGTCGTATTTGTGACTTGTGTACAATCATCCTGTTTGTTTCTTTTTTAAGAGTCAGGACCAGAAGCAAAACTAGAAGGTTCTGAGCAGGAATCTGAAGAGAAAACTATTGAAAATGCAATTGGCCAGAGGCAGAGTAAAGACAGCTTGAATAACTATAGCACTGGAGACACCCTCCAAAAAGTACAAAAAGGTAAATTTGTGGAAGAGCAGACAGTTTTTGTGTTGACTGATACACCATTATCTGTACGTGTTAAAGTAGTCTTAGCACGTAAATTAGGCTTTAGCAGTCTTGTTTAGCTCTAATTATTGTTAATTGCATGTAATATACAGTGGATGTCCAAGATCCTAAAACATTGGTGCCAGTATCGTATTTTCACTGTATATTATAATAATACCTAAGACTTAAGTGTTCTGCCTGACTTTCATATGTAAACAAATGCAATATTTCAGCAGTTTATTTTGTTACTAGTTATTGTTGTATTTTGTCTCCTATAGAAAGTTAAGCTTATTTTAATTAAAAAGATCTGCAAAAATCTTGGTTAGAACACAAATTTTCTTGAAATTCATATTCAAGTGCTTTTCAGTATTTTTCTGAACTAACTGGAAACATGACACAATATTCCTCCACCCATACTGAACTGCAACTTGTTTTCTTACAACAAAGATGTTAAAACTGAACAGAAAGCCATCAACTGTACATCCAGAGCAGATCAACGGGATGAGCAAAAATTGGTTGGTGTTCACAAGTCAGTAACCAGCTCATTCAGTCAAAAGACAGAAGAAAAAGGGGGCTGTGTGAGGTAAAATATTGTTTATTGATGGTTTTTATTTAAATCCTGGCATCACTGAAATCAGTAGGAGCGCCACATATTTACTCTCTACATGTTAACCTTAACTCTGGAAAATGATTTTGAAGATGAACTTGAGATTAATCAATAACTCAGGAATTGTTGATATGTACTTCTTTTTATTTAGCAAACTACCTTTTAAATGTATGATGTAGTTTTTAGTGGATTTGGAAAAATTTCTGCAAACTCTTATGGGATTTGACAGATTTGACCAATTCTCAGTATGAATTCAAAGGATGCACTGTATTAATTCATTTTAATGTAAATATTACAGCTGTCAGGACAATTTTTGGCAGAGGTATGTGAAGGGACAGAGGCCCTCCGAGTTACCAGGAACTAGGTTGGATAAGTAACTTCATTATCCCAGGCTAATCAGGCCATCAAAATTAAACTAAAATTAAAATAAATTAAATAAATGTGAGTAATGATGTCAGAAGTGCAACAACTGCTCATGATACTTTGCATTCTTAAGGAACACATTTTATGGTTCTGTAAATTGCCTAAGGATGCTGATGATTTGATAAAATGCTGCTCTGAATAGCTCAATGGAAACAAGAGTAATACACCGCATGCACACTGTGTATAGTAGCATAGTTGGGCTCACAGTGCAAGAAAACAGTATGTTTTAGAGATTTTGCTGAACATTTATAAATCCTTCATTCCTCCAGAGGTTTATTTCAGCCTGTAGAGCAGTAACAGGCTGACAATCATATTTGGTATTGCCCCAAGAACTAGTCAGTTTACTGCATTAGACCTTTGTTCTTCAGCAATATTGAAGTTTACAGCATGGTAAGTGACTGTATCTAACAGAGAAATCTCAGAGTTCATGGTGAAAGATACACCTTCACTGCCTTTACTCATGGTGTTGTTTGTTTTGAAAATACTTGCTCGCCAAGGAAGTCTTACTGTTAAAAGTTTTAGTCCTACAAATAAGACCACAAATGCCAAGTTCAGTCTATTAATAAGGGACTTGGAAGTGGAAAATAATTTTGGATCATATAGTATCATGCTATTGCAATATTTCTTTAGGTGGAGGATATCTACTACAAGTTATATTTCGGGTGGAATTTTGTTTTAAAAGAATCTGATCTTCCTATGCAGGAAGAAATCTGTGTTTTCAGCTTCAGAGTGTTTTTACTAGATATCTTCTTGATGGGTTCCCAATTTTATTCCCTATGCTAAAATTGTGTTTAGCTGTGCAGACTGGCCTCCAAAACAGTATCCAGTTATTCTTTGTAAAGTTTGTGCTGGAGGACTGCCACCTCCATGGAACTATCAGTGCAGTGCTCTCTAGAGCAGGATCTGCAACAACCGCAAGTTTATCCCTGTCCCTGCACATCTGTAGCCCTGGGCTTCCCTTGGGATCCTTTTCTGGGTTCTCACTTGAATGAATGCTCTCGTAAGTAGAACTGAATGTTAAGTAATTACCATTTAATTGATGCTGCCCATTTTCTGCTCTGGCAGTTAAAGAGGTGTGCTAAAATATTACTGGCTGCCAGCCTTTCATCAAAATGTTAGGTTGATAACTATTGACTTTCTAGTCTGAAATGGTGACTCGGGGTCCTAGGTGTTGCTTATTGGCTATGCCAGCAGAGATGTTGCACCAAAGCAGCAAAAAATGGAGGAAAGGGCAGAGGAAGAAATAACCAGTCTAACAAAAATTCATGCTGCTCTTTTTAAAGAAGATGAGCTCTCTAACATCCTACCTACATTCTCTTTTTATAGCAGAAGTAGGAAGGGCCTGGTAACACACTTCAGGCCGGTATGAATGGAAAGCAAATCTAAAAAAATGTAGAGCTTTTTCACTCTGAGTATCGTCTTGTAAGCTGTAGCTATTTCTCTTGCATAGAAGAAATATTAATTATTTTGCATTGAAATCTGTTTTATAAAAAATAATAGAATGTGTGCTGAAGTTTTTTTTGCTTCTGCTTCCTATTATTCTTTTAGAATGACAAAAAAGATTCTGCAAGACATTTGTAAGCAGCACAAGTTGTACTTGACCCCATCCTTAAATGATACGCTTTACTTGCATTATAAAGGTAAGCCGTGTACAAGATTGTATGGATGTATCACTCTAAATAGTATCCTGGCAGGGAATCTAGTTTACGGCTCACTGACGTGAGGTAGGTATTTAAACATCGTTTTAAATGAGAAAAATAATTTAATTTGATATAATAATGTAATTGTGAAACAAAACGAGCAAATATGAAGGTAGAAAAGTGAACCTTAGGCGATTGGCCTGATTCATTTTGTAGAGTCATTCAAAAGATTGATAGGAACCAAGAGGCACTGTTTTTTAGAAAAGATGTCTTAAAATACTGATCTAATTCATATGTTTTATTTTTAAATGTCTTTGTGTAACACAGTTGTGCACCAAATTTTGGGACTTCTGCAGTGACAAAACAACAGTAAACACATGCTGTATGTTCTCAAATACTACTGAAAGTTGCTAGAACAGGTCACCCTTTTCTGATCTCTGAGCAGTTTTTCCGATTATCCAGCATGGTGAATGGTTTTAAATAAACACAACATGCTAAACCTACCTTCAACATTTGACTTTATGTTTACTATTTTCTCAGTATTTAAGAATCTAAGCACTCCACAAGATGAAGACCAGAATAGGTACCTTGTAGGTACATTTTCTGTCTTAATGGGCCAATTGAATTGCTAGAAGTCTTACCATCAGTTTTAGTGCAGGTATTCTCACAGGCTGTTTCAGCAGCGCTGGCTTAATGAATTTATGCTTTGAATGACTTAATTTTAGCCAATGCAGTTTCAGTTTGAAACATCTTTTTTGTTTTTTTTCTGCAGGATTTGACCGCTTGGAGAATCTTGAAGAGTACACTGGGCTGAGATGTTTGTGGCTGGAATGCAATGGCTTAACAAAAATTGAGAATTTGGAGGCTCTGACAGAGTTGCGCTGCCTCTACTTGCAGCTCAATTTAATTAACAGAATCGAAAACCTGGAATCCTTACAAAAGCTGGATTCCCTCAATCTGAGTAACAACTATGTCAAGACCATTGAGAATCTCTGTAAGAACTGCTGGTGAAGGATGTTTTGAGTTACAAGAAGCCCATAGTCATAAGATTTGACAGTAGTTTCATTTTTAAATTATTATTATTTATATTAAAATGTTGCACAGTATCCAATACTGAAGGTCACGAGGCGACTATCAAATCAAATCTATGTATTTTAGTTTAACAATTCTGCAGTTTAAGTATATGAGGAAACAGAAAACACATAATTACTACTTAAATACAAAGACCCAGAAATGTTTAGTATTTCCTCACTTCTTAATACCATCTCGGTACTCCTCTGTTTTGCAGACAGGCTGTCAATCTGTGTTTTACCATTTACTTTACAGTTACAATTTGCTTTGGCAGTTGCAGATGTGATACCAAATCTTTTACATCTGTTAAAGGACTATTTTCTTTTATGTACATTAAGAGTAATCTAAAACAGAAGTTTTTGTGTAACTAACTAGTTTGAAACATGAATTAACAACAACCAACCAGTATTAAAACAAATAACTATTTTTCCTGAGGTGAAGGAAGCAGCTTTGGAGGCATAGCCAAAAAATATGTATAAGCAGAGCAACAAACTTGAGAAAAAAGCTACCCATGTTTCAGTACAGTGATGCTGAAAATTCTACTTGCTCCAGACAGTTTTCTGTGAAGCAGTGGCTCTCTCCTTTCATTGTGTTCTTTCTGTCTGACAGCTTGTCTAAAAGTCCTGAACACTCTGCAGATTGCTCACAATAAATTAGAAACAGTGGAAGACATACAACACTTGCAAGAATGTCCAAGTATTTCTGTTCTCGATCTTTCCCACAACAACTTAAGTGATCCAAATATTGTAACTGTTCTGGAGACAATGCCTAATTTGGTAAGCCAAATACAGCTGAGGGTATGGATTAAGCGTATGAGTGAATCTTACGAAGCTGTTTTGTCCAGTAGTCCAGCATGTGATGGGTCTTGATCTAAAATAATTGTTATTAAACATTATTAGCCCTTTTGTAGATGACTTACAGCAACTGTTTTATTCACCATTTGTTTTTGAAAGGTTAGAGGTAGTGTATACCCAAGCTGTATGCTTTTTGTTTGTTGGATTGTTAGTTTGTTTGCAGCTCAACTTTTAAAAATTATTTCCGTGTTTCTCTAGCATGTGCTGAATTTAATGGGAAATCAAGTGATTAAGAAAATCACTAATTATAGAAAAACACTTACTGTTCGACTGAAACAGCTAACGTATCTGGATGACGGACCAGTATTCCCAAAGGATAGGTAAGAAGCAGAGTCATCTTCTTTGCACAGCAGTAAGGCTCAAATGATCTTGTCTATTTTTTAATAAATATTTTCATGGAAAGAAAAGACTGGTTTAATTTACTGCAGGCAGGTGCCTTTCATTACAATAGAATTATACTAGAGAGAGCTACATACCTTTAAAAAAAAAAAAAAGAAGATAAGTATTGAACAGAATTGTTCTACAGAATTGTTCTACGTGTCTGCAGACTGCAGAATCAAGTCATAATTTCAACAGAAACTGAGCAGGTGTCTGGGAAAGCAGAGCCATGATCACAACTCCTGATGGATCTCTGGTGTTGTAACCACTCATGCTTAGATAATATTATTTCTTTTGTTGCCGTTCAGCTTGCAAGAAAAGATGCAGGTGAAGCCCTGCTCCATAATGGATTGCCATTGCTATCTTCCTTTTCCCTGTTGAAAATACTTGGTGTTGTTACAAACTATTTTAAATTTCTCTTCTGTCAGAGCAATGAGCTTTTTGGCTGTATTACAGTGAGCTCTTTTCTTTTCCATAGAGCCTGTGCAGAAGCCTGGGCTGTTGGAGGGCTTGAAGCTGAGAAGGCAGAAAGGGAAAAATGGGAAACTAGAGAGAGAAAAAAAATCCAAGATAGCATTGATGCTTTAGCTGCAATCAGGCAAAAAGCATTGGAAAAGAAGACACAGAAATATATAGAAGAAAGAGATGCAGGTGCAAAACATGGAAATGAAGGTGCAACAGACATCATAGAAGGTTTGTGGTTCATATTTTAGATGTTTGTCACAGCTTTTCCAGCTGTTGTGCTCTGCACCAGAGAAAGCAGGTGCAAGTCAGTGCCACAGTAGCTGCAGTAAGTATTGGTGAGTGGAGGCAGGTAGCAACCCAAAAGCTGTATTTCCCCAGGATGCAGAATGGAGCTGGATTCAGGCACATGGGGGCTCCAGCACAACCCCACATTCACCACAAGTCCGCTTCCAGGTACCCCTGTGCTGCTGCTTTAATTAACTCTAACTGGTTAAACTTAGAGCCTATCCACAGTGATAACACAAGGAATTGGAGGAAGGTCTTTAATTAGTTAAGGATTCACTTACTGCTCTTTTCTATGCCACTAATTCTCATTATTCAAGATAGAATAAATTTATGACCGCTGATAATCCACAGCCTAACATTTTCAAGGACATCATGCATGTTTCAGGATAAACAAGACTGAAGCCAAGTGATAAGGGAGTACTACCCTGTAGAGAAGTATTTGTGAGGTACATTTTGACATTGTACAGGCTCTGAAGTCAGACATGGCTGACTAACAAGTAAAAGTTTTGCAATAAGCTGATAGATTGCATAAAGTAGATGATACTGATCATCAAAATGTGCAAGCATATATTTTAAATGTAGTGAGTCCTCTCAAATTTAAATACAAATACAGCATAATTATTTACTGTATTGCACTCTCTAGCTGAGATCTTGCTGGAGAACTGTAGTTGCAGGGGAACTGAGATGGGAAAACCCACAGCAGTGCCACAGTGCTGGGAGGACTGCTGATTTGTGAATAGCTGCTCAAGCAAACCAGGAGCTTTTGATGTGCATCTTTGGCTATGCTATTACGACCATATGCAGTTTCGATATTTATAATAAGTAACAACAGATTAACTCAGCAGTTCTAGTGAACTCATTTCTTCTATAGGAGCATCTGCAAATTCAGGAAACGAAGAAAATTACAGTGCATCAGAGATATCAAATTTATCAGAACAGCAAGAACCTCAAGAGAAGACAGAGAAATTTGGAAATGAAAATTTTGATGCTCATGATGATGTGAGAACGCTCCTAATAGACAGAGGAGATAATACTGACTTCCCATCTGGAAAGATTCCTGAGGCTGCACGTGAATCAAATTCTTACAAATGCTCAGACTTCAACAGGAAGATAGATGGTAAAGTACAGAGTGAAGAATCAAATCAAACTGGAGAACTACAGATGATAAGCCCAGCAGACTCAGTGTAGCTCTCCTTTCCTGTGATTCCAAACAGCTGATTCCTAGCTGAAAACATTCTACTAGATTTCCATAGCAATGAGCTGGAAAGCAAGTCATTCTGGATAAAATATTATTTTAATATTACAAAGAAAACTATTCAGAGTGCCCAGTCTGCAGCTTCTGATAAATGAAACTGGAATTCTACTTCTCATATGTGCTAGATTTAATGACAGTACAGGAGAGCTTACAGGCTTCCCTTGCTCCCAAGTCTGTATAGTGTGTCTTCCAGCAAAAGCTGGGCTTCACTCGGAGACAGCTTTGTGCCTTCACACACAAAATACTTTTTTTACATGAATATGTGAATGCATTATTGAAAAGTACAAATATTTATGAAATGTAAAGGGGACCAAGGTTATGACAAAGCACTGGATTCGGCTATTTGCTTCTACAGTGCTCACTGTTGCAGCACACAAAGTCTTTTATTCAGCTAGTTCTCTTCAACTAGCTATCTCTATTTCTTAGATCTTCCAATAGAGAAGACAGCTACTGAAAGGGCTGTGGTTCCTGAACTGGCTGAGTGTGCTGAAATCGAGCAGATCAAATGTGAGACACCAGAGAAACTTCGACTTGGTGTATGTATTAGATTCTGGTTTTATTTTCAGATTTTGGTTTGCTTGTTGTCTACTCCAAATTAATTCCTTTGACATCCTGGCTAGATAAAGTATATGGCCAGATTTCCAAGAAAGGTCCACTACTAGGAAAAGTAGGAGAAAAAAAAAATTAAGTGGAAAGAATTTACTACTGTTACCAAAGTCTATTCTGTCCTTTGGCTATTAGATAGCCTGAAGTTGAACTTCTAGGTCTGAGATTTCTGTGGAGAGAGTTAGCAAGGACTTCCATGTGAAAAATAGAAATCACAATAGAAAGAATCCAGGGAGCAAATATGTCCTTCTAAGGAAAACTCCAATGAAGTATTCATTTGAGAAGAGAAACAATCATAGGAAAAACATAAGGAGCACATAGCCACCGAGTTGTTGTCAATATTAGCTGGTAATATTGGATGTTATAATTGGTTCTCAAAATAAAACTTGCAAGCATATTTCCATGTTTCATGTAGGCAGTAAAGGATTAGCATTTCTAATGTATTCTTGTTTTCTAAGATTTCTATCTGATGATGCAAACATTTAAGCATTTCGTCATATTTGGCCACGAAGACATGAGTGTGACCACTGAGAAATACAATTTGAGTGCAAAGGAGTATTATTCAGTATACTCTAGCTACACCCCTACTGCAAAACTGTCAGTGCCAGATTATGACACAACTGCAAACTGTTGAGTTTAGGATTTTCCAGAGTAGTTAATATCTCTTGTGCAACACTGCTAACTAAATTCTTACTGAAATGCTTTAGAAAAGTCACTTACATCTCTTCTGTGCTCTTAATGACTAGGAAAAAAAAACATCCTATTACTGTAAAGCTCAACTCATTGTTTCAGTAAGGGCTTATTGCTGCATCTTCCTATTCAGGTGTTTTTGATAATAGACTTAACAAGGGTAGTGGAGAGAACTGGCAGCAATTTCAAGTATATACAATGTGATTTTCATAAGCAGAACCCGCAGGGCTGAAGTACAAGCTCTTTTCTTGCTGCTGTATGGCACCATTGTGTAACACAGTATAAAAGAAAAGCTTCAGCATGCCTACATGAAGTTTCTTTCATCACAGAAGAAGTAGGAATATTACAATTCTACAGAAGGGGAAAAAAAAATCAACAAATCTCATACTAATGCACATTTCAGTGTTCTATGCTATGCTGTTCTACAGCTGATACTTAACGTCAGGAGCTTCTGGCAGCAGCCTCCAATACTTACGCTATTGCAGATTTTCCAGAGGCATTTAGCACTGACATAGCAGGGGGTGGCTGAGAAGATGCCGTAAATTAGGATTTCTGAAGAAGTCTGTAGTCTTTATTCAAATACTGGAGCCTGCGGACGGTCTCAGTAGTAACACAAGTGAGAAGAGAGGGGAAGATTTATAGTGCGCTGGATCTGACGTCCCTGTGTCGAGCAGAAACAAGTCAGACGTGCACAAACTGGTTTTCATGCATAATCTTCAGCAGCGTTTGAACTAACAGCTATTTCCCTTCTGACACCAACCTCGGTAGCAGTCAATCCTAATGCATGCATTTTTCATTCTAAAACGGTGTGAATTCAGGACGTGCTACACCAGCACAACCACATCAGGAAACAAGTTTTGTTTTATTTCTGTACACGTCTTCACATACAAGACCCTGCAGATCAGATGATCCTGATGCTGCTGTGTCAAGTGAATAGCTGTACAAAATCAGTCTGCTCTAAAACATAGTACTAAAGGAGGTGCTTTTACCAGCATTAGACTGCAGTGAGAAATTGCTAGAAAGGTATTACGTTCTACCTGACATTTTGTATTTTACCCTCCATTTTTGCTTTCATTGTCAACAACTAGCGTGTGATTTAGAAAATGTTTTCTAATGGAAACCTGGAAGAACTGATCCTGTCTGAGGGAAAAAATTCTCAGCAAGCTTCCAGTTCCATTTCCTTAATTACATGGCATTCACAGTAAAACATTGTTTTATTAGTTGTATGTAGGTTAGCAGAATTTACTGAGAAATTGTTTCAAAAAGTCAGAAGATTTTATTTTGGCTTTTACCAAAAAGATGAATTACAGTTAAGATTAAGTCTATTGATAGATAAGAGACAGTCAAGAGATGTAAATCACATTTCCTTTTAAAATCGTGTTAGTGTCTTCTTGTCTATCCATCTTTCTTCCTCTTTTTCTTTTTTCTTTTTTTTTCCTTTTTGTTTTCATAGTCAGAATAGTAGAAAAGAGCATTCCACTTGGCATTGTTTATCCCTTTCCCATTTACTATTTCTGGAAGCAGATGAATTGTCTGTTTCCCACATGTTTAACACAGAAAACTGTCATCTTGGAGAGCATGACAGTCCAGTTTTTCTAGTTGCAGCTCCTTGCCTGGAACAGCACTGTATTAAAAATATTCCCAGGGAGATGAAGATGTCATATTTTATTCATTTGAGCTAACTTTTCCCACTGACTTTGTGATTGTCTTCAGGAACTACCTGATTTAGAAGACATAGATGTAAAGGAATTTCCTCCAGAAGAGGAAATATTTATTCAAAAGGTAAGATCCTTAATTGTACCACTGATGAAGTTTGCCTGGCTAATGTTTTGCAAAAGGAAGGTAATCTCAGTTGTGAAATGCTGTTTTGGGAGATACAATCAGTTGTGTATTTATAAACTAAAATGGATGTTTAGGCAGATCTTGTTTATCCCCTTGTAAATTTTCTTTTAATTTGATTTTTTTAAAGTTTTGCCTTGTAGAAATTGGAGAATGAAAAACTAAAGTCCAGAAATGTGACAGTTAAATAAGATTAGTTTCTTATAATATAGTATTTAAATGAAGATTATTCATAAAGTATACTTCACCAGTACGAATTAGCTGCAGAGGACTGAATAGGTTGTCCAGATGGCCTACTGCTGAATAAAAGCAAACCTTTCAACTTAAAATACAGAGATCAAAACTCTTTGGCTTCACTTTAAACTAGAGAGACACAATGCAGTGCCAGCCCACTTAGTCCATGCTCAGATTAATCTGGTAGGCAAGACTATAGGCAGAAACAGAAGAGGAAGAAGCAAAATAAAACAACAAAGATTGAAAGCACAGCTTTGATTCTTGTGCTGCTGGTGGCTCATATCTGCCGTGCTGGAAGTAGGCTGATAGAGTATGCAGTTCTGCAATAGCTTGGAGGGACTTGTAAAATTTTGTGTAAGGCATGGGTTTCTCTTGCTCTTCTGGTTACGTGCTGTACTGGTGTCGCAAAATGTCTTGGCCAACAAAGCCTCCAGTTAAATAGAAGATAAGAGAAGGAATAGAGCAGGGCACAAAGAGGATTAATAAAGCGTGTGTTGGCAGCTCTCGTACTCCCCAGGGCGTTTGGTTCTTAAATGCAGTTAGTTAAAGATGTCAGATCCCTCTTTTGGGCAGTGTCTGTAAGTCCTAGCAAAGTTCAGTGCATTGTGTAAGTAAGTCATGCAAGCATTGCTCACAGTGGTGAAATGTAGACCTCTTGGTCTTGGTCTTGCTGCTTTACTCCCCAAACCCTCCACTTCAGAATAAATTCTTCAGCAGAAATCCAGCCTTGAGTTCCCATTGCCTCTTAATTAAGGTCATTTCCTGAGCACTGGAAGTGCCAAAGTTAAATTCTTGTTATGATTAAGGTAATATAATAGATCTGAGCCCATTAATCCTCTTGCCCTTGTCAGTGACTTGCTCTTGAAGTATGTACTTTTGGGTTTTTGTTTCTATTTAGTCTGATATAAAAAGAAATTCGTGTTCAGGTTGACTCAATATCAACCAGCTTGGGTAAATCAAAGGGCCATGCTACTCTGATCTATGCAATTAGGATCCTCTGTTTTTTTTTAATGTGATGCTCATATTCACTTTGGTACAGTGAACTGGAAAAGAAAAGAGTTCTAGATTTCAGCAATTGCTATTGCTGAATTGCTGCAATTACCTTTTCTTGTAGGAATGATTAGTAGCTTATGATCAGCTCATGGCTAATGTGTGACATACTTAACCCAAGATCAGTTTGCAAAAAAAGCAGAACAATGGCTATGAAGCAGGTCTTCTGTACATTTTGACAGAAAAACACATCAAGACTAGCAATAATGTATGGATCCAAGTGATATTTACCTATTCTTGCTGTTACATCTAACATAGTAATATTTTCAATTACATTTTCTACCTTTCCAGCAAGAATATCACCCAAAGATTGAAATAATTTCTGAAACGACAAATGATGGTGATTCTGCTTTAGAGGAAAGCAATAAAAACACATTTGAGGACTCAGTAGGAGAAGCTGCAATATCCATTTTTTCAAATGTGCGTAAGATCCATAAAGAGCAAGAAAAGGAGTGCTTGAGACCCCTTGTTAAAGAATTCTTTACAGAGCCTTCTTATTCAGAAGAAGACAAACCAGCTAAGCCCAGTAAAGTCTTGGTACAGGAGATTACCCCCCAACTTCCTAATAACCTACTGTTGTCATCAGTCTGCAGTCAGCCAGATGACCCCAGCCAACAGGAAGGGGGCAGGAAGATCACCATTGCTTGCTCTGGTAAGATTTCAGCCGTGCAATTAATCACAGAGAAGAATGGGTGGCACATACGTGCTGACATTAAGGATGTGTTGAGCTCTTGTGGAAAAAAAACAAAACAAAACAAAACAAAAAACTGTAAGTCCACAATGTAACTTAACAATCACCTCTGCTTTTTGTTTACATAGGAATCCTAATGAATTAAAAATTAAAGCATTCTCTTTTTTTACACGAGTCATTGCTGAGTTTAATCTAAATGGTTTTTAAAAACTGGGTTCCACACTTCTATTTCCAGAACTAGAAATCACCAGTGAGTTTCACCTGCCTTTAATTTGCCTTTTAACAGGGAGCAGTAGTGGTGGAGGAGTACAGCAGCTGACTGAAGGTGAGGAGTGTTCTCATGAACCCCATGATGACACGGGCAGTGAGAGGGGATTAGACTGATGGCTTTCAATACAAGAGATCATATCTGGAGCATCATGCCTGGCTGACTGCGTATGGCTGTTCTCAAGATGCAAAGCTCAGCAATGGAACTGCTTGTTAAAACAGACCTTACACTTATTATAAAAACCCAGTGCCTCAAACAAGAGTATTTCAGTCATTCAGCACTGATGTTGCTCCAACACATGACCTTCAGGGCAGGTAAGGAGTGCCTCGTGTTCCCCCTTCCAAAGGTGCTCCTCTCTGGGGCATACCAGTAGAAGTGAGGGCACTTGTGTTTTAAGGTTAAATTCCACTCTGTCATGTCCTTTCCTTTCCATTGCATCCTTCTAGAAATGTTTCTTCTGTAACTTATGGTTTATTACTTAGTTTCAATCCATATTGCAACACGTTTCTGTCATTTGAGCTAAATAAATATTCTACTTGTAACCTATCATCAATACATGTCATACTGGGTAGACTTTAATGACAAACCAAGATTTTAAGGGTCAAATATTCATAGACACTGTGATAGTTCACACAAAACCAAATGCAGAAATAACGTCTGAGAAAGGAAAATATGATTTTACCTTTTAAGGCAATCTGTGGTGGAACATTACTGACGACTGCCATTTTAATGTTTTTTTTCTCTTGACAAAAAATGAAACAAAAATAGCCAGCCAGTCAGTGGTGGATAAATTGGGTATTAAAAGCAGACTAAAGGAATTCTCTGTTCAGTAGCTTCTCTTTTATTCTACAGTTTTTGTGCCAAAGTGCAGTGGAAGAGCAGCAACTCCTGGAGGGTTTTATTTCCTCACAACCCCCCTTCTTTTATTTTTTACTTTCCTTCTGAAGTAGAGAACAAAATTCAAGGAACTGAGAATCACCAGAGGGTGGTGTATCCTCTGTACACCACAATATCAACAGTAATAATAATAACAATAATTAATAATTTGAAGAAATGGCCAACTCTGGGTCAGTTCTGCTGCTATGGCATTCTTGCTCACATTTTCCTAGCTTGAAAGTGGTTATTGAACAGTGCTAAGTGGCAGGAAGATGGAGGTGGCTTCACCTTCACGAGCTGACATTGTGATAGAATCAACAATTGGTGGCAATGTGAGGAGTAGAGGTGACTTTGTTAAGCCAAGTTTAGCTGAATGTCTTTTTCTCAGACTTCTCAGATGTGATAATTTGTAGTAAATAGAATGGAACAGACCTTGTAGGCATACTCTCTTCAAGGAAAAGTTACTACGCTTTTGTTGAATAGCTGTACTTGCAATTAGCAATTAAGGTTTAGGTGCCATCTGGTGGTGAGAATACTGCTGCTAACCACAAAGCACAACTGTGGCCAATGCCTGAAGGAAGATGATGGCACAGTTACTTTAACTTCGGCCATTTTCCACTTGTCACCAGTAAAGGCACACTGTGAAAATCCTTGGTCTTCAGGAGGAGCAAGGGGTGAGCAAGTGCCTGCGGAGAGCAGGCCTGACTTAGAGCAGCCTTACAGGAGTCTTCACAAAGCTGAATATCAGTTTTAACACAGATGATCACAGTCCATCAGTGGGTCAGCCAGTGCATCATCTCACAAGTGAATGTTAAATTTCAGAATGTTATCGTCACTTACCAGTCCCCTCTGATGGGAAGGGGAAGATGAGTAAGGAGAAAGGGGGAAAATGTGAGTAAATGCCAGCATGAGACTAAATGAGAAAAAAAAGAAGCATATTTAATTATTGTTTTCTGTAAAACTTTACAAATGTACAGCATAGTGCAAAAAAACCCACCAAACACACGCAGTCTCAGCACGTCATCTTCAAGTAAATTAACAGTGTAAAAAGCCAAGGAATGCCGGCCTGCTTCTTCAGGAGTGGCTCTCAACGCTTTCCTGGACGTTACCCTCTCTCCATCAGGATCCAAGCTCATGTTGACAGTAGAGCAAAAAGCCTAAAGAAAATCCCAGGAACCACTCAGGAGCAGCTGCTCACAGTGCTTGCAGTCTGTGTACCGCAGAGAAGTGCTGCAGTGTAAGGTGGGGCCAGGCCCCTCGGCCCCTCGCAGCTCGGGCTGCCCCTCCTTGCAAGTAGTTCTCCTGAGGTGGTTTGTGTTTCAACCACAAATGGACACTGCAGTAAGGCATCCAAGCACGTGTCTAACTTTAGGCATGTGACAGACTTGATAAAAATAAATGAAAGCTGCTCAGAAGTTTGAAGTTATGCACGTGCTTAGACACCTTACTGAACCCGTATACATTCAGTGCTAACATGAAGGAATTGAGCATCTGAAGGTTCAAAGAAAGACATAAATCCTGAATGAGGATAACATACCCTGTCAGGTGAGGAGAGACAGCACACAGCTTCCCATGAGAAAGGAAGCAACCGGACTGCAGCTCAACAGATCTCCATTGGTTC
This sequence comes from Centrocercus urophasianus, assembly GCF_019232065.1. Taxonomy (NCBI): domain Eukaryota; kingdom Metazoa; phylum Chordata; class Aves; order Galliformes; family Phasianidae; genus Centrocercus; species Centrocercus urophasianus. The sequence continues at coordinate 182,082 of NW_024885077.1, forward strand.
AAGTGACAAAGTACAGAGCCAAGTGGGCCTGATCTAGATGAACTCTCTGAGCACAAATCTGCCAAAAAAGAAACATTGTTCACGCTATTCTCAAGAACACCATCTAAATACCAGGCCAGTGGGGGCTGCCAGGTTTTTCCCTTAGTCCTGAACAGACAAACAGTGGATGGAATTAATTCAAAAGTTCTCACAACATCACTCTGCCAAGAGTGCCTCCAGGGTGATGATCGCCCCTCATAGCAGCCAGCTGGCAAAAATGAGCGTCTGAATTGTTCCCATCTGCTCACACGGTGATAAATGGATGGAGCAAAGAGCTGTGACAGGAAAGTCCATTTAAAATACGCACATCTTATTTAGGACATTTTGAGCCTACGTTCATCTGATCAACCGTATATTTAGGTGGATGCTGCTTGGCCATTCTAGACACTCAGGAATACAATTTAGTACCAAGAATCAACACGGTAGTGAAAGTTGGCAGAGCAGTTCTTCCAATGGAGTTGGCGTGGCTTACACGTCCCTGCCTGAGCCCTTGGAAGGCCTGAGTTAGGTGAATTTCCTGTGTCTGTCCCACTGCTTTTGGGTAGCTTTCTTAAGGAAAAACAACTCAATTAGAGGATACTGTGATAAATAATACATTCTCATTAAAACTACAGAATAAAAAACAAAGCTCTGCTTTGTTGAGAAACTCAGTTGTCAGAAACCACATGAAAGAGGAAGATTAAATGGGCCTGTAGAAGCTGTTTTCAGATGCACAAAATGCAGAAGAAAAGTCTCTGGGACATGGTGCAGTAACTCTTCTGCGTTTGTTGGACACTGAGGAAGTACCTGAAGCTGAGAGCCCTTCTAAAAAGGGGCTCAAATCAATTAAACCAGTTCATGAGATTTCATACATCAACAAACCTACAGGCACATCTCCAGGGGTTACAGAGAAGGTCAAGGCCGAGGAGAAACACCACTGGACTGGACACGAAATATTTCTCCAGCACAAAAACCAAGAATAAACCAGTCCTCTTTGGAAATAAAAAACTGTGGGTGCAGAAGACTCCATCCTTTATTACAAGAATTAAAGCATGGGGTGCCCTGCCTCTACATTGCAGAAGATAAACTGGGGGAAAAATAACCAACAACCCTTTCAACTCAGGATGGGATGTTGTGGGGTGTATGATGCCTGCAGCTCCCCTTGGAGCCAAAAGCACCTCCTTGGAGGGATCACTCAGGAAACTATCTTCAGCACACCCTGAGGGAGTTTCATGTTCCTGCTTACTCTGGGAAGACAGGGGAGAGGCACAAACACATCCCATCAAAAACAGAGAATAGATAATAAGAGTATTTCTAGAGCATTTGTCTGGCACTTAAAACTAATCTTGTATTGAAACAATGGCATTCAGAAGGGTCATGCATCTCTTTGCTGACCTGCGCTGCCCTATTAACATCCCACAGTTTGTTGCTGCAGACACCACTTGGGATTGCTTTGTTCTGTGAGGTCCCGATGAACTTCCAAGCTACTTTTCACTTCAATTTTCTTAAAAAGTTTGACACCTGTAAAAGCATTTTGAAGAAAAACAGCTCCCACCACATTCCTGCTCCACGTGGGAACAAGCACCAGAAGCAGCATTTTGTTCTAAGACTATGATCCTGAGAGCCACTGAGCCTATGAAACACTGAGAGCCAGGGACAGGGCGTGCAGTGCAACAGCTACTGACCGTTCCAATCTACTCAAAAAGAAAGGGCACGACAACTCCCTTGTGGGTTTCTGAGTTGCTTTTGGTTTTTTACATTCAAACCTGTGGATGCTTGGGTGTGTGGGAGGGAGATGATGCCTTGGAAGTGACATCACTGGTTGTTATCAGTCGAAGAGCTCAGGTTTAAGGGGATATCCCCTCGGACACCCCCGGAGGACAGATAGGAAGCCATGTGTTCAGATGGAATATACAGCGATGAACTTTCATGTAAGCTGATGATGTCGTTTCCAAAGACTGACTGCCGGTCATTGAGGAATTGCTGGGAGCTTTCAAGGAGGACGTCTTTCCCTAGGAATACAAACAGACAACAGAAAACTCAGTCCCTGGAAGGCACATTACAGCATTTATGAAAGTAGCATTGAAAAGGGGCAAATTCCTTCTGCACAAGGAGGGGAAGGACCTTGATCAAGGCAAAAAGTGCTCGGAAACATGTGAGTCCAGGGGTTCAGTCAAAAGACCATTAATCTGTGGAATTCTTTCCAGGTGGCCTAGGTGGGTCCTGCCTGAATACTGAGATGCCTTACGGGAGACATTGAGAGGTGAGTAAGAGACTCTTTCAATCTGGAACTGTCTGCTTTCCTTGCTTTTGCAATAGGAGACCTCCAGCAATTGCCTTGTTATTCCAGCATCGCACCCCGTGTGGACAAGAAAGGCTTCGCAGACAGGAGATGCACCCCTTGTGTTGTTCAGCCCCAGCCTGCTGAATAATTCTCTCCAGTGTTTCTGGGCATTAATACCTTCGTTGTTCATGTAAGATGAAGGTGGAGGCTTACAAGCTGAACTTACAAGCTGAACTGAAGGTGGAGGCTGGAAGTCCATGAACTACACATCAAAACCCTGCAGATTGGGATCAGGTGGCAATGGCACCTGAACAAAGCTAACAGAACCTTCTTTCAGATCTAGCCCAGAACAAATACACATGAAAATCATAGTATATCACTATTCCATGGCCAAGAAAACATTTCTGGATTCATACCAAAAGTTAATGACACACTTTTTCAGAATCGCTAAGGGGGGCTGGATGTTCAGCTGAACATTCCTCTTGAGGAGTGGTAAAAAAAAAGTCTGGTGGAAAAGAGAGATGCTGCTGTCAGCTATGGGAGCCCTGGAGCAGAAGCCAGAGGAAACACGGGGCCCATGTAGCTCTTTTCACCCCGACAGCTCACTTAGATTGCCACATTGCTCCTAGCTGGTAAGGAACAGGCAGAGAAAACAGAATTAATGCAGATTTGATGTGGACCCAACCAGGAACAGAGGTCATTTGGTTACATTTAATCTCAGTTTATTTCCCATATTTTTGCCTCTTCTCTGTAATAACTCAGTAGTTATTGCTGATGGCAATCATGAAAGTGAAACGACCCTCCGGGTGGCAAATGACTAGTGCTGGGCTCTGCATCATTACAACCCCATCCCCAAGTCTGCAAGAGCTGCCAGTGCTCCTACCTGAGCAGGCATTGCTGAACGATGGGTTGAACACTTTTGAGTTCAGCTCAGTTGCATTCTTCTCCATATCCACTGTGAGCCGCTGCATCTTGATGCAAAAATACAAACTACGATGTACAGTTATACAAAGACAGGGCAGCTCGTTAGAATCAGGCCGCTTCTGAGAATCAGTGCTTACTGATGCTGTGTACCATCCGCCAGCAATGTGTGCTCTGCTCCCCACCCTGCTTCCAAACTCAACTGCTGATAGAGATGCAATCCCCCACTCGCACTGAAGCTCTCATCACATGAGCAGGCCAGGCTAGAGCTGCTGTGGCTGCACCAAGCAAACCCACCATCCTCTACAGCAAGCAACAAACACAGAAAGTGTTTTTCTTTCCATTTGTTCATTCGTGGTTACCTTTACATAAAACCAGCTTTCAGCTGTCCAGTACTATGCTTCTAGGTGCAACGTGCTGCAGACATTACTCACAGTTTTGGTATGCTCATAGTTTTCTGCAGGACTCAGAAGGATGAGAGTGAGCTGCATCCTTAGGTGCTGCAAAATTCAGTGGACGTGAGGAGTGAAGCACTGAGTACTGCGGCTTCCTCCCAGCAATCCATTTTAAGAGACCTCCCCTTGCTGCAGGACTTGCAAATACTACCTGTCCCTGCAGAGGCCCTCAGGAAATGGGATTACCTACTAAATTCTCAATTAATAAACCTAAACCTACAAAGGCAAGTGATATCATGAAGGAGGTTTAGAGACTTCTGGCACTTCATTAGAAAGAGATCGCACTTTGCATGTCTGTACACATGGCAGAAACACTCAATCTTTATTCCACCCGACTGGCAGGGAGAATCCACCTCTGGTCATGGAGGGCAGAAAAATAGTTGGGAACCTCACATTTCCTTCACTTTTTATTTAATCACCATATTCACTTAAGGAACATGTGCGTCAACATCAATTCCCAACAAATAACACCAAACTGGATTTCTCCTCATTTCTTCCATGTGTGTGCATTACCACACTCTCTGTTCTGGCTACAACATAGCATTTCCTTAGCTAGGTCCGAGCTCTGCTTACAGGAAATTCTGCTGCATGTTTACATTGGTGTTATCTCAGAAACCCATCTCTTACCGGGGACAGACCAGCTTCCATTTCAGACAAATTGCACTCACTCATTGGTAAGTTGGGATTGAAGACCTGTTTGGAAAAACACACCACGATGGAACTCACATCAATTTTGCAGAAATTGAACAAGTGGGAAAAGGAGCTGTGTTCTGGGGTACAGTTCTATGATTCATTCTCACTCAGTTGCACCGACAGAGGAAAGTGTGTCAGTAACAGGAAAACACCTCCTAACAAGATGAGGAAACAGAAACGAGCAGAGCCAGTGGCAGAGGGCGACTTGAGAACAAGCACCACAGCCCACCCATCCCACAGCCCCACCAGGGCCCTCCCTACTGCCCAGGGCTGCACTCACATCCAGGAGGCCTGCAGACTCCAGGCCGTACTGCTGGCTCCTCAGCAGCAGCTGCAGCCCCTCCAGGCTCCAGTCGGGGCCCTCCAGTGGGTCTGAAATATCTGTTCTGAGGAAAGATGAGGGAAAACATTGCCATAGATAAGGCTTGCATGGATACAAAGCAGAGCTAAGCAACCTTCATATCTTTGAATGGAGTTCAGTACAGCCAGCAATCAGTCATGAGTAGTGTTCCCCAGGGGTCGGTGCTGGGGCTGGCCCTGTTCAATATCTTTATTGATGAACTGGACAAAGGGATGGAGTGCACCCTTGGTAGGTTTGCAGATGACATCAAGTCATCTGAATTGGTTGAGCCAACTGGATGAGGTTCAACAAGACCAAGTGGTGGGTTCTGCATTTTGTATACAACATCCCCATGCGTTGCTACAGGTTGGGGGCAGAGCAGCTGGAAAGCTGCACAGAGGGAAAGGATCTGGGGGTGTGAGCTGGCAGCCAGCTGAATGGAGCCATGGGACATGGCTAATGGGCATGGTGGGAGTTGGCTGGTGTTGGACTTGGGGATCTCAGAGGTCCAAGAGCCCACTGTCACCCTCAATTCATATGATTTCAGCATTAATCCCAGAAATATACCCCAACAGAGCATGAAGGGGACAGGCACTTGACAGCCAGCAAGTGAGAGAACTCTCCCGGATGCAGGACAGAGCTCACCAGCTGCACAGGATGATTAAAGTCAGCCTCCCTTTCCCCCAATAATGGGAAGATCTGTGAAACACACGGGGCTACAGCTCTCCTCACCTGTCCAGCAGTGCCCTCCTTCCTCTCCTCTCAGGGGGCTGTGAGGTTCCTGGGGGGGCCACCCCACAGCTCCCTTTGCCCTCAAGGACAGACTGCACCATGGCAACTGGAAGCACAGGGGGCTCGGGGCAGGCCCGGCAGCCAGACAGCGGGACATCGGGCTCAGTGGTGGCCTTCACCCCGGGGCTGGCTGGCTCCTCCTTGATCAGCATGAGGCACTTCTCCCTGCGGCAGAGACAACACTTAGCTCCACACACACTGCTCCAGGTCACTGGGAAGGGCAGCAGGAGCTGCTAATATCTGGGAAGTGCTATACAGTAAAGGGTCCTTCTACACAGAAGGGCTGTAAAGAGGCTGGAATGAGCTGCCCAGGGTGGTGATGGAGTCACCGTTCCTGGAGGTGTTCAAGAAATGTTGAGATGTTGTACTGAGGGACATGGTTTAGTGAGAAATATTGCTGGGAGGTGGAAGGTTGGACTGGATGATCTTGAAGGTTTTTTCCAGCCTTGCTGATTCTATGATTTTGTGATTCTATGATCAGAAACATGCTCAGTTGGAATGTCTTCAGTCACTGCATCAGTCGTGGTTATAATGAATTTACCCCAGTAGATTCATCACTCTTCAGATGAGTATTGGACTCGATACAGGTAAGCAGGCACTAGCTAGAGAGGGATTACAGATAAGGGGAAGTCTCCACCCTGAAAACAGCAATGGGATCGGTGAGACCTCCCCATCTGGAACCAGCGTTGGACCAGTGAGCTACCCAGAAATCTCAGTGACACAGGTGGCCAGTCAGGATTTGGAGCAGAAGCTATTGGGGTCAGACAGCCCCAGTCAGATGGTCACTTGTTTGGAAGCAGAGGTTTGTTTTTTTTCCAGTGGGGGCACTCCATGCTATTCCTACCACACATATGACACTGAAGGCTCAAACATTACAACCTCCCACATCAAAACTTATTCTGTGCCACTGGCAGAAAACTATCCAGCTCCCTGGGAAGCTGCGCAGCTGCAGCCAATGGCACACGGACCAACAGGCACAGGGGATGTGAAGCAGCACCAGACTGTATTATTTTACATCCCACCAGCTCCACTGCGAGACAGTGCAAGAACAAGGTCCCACCTATGGGATGGTATATGACACTACACAGCCTTCCCCTGCATTTGTTTTTAGATCACCTTTTCTTCTTGTGGTGGGAGCTCACATTGCTGCTGCAGCAGCATCACACTCCTGAGGAGCTGCACAGACACAGCACGGATCAGAGGCCGCCAGATGGCACTCAGAAATTAGCTGAGATCCTTCTGCTTCAGAAAGGCCTTTCAGCACACAGTTTTTTACCTGGAGCTGGTTAAATGCTTCTAGCAACTTTAATGGTGATGTTCTCAGTTATTGGGTGGATTTACGGGCAGTTCCTAGGATCAGTTTCTTGCCTATAAGCCTGAGAAACTGTTTCCACGAGTCACCAATCTGCATAGTTTCCACTGACATCGTTGTGTAGCTGTTCTGATACCAGCCCCAAATACACTGCACGTCTGTGGCAGGAAGAGATAAGCACTAAAATGCCCCTGCATTCAATTCCCAAGTCGCTGGGACTTCTTCTCAGAAAAGATGTCAAGCATCGGAAGTCATGATGCAACCCTTCTGTTCTCATTAGCAGAAAGATGTACAGTTTGATTTGGTTGCTTCCTTGTCAAAGCTAAGAGGAAACTTTCTCAACAAGCCCCCGTATGCCCCATTCTCTTTGGTTTTACACACAAATACGTTTACCTGTCATTATCAGGAGGGGACTGCATATTTATTACGCTGGATGGTGATGCTTCAGTAACGTCAGATATGATGGGTCCTGCAGCCATCGCAGGGCTGTGCAGACAGGAGGCGGGTTCTGTCGATGGCTAAGGGGAAAACAAAGGAAAACAGATTTCTCTTGCTGAGGCAGTAAAGAGCAGAAGTAAGTCAGCTGGTTCTCCATGGGCTCAAGAAGGGGAAAGGCAGCTTGCTGGTTTTGTCCAGATCCATCTTCCAGAACTCCTGCCCAAGCAAGGACCTAAAGAATGCCACTCTGTTTTGTAAACCTCTTCTCTTCTTCACTGCCACACTCTTGCCAAGCTCTTACTCTAGCAAACCATACTATTGCTTCAGACATTCCTCCCTGCATGGCCAAAGAAACCCCCCGAAGTACACCCACCGACTGTATGAAATAGGCATCATGGAGGGCGTCTGCAGACAAATGCCGGCTGAACTTGGACACCTGTGGAGCTGATAACCCACTGTCAAGCATCAGAGGCCTGGAAGAGAAACAAGAGGTTTGTTGTCCCAGTATGTACCAACCAAGCCAGTCCCTGGCTGCTCATACAAGCAACAGCCTTGAGCCAAGGGTTGGTTTCCTGGCTGCTCTTTATTTCCTCAGCTGTAATGTATGCCTCTGTTCAGTGCTACAGAGCATGAAGGGGAGCAGAGGATATCACCATTAAAAAGGGCCTTTAGCAGCCATGCAGAGAAAAAAAGGTCTGGGTCTTACAGATCTTACTTGAAAGAGGAGAGTGAAATGTACAGAGCACAACTTCTTTCCCACATAAGGAAGAAATGATAGCAATACCTGTCCCTACAGTCAGAGCTGGCTGCAGAGAATGCAAACCTGAAGTTTAGGATACCCCCCCGCAGAGTCCCCGGACCCCTGTCTGCACAAATAATTTTGAAACGATTTACAAGCTTAAGAGATTTCTGTAACTTGCAGTGAGGAAAGCCTTATGCCTCAGCAACATTATATATTTTTCCATTCTGGACTTCTGCTCTGCAGCCTTATGCACAGGTATTCACAGTGCTACCAGCACGTACATTGCACTGGGACGCCTTGGAGACAGACCTTAGTGTTTCCAAGGAAGCAGAAGCACAGCGCTGTGCAAACTGCAGCCGGCTTGTATCAGTGCTAGGCCAACACATTTGCTGTGCCAATCATCCTGTGCTCTTCTGCCCCTTTCAGAACAGTCTCACTAATGGTTTGCTTCTTTTTCACAGCAGAGGTCTATGACAACTGCCCAGCCCTGCTTCCATTTCCAGTGGGAAATTAGTTGCCCATACAACCAACACGGAGGCCCTGCCCTTTCTTCTTCCATCGGTGACTGTTCCCATCTTTCCCAAACAGAGGTCATAAGCTGACACAGTGCTTCTCTACAGGCCGCTGAATGGGGCATGTCAGCAGGTCTGACTCGGCAGTTCAGCCCATTCATTCCCCATCACCATGGTGCCCGGTCCAGTGACCACCCGCCTGCACGAGCTGAGCTTGTGCTTTTAGCGAGGGGGCAGCATTATGTGCACGCCCCACACCAGGGTACTTACAGCTTCCTTTTTATCCCAGCGCTGCCAGGGCTTGATTGGAGTTGGCCAAACAGAAACTGAATCAGCTGTCAGGAGAGATCACAGTCCAGTGTTAATCAGCAGTGATTCAGCACTCCTCACTCCCACCTCACACATCCCTCCCTCCTGACACCACTCCAAATCCAGGAGCAGCCATGAAATATAGGAGCCAAATTGCAGGAGGAAGCCTGAAACAGGACTCTGGGATGTTAATCCACTGTGCACGAAGGCAGCAGGTTGCATGTGCTCAGAGCTCTCATGCCAATGCATGCAGAACTCATGGAGCCCGATCCAGTAGGGCACCGTGCATGTGGAGGTACGCAAGCAAACAATGGATCAGGCTGCCCAGGTTTGGGGGGAGTCATCATCCGCAGAGGTGGTCAAGAACCATGGAGATATGGCAGTGAGGAACATGGGCAGGGGACAATACTGGTGCTAGGTGGACGGTTGGACTAGATGATCTTAGAGGTCTTTTCCAACCTTTATGACTGTGCGATTCCTAGGCCTGGAGTGAGACTTGGCTCCTTCAAAGCCCTCCATGAAATCTAATAAGGTCTTTGCAAGGGAAAGAAGAAACCTCCCATAGGACATCCTGGACCCTGGAGGGAGGTCTCTGTCCTTTTGGTTGAGTGTTTCAGCCCTGTGAAGTTCAGTGCTGATAGAACTGACAACAAGTACGATGCAGGATGGCTTTGGAGAGGAATCACTTAGCAACGTTTTCCCAGGTCAGCTCAAGCTAAAGCTCTGCTTTGACCTCCTAACAAAGAGAGCATTATTATGATATACCACAGCTGCCTCTTACTCACTCCTAAATGTAACAAAACAGAGTTGCATAAATGCCTCTACAACAAGCAGAGTGGCTGGTCTGGCCTCAGAGCTGGAGGAAGGCTGGACGGCCTCGTGCATTTCCATTTAGTCTTATGACTGATGCCACGTGAGGGTCAGAATGTGGCTCCGGGGGCACTGAGAAACGTGACATGCACAGTCACGTCAGCACCGTATTGGAACCACTGGAGAGCAGATCACACTAGAGTTTAAGGGAGATAGCTCCTCTACATTGTCAAAATATTGAAGGTGGCCACTGAGGAAAGGGCTAGCCAGTTCTGCTGCTGCAGTGCTAGCAGCATGGGGAGGAAAGGCTTGGGAAGTCTGAAGGCATCGAGACTAGCAGAACAAGGATGGTATTGCATAGAGCAGTCAGTGCCAAGACCACCAGAACAAAGACGGTATCACACAGGGCAGGCAGTGAGGGCTGTGCTCTCCTGCTCAAGACTTGAATGGAATAGTGACTTCTAACATCACAGCATGGCCTGGCAGTGAAATGAAAATCATAGAGCAAAAGTTGCTCCATGCATTGTTGGTGACCATTGCCCACGGGACACGTAGGAACATCATGCAATTAGAAAGATAGGAAAACACAGACACTGTGATATCAGTGTGGAGAAGATGATGGGACAAGAAAAATCAGAGGAGGACACGCACTGTGCAGTGCACGTGAGTTGTGGTTTGTATGATCACTACCTTGTTGATCACCTTCTGTTGCTGCGAGTGGTTCTGCCGCAGAGAAACAACCTCCCTCCAAAGGACTTCGTTCTGCCTGAAAGTAAAACAGAAACATCCCAACAGTCCACGGTGCTGCCACGCTGCACAGCACCCAGCTCAGCAAAGTCTCACTTTGGGTCACTGCAGATTTGGGTACTTGCAAATGTCCCAGCCATAGCCACGATTCTTTTCCTTGTTTTTCCTCAATTTTAGAACTACAGACCAAAATTTGGAGGAGAAGCAAGTAAAGAGAAGCCACCACATGTATGGGAGGATAGTAGGAGGGCATGTTTTTTGGGTTCCTTTGTGAAATTTTTGGGCCAAACTCTGAATCCCTGCCAGTTCTGTGCTGCAAATGGCTTCACCAGCGAATTTATCTCAAGTGTATGAATGCAAGAAAAACTGTCAGGCCAGCAAAACCTATCATATAGGTACAATTTATAAATACTTTCGTTTTACATCCTTTGGGTGGTAATAGTCTTCCTAATGTGGACTGATGCTATAGCTGGGAAGATAAGGTCTGTGGCTTGAAATAGCAAAGCAGCTACCCCTATATAGTAGCTTATATAGCAGGAATCCCTGACAGAATTCCTTAAAATTAAGTAAGAAACAAGCCTAGAGGAAAACTTCTTTTATTTTCTACTGTACCTGGATTTCATAGCGTGATTTCACACACATGCTAAGTGTGGGAAGCATTATAAATTGAGTAAGGATTAAAGGCTGAGCTATCGCATTCAGGTGGCTGGGAGGTCAGGCGACCACATGGAAGAAGTGCAGCATACACCTTTCTTGCTCCCACATAACAAAGAGAGGGGCCCAGAGATGTAAATGCTTCAGCTGCTTTTGTGTCCTTACATTCTTTTGTCTGGTCATATGTACTGGATGTGGAGGATAACAGTGATAGATTTCTGACTTTAAATAGTTGGATGTGGTACCACTGTATTTCTGCCAAAGACCCTCCTAGGTTTGACACTGTGTCACATATCTCTCTCTGCCTTCACTTCTATCTGGAGGAAACACAGTTGTGTCAGTCTCCAAGACTCTTCCTTCCTGTGTGGCTTCCTCTGTGCTTATCTCATCTGTGAAGGGAAAATATGGATGAAGAGATAATGTCTACCTGTCATAGAAGACAGAGAGGCTAACGATTAGGTTGTGTGCTGTAGCTCACTGGGAGCTCTGCACAGAAATCCACAAATTATCATCTCAGCAGATCCAATCCCTCCAACCAAACCAGAGGTCAGCTGTTCAGATGCAGCAGGTCCTCTTGCAGCACTCTGAAGGTAACACTCCTGCATCAGCATTTGCTCTGTTCGTACTTACTGCTAACAAGATACATAAATAACACCAACTCATTTCTTCAAAGTTAGGGTATTTAAGCAAAGAGAAGATTTTTAGCTCAGTATGTGCTCCCCTGGAGGCAGCTGTGCTAGGCTCCTCCTTTCAAGCATTCCCCAAGACCATTTCTCAAGAAGCAAATGCCTGCAAAGAAGCAGCCCAAGTAGGGTTCAACTCACTGCTTCATGTCCTGCATTTGGCACTCCATGTTCTCCTGCTGACTTCTCAGGATCTGTACCTCATACAGCAACCTGCTGAGGTCCTCCTGGCGCATCTTGGTCTCCTCGCTTTTTACTACTGACACCTAAGGAAGAAAAAGGCAGAAGTGGGCTTCACCAGCACCAGAAGGGCTGTGGACAGACAGAGCAATGGCTGTGGCTCAGGGGCAGGACTCCCAGAGCCAGACTGGTATGCTGGCATACACAGGGAGGCAATGTGTTCACAAGAGTCTGGGTATTACTGCAAGGGCCAGTGAGATAAAATGCAGCAAAGAGCAGGAAAAGTGCTTCCATACAGAGGGCAGTTGGCAGTAGGATATTGTAGGATATTGTCCACTAGGCATGCATTTCAAATCAACTTGGAAAAAAAGGCACTTTGAGGAACAGGAACACGCTGAACTAGGTCATTTGATTAATTGTTTCAATTTTGTGTAACTGTAACTGACATATTACACTTTGATTTCTAGGATGTTTTTGTTGTAGTTGCTTTCTGAAGTCAATAGGTTACTTTCTTGAAGTCAATTAGCCCTTCTTGGAGGCTAAGAACAAGTTAGAAGACAATAGACAGGTGGCAGGAATAGTTTATTGCCTCTAAAGCAACAGGAGGGGAGTGCTGGGGATCCAGGAAGAGATGTGTCATACTGTTCTAGAAAAAGATGATGTTCAAAATGCCAGAACGGTCAGAAGCAAGCCTGGCTGCACAGCACAGAGATCTGTGGCACTGGGCAACAGAGCAAAACAAACCAACAGCTGGTGACAGCCAATCCCTGCGCTCACAGGACCCTTGTCACAGCTGAATGTACAACCCAGGCTGGAAACCACACTGCAAGGTGAAGTTTGAGTTACGCCAAGCAGCCCACAGCATGCCAGGCTGCGTTTCAGAAAAAAACAAATCTGCCTTTGGAGAACTGTCAAGAGAGGAAAGCAGCTGTGGCAGAATGCACGCAACGAACACGTCTCAGTCACAGAGCCCCCAGCGCAGTGCCCCTCACCTTCCTCTTGATGTGCTCCAGGAGGTGCTCGTGGCCCTGCAGGAAGCAGAGGTGCTGGAACTCAGTGTCGTCCCGCTCGGGCTTGACCAGCCCCCCCTGCTCAATGTTCACCACCTTTCTGAAGCCATCTGCGTGGAAAGGGTGGGGGTGAAGAGTCAGTGGGCCCATGCTCTCCTCCCAGCCTCCACCAGAAGTGAGGGAAATCTACGTTGGATACCTCTTTGAAGTTCTGCAAGGGTTTCTACATCACACTACCCCCCCTCAAGACTGGCATCGTATTCACAGTATGCTTAAATTGCAAAGGGAAAACTTTACTGAGGAACTTACGGAGTAGTGACTGAAAGAAAGTAGCACTTCAGAAAACTATCGGAGAAGATGCATATTTCATACAAACATGGTCTAGGTGTCACTAACAGCTACGTGCAAACCTCTGCTGAGCGGTGAATGTGTCCAGTTAGCATGGCTTGCTGGGTGAAATGCTGTCCGACCTTAGCTGAGCAATATGACTGTGAAAACAGACAAGCTGGGGGCACACTACGCTCAAAGGAAGCTGTTTCTGAGGGAGCTTTCACGGTACTGAGCTGCCAGAAAAATCCCCATATGGCAATTAAACCAATCAAGGAAAGCGGAGAACCTGGTAGCTGAAATTTCTTAGCCACAGCTTATCTAACAGAAATATCATGCTAGCATCTATGGAAGAATCTATAGATCTCCTACACAAGAATTTCACTTTCCTGGGGTCTAAGAGGAATGTCCTCTTTGGCAAAATCAATGATGTCACAGTGACGTGCATACGTGGGCTCCCAATATCTCTATCTACAATTCCCTTCCACGCTTCCCATCCCAGCCTTGCTTTCTCTCGCTCTCCCCATATCCCACGAGACCCACGTGGGTTGAACTTACACATGTTCAGCTGCCGGACGAAACTGGCCATGTTGTTGTGTTTGAAATACTTGGGCAGCACCTCTTTGGCAAAACGTCCTTGGTCAAACACATGGAAGCTGGTGCCATTCTGCAAAGGCAGTAAGGACAGAGGCAGTTAGAAGACTGCAGGAGGAGGCCAGGAGGAGGTGGTTCCCTTGGGTCCTACAGCAGGACGAGTTCTTCTCTGTCACCTTGAAGCTGCAAAGAGTGACAACAACTTTCAGTGAATGATGCTCCCCTTTCAGTTCTGGCACAGACGCATTTTTGATCCTTTTTGACTGCTTTTTCAGATCCTCAGGTGTGAGAAAAAATCTTTTACATCCCAAGTGCTCATAGCTCAGAATTGCTGCCCTTTCTTGTGTGCACCTCACAGAAACACTCTGGTGTCCAGAGAAGGTCTTGGAAAGTGGAAATTACCATTACAGTCAATGAAGGTGCTGACACAGGTCTGTCTGTGAACCATCTGCTCCAGAGCACAGCAGCCCTGGAGGGAGCAGTGCCTGGAGACATGGCACAAGAACACAGCAAAGCGTGAAATCCTTGGGGGTACCGCTCTGATGCAGACGCTCTACACGCCTTCTCTGGGTTATTTTGGAAAGCACACAGTCACAAGGGCAGCCACAAACGTGGCTGAATATGGCATAAGGTTTTAGCAGTTATGCTTTAACAGCTCAGGCTAGCAACATGCATTTTAACTTGATAAAAGTGCTGCTTCTGAGGATGCATCACTAGGATTTGAGACTGCAGCCCACGTGCCTTCCCTTGCTGACCTCCTGCCTGGCGGACACACTGCGCTGCAGCTGCCCTGAAGTGTTCTGCAAACACAAATCCACATCACCTTCTTAAGGGACAGAAGAACTGGCAATGCATTCTCACCTGGTCTTGCCATGCACCCACCACCCACCACACACCCCACTGGCACACCGTGCCAATTCCTGCTGTGTTCAGGCCCTTCTGCCTGTTCTAGCAATTAACCCTGCATGCTCACAATGCACAGCCTTGCTTCTTGCCTCAACAGTGCCCTCTGACCAGGGTCCTTCTCACTGATCGTTGCCACACAGAGCAGAAACAAAACTCACTGAGTGCTCAGGAGATTGACTAACAATCTGCCCATCAGTCTTGGCAGATGGTTGTCCCAACTGGTTCTGACAGACCCACAGGGCAGAGACCCTCTGCTATGTGACAGTTTATTCTGTCCATACGGGTCCTATTTATCAACAGCTCTGATTACATCCAGAAATCTTAGCAAAGCTCGCAGCCTCTCAGCTCTAACAGCACTGACAAGGAAAAGGATGCAACGTGGGAATCTCAGACAACTGCAGATGATCTTAGAGATCTTTTCCAATCTTAAATTGATTCTATGCTTCTCTGATCTAGAAGCCTTACCCAAGAAGACTGCTGTCTGGCTGCAGGAAAGCAGAGCATGCGATGGAAGGTCCAAAATAACAGCTGACCTGAAACCGACATCAGGAATACTGCACATGTAACACAGAGAGGACTGCTTATACATACTAATATTTAGTTCAAAAGTCCTTATTTAAAACACAGAGGTTCCAAGTGGCCATGTACTGCCAACTTCAGAAAGCCCTGAATAACAACACAACTTAAATTCCATCTCAGGTTTTGAATGAAAGCTGCACTGGACACAAACACATGGCAAAAATACTGCTTCAGGCTTTTCTCCCCAACCCCTTTAAATTTGCTTTTGTAACAGATGCCTTTTTTCAGAGGCCATGCTCATGCACACAACTGATCTGATAGCTCCACGCTGGAGACAAATCACAGCACCATTTGCAGCAAGCCTTACTCAGGTCAAAAGCATAATGCGGTTTCAAAACACTTCATGAGAGGGACAAATTAATCATTTTTATCCACTGATTGCACTTAAGTAAATTAAAGCTAAGGATGAGATAAATAGGAGCTAAGATAAATAAGAAGCCAAACCAAAGCAATCTATCACTAGAGGAGTGGTACAGACAAATACACACATCACCACAGCCATCACATGAACTAGCTGAAAAGGTGAAGTTCTTCCAAAACGCTGGGCAATTTGAAGTGCCAATCTGAGACCCGTTTGTGTTTCAGCTTGTGGTCCAAGGGCTCCTTATGGCAGCCTGCTGCCTGCTACCATAGCACAGGCTGCTAAGAGATGCTTGTGAAATCAACCAGTCATCACTGAAGACCTTTAATACCTTTGCACCTTTTCCAGAAAACTTTGGGGAACTGAAGCAAGGTGAAAAACTTTTCTCTCCTAAAGACTCTGGATTTTTTAAAGGCTTCTGTTCTAAGACACCCCTTACAGCACTCGAAGTGAAACCCAGCATTGGCTGCACGTACCGTACTCCAGCAGATGAGGTGGTTTGTTTCAGGATCTTCCACCAGTGTCCAGAGCTTGGTTAGGAAGGCAGGCACATTGCTGGAGTAGCCATCCATCACCAGGGAGCCGGGTGAATCCTGCATAGCTTTCCAGTGTCCCGGCTACACCGACCCCATCGCTGTCAGCGCGCCAGCCTCCCTGCACGTGCGTGTGTCCGACAGAGAATGAACCACTGAATTTTATCCCGGGCCAGTAGAAAGTAGGCTCCTGGGAGTCACATCAGCAGTGCCGCTCTCCCTCGTAAAAACTCAGCACAATGCAATGGCATCACCAGCCCCAGAGAACAATACACAGAATGAAAATGCACCACAGCCGATCTCGCAGAGCTGTGAATAAATACGCAGCGTCATGCAGAGGGAACACGTGCTGTGCACCTTGCACCGGGAGGTCAGCAAGGCTGCGGGTTGAATCCACCCGCTGGGAGCCTGCGGGACGCCCCGGCTCTGCCACCGCCTCTGTCTGAGCGCTCACGTAGTTTTATTTTGGAATTCTCTTGCCCCAAAGCTGGCCGGTGGAGGTGAGCACAGCCTGGCCAAGAGCCCAGAGCTGCACGTCTTCATCAAGGGTTTGAAAAGGCAGAACTGTAAGTTGGCTTGGCTACGGGTCTCATCCGCCAGGACAGCTGGTCTGGCTCTTGGCTGACAAAAGTGGCGGATGAAAACAGCTACATGCGTAACTGCGAGAAAACATGCTTTATTGTTATCACTCAAAATCCTTTAGATTGCTCTAAATATTTGCTTGCAAAGGGAGCTTTATGCCAGGACCATTTAAAATCCGAATCTACTCTTCAAATCACAGCTCATCAGAATCCTTGGCACAACCACACAACATGCTCATCCTAACTCAGAGCCATTTGCTGCTGACTGAGACAGGAAAAACTGTAAACACTGTTGATTCTCCTAAGAAACATTAACAATGCAGTGAAAGCATAGGTCTTTGCCAAAGGCATTCAAATACCTGAAAATGTGCATTTCTGAGAAAGAAAGGACAGAGAAGGATACTTGCAGGCTATGTGTCTTTCTTCTGACCTTACCAGTGCTCTTTCTTAAGTGCTTTTCGTCCTGCTTACATTTTCTAACATAACTCAGCTCCTGTTTAAACCATTACAAAGTGGAGGTTACCTGATAGCTGGATACCAGGAGAGCTCATCATCACAGAAATTGCCAGAAGAGAAATATCAAGTTTGGAGGGCATTTTCCATCAGATGACCACTGCCTGTCACTATAGGTGAACTCATGTGGCTAAGGACCCCAACAGACACAGAACACCTGCACTGAAGCTGTTGTTTCCTTAAGTGTCTGCCTAAATAGTTGCTGGGTGCCTGACACGGTGTGCTTGACTTTGAGATATGCTTAAAACATAACATAAAAATTAAATGTCAGTGTGATTTCCTGTAAAACTTCACAAAGGGTGAACACGGCATTCCCACTATTGCTAAATAGAGAACACAAAGAAGAGAAAAGACTTGTCCTCTCCATTCCATTAAAAAAAAATTAGAAATAGGTAATTCAATTTCTTTGTATGGCCACTGACCAATCACATTTGAGAACAAATGCTTCATCTGCTGAACAGGTGATCCGGTCACCGAACTGCCACTGGTTTCCAGGGGTGCCGTTCCTTGGTGACCTTGAGAGTGTATTGCTTCAGACAGGGACAGTGCGTGAGGAACGCTTCCACCACCTCCTTGCTGACCACACAGTAGCAGTGGATCTCCATCAGCTTCTGGCAGTGCCTCGCCAGCTCTACTAGCGAGGAATTCAAGTCCTCCGAGGATGTGGTTTGGAGCGTCAGCTTCTTCAGAGTACTGCTGTAGCTCTGGGTGATAAACCTGATCTGATCTACCATGTAATTGTAGGTGTTCAGTTGCAGCGTGCTCACAGGTATGTTCTGCTTTAGGATCCGTGGTATCGTGCAGCCAGGGACCGTATGATCGAATTCGAGGTCTACACAGAGTCGAGGATGTTTTTGCCTGACAGCAGCCCACAGCTCTTCTGAGATGACTGGTATATATTTGTCCAGGCGCTCACAGAAAATGTCTAAGTGGGTGAAAGCTGCTCTTTCTGGCTTGAGCAGCTCCAGAAATACATCATTGGACAGGCTGGCATAGTAGACCCCCAAGGCTGAGAGTTTGGGACACACACTGAGAACTTTCCTAACGGTGTTTGGTGCCACATTGCACACCAGGGTACGGTTGTTGATGAACAAACTTTGTAAGTTTGGGTTGGTGGCAGCTAGGAGTTCAACAAGCTCCCCATCGAGAGTAAAGGGCATATTTCGAAAATCAACATGCTGAAGATCTATCTGGGTGTTAGTGTTGCACATATTCCGTATGCTCCGCAGGATGTCCTGGCCAGAGTAGAAATAGGGGTTCTCCCCATGGCATGCAATGCACAGCTGCTGCAGCTTGTGGTTCTGCTTTGCCAGCACATCCAAGATGCGCATCACGTTCCTGCGGTTGACCTCTTTGGATTGGTCAAATCTGATCTTCAGGTGTTTGATTTGGCTGAGGAACTGGCACAGGCTCTGCAGCATGCCCTCCTCATCCTCTGAATCACAGCTGGAAGGGTAAAACAAAAGGTCAGTCACTGCGGAAGGTAAACCGAGCAAACACAGAGCAGATTCTCTCCTTTACTGTGTTCTGGCAAACACCAACAGATGACACACATTTCTCCTCACTAGATGCCTGGCAAGTCACTGTAAGGCCAAACTCTGACCGAGTGAGGGGGAGAGAGGAGTTGGCCTCCAGAAGGACCACTGGGGAGGTAAGTGCCACCATGAGGATGACAACCCAATAACTTTGTCTCTTGGTGATACAAGGAGCAACTTGAAGGGACTTACCTGAGAATGTAATACTTCCCGTGGCACCCAAATCATCAGCAGTTAACATAAAAGCCCACACTGCATAACACCATTTTCTCTGTTACATAAAGAAATGCTAGTCAAGAAATGTAGCCACACACACAAATCACAGCTAACATCAATTAGCTGTCACAGCACAGCGCTGCACATCTTCAACACGCTCTGATACGTGATGCTCTTGTTACACCTGCAGAGATGCTCACGCTTCAGAAACCCATTCCTCATACCTGATCTCCGTGAAATGCCAAACGGAGCTGGAAGAAACAGCCCCAGCCCACTGCTTGCACACCTGGAAGGCTGTGTATCTATCTCGAAGAGAAAGGTAATAGAAAATTTGGATGAGGATTTCCTCTGGGATGCAGCTCCACGGGTCAGAGGCTGGAGCAAGCATGCTGCTGATTCAGTTGGGTTCAAAAATTGGGGAAACTTCCAAAACTGCAGGGAATTTTCAAACAACCCTGTTTAAAAAAAAAAAAAAAAAAAAAAGGAAAGAAAGAAAAAAGGAGATATTTAGCATTTACATACAAAGTCAAACCAACGCGACTGGGTCACAAAGGGGGTCAGCACTATTTTCAACTTGAAACTTCACCACATTTTGAAATTCAGCACAAAAATAGAGGAAATCCACTGGCCGAATGTTTGCACACTATTTCCAAACAAGCCTAGAAGCTGGGAAATACTCTTCAAGTATTAAAGATGTCAGATCAAGGCTTTGGGGGAAAAAAAGTGCATTTTCCTGCAGCAAGGGCTTTGCTACTGTAAGTAATAAAAATGCAAGAGAATTTTCTAGTGCTGCTGCACCGGTATGCAAAAAGCTGAGATAGATTTCTCAAACTGAGTGGAAAAAAACCTCTTTGCAAGCAGAAGCTCTACACAGAAAACAGCCCCACACATCCATTTTTGTACCGACTGTGAAACAAAAGGCCCACAGCAGAATGGGGCAGCTTTATTGCAGTGACCCTTCCCTGTAAGAAGACGTGGCGGCCTGACAGAAATGTTTTATTACTCTTAATCCACTCATTATAAGCCCCATTTACACAAGTCTGACTTAGAAGCGGGAAAGCACATTTTGCTTGACCTTCTGTGTGAGCTATGAGCACTGGGACAAAGGCTGAGATTGATAAGCTCTGAACGGAACGGTATTTTTCATCCACTTTTCTAGATTTATTTTGCATAGATTAAAACCACCGCATAAAATCACCGACACGAGACAGCTTCTCAATCCCTATCGCGAGGTTTTTAAACGGCAGAGCCGCGCAGCCTTGCAAGCATCCCCGTTCCTGGGACAGCACTGGGGACGGCCGCGTCCCAGACAGGGGACAGCCTCCGGGCCACGGAGCCAAAGCAATGCTTCACTCCCGCGGCTTCTGCCCTATGCCGGAGCGCTGCGACGCAAAACAGCACAGCTCAAAGCGGAGCAGAAGGACGCGTTTTTTTTTCAAGAATCCGCCGCTTTGAAGCGTGACTCATTGCCTTTCAGCGTGCGACGCGGCAGCGCAGCATGTCTGCCACCCTCGCAGTAACAGCAGCTCTTCCCCATCCCCTCCCCCAACGAGGAACTCAGCCCCGCTTCCTTCCTGGGAGCCCGCTGGTTGTTGTCGCTGTTTCCTCTGCCGACGAAGCCCTCGCCCCTATCCGCGCTCCATCCGCCCGCCCCGAGCGGCTCGCACCGGGGCTCGAGGCGGCCGAGCGCGGCGCACCGCCCGCAACGCAACCAGGGCTCCCCGCTCACCCCCTGCGGGCG